>NC_063367.1:17233238-17247128 GCF_021869965.1 Rhincodon typus | reverse complement strand
AAGAAGGGTCTAGGCCCGAAACGTCAGCCTTCCTGCTCCTCTGATGCTGCTTGGCCTGCTGTGTTCATTCAGCTCTACACCTTGTTATCTCACATAGGGTTCTTAGACAGAGCAAAGCAATCAAGGTTATGTCTGCACAGGAGGTGCACAAAAGTCAAGTCAGCATTAGATTGAAATTAGAGAGGTCCATTCAGCAGTCTAATAGCAGCAAGGAAGAAGCTGTTCTTCAACCTGTTGGTGAGTGTGTTTAAGCTTCTGTATCTTCTGCCTGGCACAGGCTCAGTGGGCTGAATGGCCTCCTACTCTGCTGTGGGATTCAATGATTTCCGCATTGTATGTGATTAATGCGGAAGGATAGGTTAGCGTTTCTGCTCGATGACTTTTGAATGACCCAAAATATTATCAAGCTTTGTTTTAATGCAGTGGATGCAGTGACAAAAGAGATGGGAGATAATAATCATTTTTCACTGGAGAGCACAAGACGTTGCTGTTACCTGTAAGGGAAGTTTAAAGCTATAAACTGAAGGTTCAGAGGTTCTTTATAAGTCACTAATGCTCTACCGTCTTGGTTTTACGATCTTGTACAAAACACCTTTTAATGCCCACTCATTATCTCTAATTATCTGTATGATTATGCCTTGTGACAGATGAAATGTTAAAAGGTTGTTTCGATTTACATTCAGCGAAGACACCAAAACAGTACTTAACTGCTGCAGCTATGGAAATAACGAGCTGAGAGTGTTTGCTGCATAATTGACTTGTAGTGCTAGCATGTTGAGAGACCAGAGGGAGGGAGAGTTGTGAAAATAGTTTATGAAAGGGAAAAGAATATCACTGCCTGCTGTGACCAGATTAATCTCTGCTAGAAAAGAAAGGCTTGCATTTCCAAATAACCTATTATGACTTGAGGACATCCTGAAGCATTTTACAGCCAATGGAATATGTTTGAAGTGTAAAATTAATTTCGGCATTGTCCCAGAGGTCTGCTCTCTCATTAGAGAGAGAGGTGACTCGTGGTGGTTTAACCTGAGGGTCACGCCTTGAGCAAAGGGAGAGGTTGAGAAGGAGAGTCCTTTATGGTAACTTCAATAGATGCAGGAATTGAACCTGTGTCACTCTGCATTGCAAACCAGCCCAAATGTGCTAACTGACCCCCAGTCTGTGTCATATTGTAGAAAACATAGCAATTTATGTATAGTTCTTACTTTCTTTTGTGGAAAGAAAACTGCTTTAAGTGGTAGTGATGTTCCCTTTAAGAACAAGATTTTTTTTGATTTCTGGTAAAGTGTCTAGCTTTCTGTAAATGATATTTGACCAGGTTGCCTGGTGGACAAACAGTAGAATTGCAGGGTCAACGAGAAGTTAATTATGGGAGTGAGTTGATTGTGAGTGTAGCAAGCAGTTTAAGTCTTACTTTGCAGTTTTTGAACAAATTTGGTGCAGGAAACATGACGGCAGGTTAGTTGTGAAGGTTAGATTGCATGGGATCCAGGGAGAGCTAGCTAATTGGATTCATAATTGGCTCGATGGTCGGAAGCAGAAGGTAATTGTTGAAGATTGTTTCTGGAGGCCTGTGACTAGTGGTGCGTCACAGGGTTCTGTGCTGGGACCTTTGTTATTTGTTATTTACATAAACGATCCGAATGTGAATGTACAAGGCATGGTTAGTAAGAATGCAGATGATACAAAATGAGGAGGCATTGTTGATAGTGAGGAAGGTTATCAAAAATTACAGAGGGATCTTGATCAGATGGGGAAGTGGGCTGAGGATCGGCAAATGCAATTCAATACAGATAATGTGAGGTGTTGCAGTTTGGAAAGTCAAACCAAGTTAGGACTTATACAGTGAATGGTAAGGTCCTGAGGAGTGTTGTGGAACAGAGGGACCTAGGAATACAAGTACATAGGTCGTTGAAAGCAGCGTCACAGGTGGACAGGGTGATGAAGAAAGCATTTAGCATGCTGGCCTTCATCGGTCTAGGCATTGAGTATAGGAGTTGGACGTTTGTTACAGTTGTATAAATCATTAGTGAGGCCGCTCTTGGAGTATTGTGTACCATTTTGGTCACCCTGTTATAAGAAAGACACAGTTAAACTGGAAAGTGTGCAAAGAAGATTTACAAGGATGTTGCCAGGACTAGTAGGCCTGAGTTACAGGGAGAGGTTGGCCAGGATAGGACTTTATTCCCTGGAACGTAGGAGAATGAGGTGTGACCTTACTGAAGTGTATAAAATCATGAGGGATGTAGATAGGATAAATGCATATAGTCTTTTTCCCAGGGATGGGGAATTGAAAACTAAAGGGCATAGGTTTGAGGTGAGAGGGCTGCCAGAGAAAGTGCTTGAGGCAAGTACAAAAGCAACATTTTAAAACCTTTGGATAGGCACATGGATGGGAAGGGTTGAGAGGGATTTCGACCAAATGCAGGCAATTGGAACTAGATGGGTGGGCACCATGGTCAGCATGGACCAGTTTGGGCCGAAGGGCCTGTTTCCATGCTGTATTACTGTATGACTCTATGGCTCTATCTCATTCAAAATGATTCAATTGACATCTTGTGTGTTGGCTAAAAAGAGTTTAAAACTCTTAACTTAAAGATTCCTAACAGTGAATTGAACTTCTGGATAAAAACCAAAAGAACAGCAGATGCGCTAAATCAGGAACTAAAACAGAAATTGCTGGAAAAGCTCAGCAGGTCTGGCAGCATCTGTGAAGAAAATAATCAGAGTTAATGTTTCGGGTCCGGTGACCCTTCCTCAGAACTTCCTCCAGTTCTGGGAAGGTCACCAGACCCGAAACATTAACTCTGATTTTTTCTTCACAGGTGCTGCCAGACACATTGAACTTCTAGGATAGCCAAGAGAAGAAGCGAGAGAATTTTAGATGCAAAACATTTAGCATGGCAAATCCAGCTAACCTACACATATTTGGACTGTGGGAGAAACTGAAACATTGGGAAGAAACCCACAGAGACACAGGGAGAATGTGCAAACTCCACACAGACAGTCGCAAGGGTCTGGAATTGAACCCAGATCCATGGCATTGTGAGGCAGCAGTGCTGACCACTGTACTACCCTATAAGTAACTTTTCATTGTACTTTTAACAATTTATGATTATCGACAATTTAAGATAAAGTGTCGTTATTAATATTCAAAATGGTTGATCTTGTAAAATTTTAAACTGTGACCCTCATTGTTCCATTCTTTGAGTAAACTCTGAGGTTTCAGATTCTTAAAAAAAAACTAACAATGGCACTGGTCTTTATTGAGATTATAATAACAGCAGACTCCCATTGAGATGAGATAATGAGCAGATAATCTGTTCTTGTGGTGTTGATTGATGGTTAAATATTGACCAGGACACCGGGGAGAACTCTCCTGCTGTTCTTCTAAATAGCACCAAGGTATCCTTTACCTTCACCTGGGAGGGAGGATGGGGCTCTCTGACAGTGCAGCATCTCCTTCAGCATTGCACTGGAGTGCCAGCACTAGGTAATGTGCTTCAGTCTCTGCAGTGGTACTTGAAGCCATAACCTTGGGCAATGAATTTTATTTATGAATCAGCTCAAGGGTCAGTGATCTGTTGGGAATAAACTGAAACATCCACAGCTGTCAGATTGGGGCTGAGGAGTGTTATTAATGAAGACGAACACTGATGTGCTCAGCTCTATGTGAAGATAAACAGGACCGTGGCTGTTTTCTTGGCCCCTTCGATACAGCTGATTTAATTCCTAATTACAGATCACTGTAAACATTGACGATAACAGAGATAGTAGGAACTGCAGATGCTGGAGAATCTGAGATAACAAGGTGTAGAGCTGGATGAACACAGCAGGCTAAGGAATCACTTCATTTCACTTCATTTCTGAAGAAGGGTCTAGGCCTGAAACGTCAGCCTTCCTGCTCCTCTGATGCTGCTTGGCCTGCTGTGTTCATCCAGCTCTACACCTTGTTATCTCTATTATTGACGATAACAGGCTGGCTTGGCAGTGCAGCCCGTTTACTGGGGCTGTAAAAGAATGATAGACCGAGGCACAAGCTGCTGTAGAGCAGACAATGACAGTCGTGCTTGCTGTTCAAATCACCAGGAGGAAAATAGATGCATTGTCAGCAGCAATCCCTCAGGAGTCTGGGGAAAGGGCAGAAGCTAAGGGGGTGATGAATGCATTCAGTTCAGAAAGGCTTTCGTTGTCCAACAGTACACACAGTGGTACCTGAACCATCAGACTGGGAGGCCTGTGCTACAGTTTGAAACAAGTTGGTAGTGTGAATGTCGTGTGGGGTGGGGATCAACGTTCTGTCCAAACTTTCTTTGTTACGTGCCTCCTGCCTGCTGCATTGCATGGTGTGTTCCAGATTGCAGTGTGGCCCCATACTCTTGCAGTTTAGAGAAGACATTGGTCATGATATCAGAGCAGGAGGTTCTCCCTACGGAAACATTCCTCATTTTAAGAAGCTTAAAAGCAAAGTGCTTTGGACTATGAGCTTAAACAGTGACTTTTGACATATTCAATTATATGATTATATATGTATAACATTCTAATATATATCTCAATTATATTAATGATACATTGAGGATCAATACATTGGCTAATAGAGTGGGGTCTCCCAGCTCCCTCCTTGGACCAACCTGATTACTTCTTTGGATTGGCCCAAATCCTGCGTTATTAATTGATTGATTTATTGTCGTCATATGTACCGAGATACAGTGAAAAGTGTTGTTTTGCGTGCTATGCGGGTAGATCGTACCATACAAAGTGCATCAGGATGGTAGAACAGAGTGCAGAATACAGTGTTACAGCTGCAGAGAGGTGCAGAGACAGGGATCAGAATTAACATTTGAGAGATTCATTCAAAAATCTGATATCAGCAGGGAAGAAGCTGTCCTTGAATCTGTTTGTATGTGTATTCAAACTTTTATAACATCTGCCTGATGGAAGAGGGTATAACCGGGGTGGGAGGGGTCTTTGATTGTGTTGGCTGCTTTCCTGAGGAAGTGGGAAGTGTAGACAGAGTCAATGGAAGGAAGGCTGGTTTGCGTGATGGACTGGGCTGTGTTCACAACTCTCTGTAGTGTCTTGCAGTTTTGGGCAGAGTAGTTGCCACACCACGCTGTGATGCATCGAGATAGGATGCTTTCTATGGTGCATCCATAAAAATTGGTAAGAGTCCTTGTGGCCAAGCTGAATTTCCTTAGCCTGCTGAGGAAGTCGAGACGTTGTTGTGCTTTCTTGATGGTTACGTCAACGTGGGTGGACCAGGACAGATAGCTGGTGGTCAGCAATCCCAAATGTACCCACATTGGCAGTGATTTGGCCCAAATTGCCCGTTGGCCCCAGCAGTGCTCTCCCATCATCTCCTGCCACCACAGTTCGATTATGTTGTGGTCTCATTGTTTTAGAGTGCCATGACTTTCATTGTGCTCAGTATGATGGGCTTATTAATGAATTTTAAGACCATGTGTCTATTTTATATATTCCAATGGGCCGAACAGTAACCTGGAAGTTACGTCTTTTGTAAGGTTTTTTTTAAATTAACACTTGTCCATCAATCAATAGCACAAAGTGAAAGAGATTAGCTGCACAATCATAGGGTGTATGAGAGTGTATGCTGAGCACTAATTGATTGTTGTATTTCCTGTTTTATAGCACTGCAAAAATTACTTTGTTAGCTGTAAAGCTCTTTGACCTTGAAAGGTGCTATATTAATGCAAGTCTCCCTTTTTTTTAATAACAAGGATATTGTCAGTGTTGTGACATGGAAAGTGTGACAGGAACAATTGCAATAAAATGTTAAGATTGTACAGGACGTCGGTGAGGCCTCTTCTGGAGTACTGTGTCCAGTTCTGATTGTCCTGTTATAGGAAGAATATTATTAAGTTGGAGAGGTTTCAGAAGAGATGCTGCTGGGAATGGAGGGACTGAATTATAAGGAGAGGCTGGATAGGCTGGGACTTTTTTCACTGAAGCATAGGAGGTTGAGAGGTGTCCTTATAGAAATTTATAAAATCATGAGGGATATAGATAAGATAAATGGCAGGTGTCTTTTCCCTAGAGTGTGGGATTTCTAGACTAGGGGACATTTTTAAGGTGAAAGATTTAAAAAAGACACAATGGGCAATTTTTTTACACAGAGAGTGGGTCGTGTGTGGAATTAACTTCCAGAGGAAGTGGTGGATGTAGGTATAGTTACAACATTTAAAAGACATTTGGATAAGTATGTGAATAGGAAATGTTTAGAGGGATATGGGCCAGGAGCAGGCAGGTGGAACTAATTTAGTTTGAAATTATGGTCAGCATGGTCTGGTTGGACCGAAGGGTCTATTTCTGTGCTGTATGACTCTATAACTGTGCAAAACTTATGTCTTAAAGTCCAGCTTGTAATCCCTTGTAGCATTCACTAAATAAAAGATCATATGTGGACATAAATTGTTACTCAGCACAAAATCTTTATGCTTAAGATGTTTGTTTATTTTGCATCTGGGATTGCCCCTGGAGGTGAGGGTGATGATGATCTGCCTTCTTGAACCATTGCAGTCCTTGTTAGGTTTCCCCACAGTGCTGTTAAAATGGCACTGTAAGCCTAGTGATAAATGAGGGCTAGTTTATCTCGAGGTGAACTGTACCACAGCAGCAGAGTGACAAGGATTCAGGAAAGAACTCCTCTGTCCATTTTCAAAGCAGTGGCCTGGGATTGGTTTGTGTCCAGCTGAGAGGGCAGACGGGATTATGATTTAAAATTGCATCCCAAAGACAGGCCACAGTCCAGTAGTCCATTTGAGCATCAACCTAGATTCTAAGCCTTCTGAACCTGTGACCTTGTGACAGAGTAACGCGTATAGTACTCATTGAATCACAGAGGAAACCTTATTCTGTATTATGTAACTTCTGTATAACATCTGTGTAATGTGCCAACATTACATTTCACAGAAGCTTGGAGTATAACGGATGATTTGTAGTGGATTGCAACATCTATGATGCTTATTCAATGCTTTCATGCTATGTTGTTTTATGGGAGGCCTAAA
The DNA here is from genome assembly GCF_021869965.1 of Rhincodon typus. Lineage (NCBI taxonomy): Eukaryota > Metazoa > Chordata > Chondrichthyes > Orectolobiformes > Rhincodontidae > Rhincodon > Rhincodon typus. Next base: position 17,240,103 of record NC_063367.1, on the reverse strand, counting down.
GAGACTTGAAATAAATGGGATAAGCTTGCACTAGAATAACATCCAGAACAATGTGTAAACGTATTCTGTATCACATATTATATCCTATGCACAATTTTGGGGATAATATCTCTATAATAAAATGCTGCCATTAAAATACTTCATCACACCATTCTGCTGATGAAATAGTTTGAAATATAATATAGATGTGTGTTATAGCTTGTGTGAACAACAATAAAAAAAATTATTTATCTTAGGCTAACTTTTTACAGGCACTGCATGGAATATTTATTCCTTAACAGTCTAAGTGATTGTGTTTCTGAATTGATGTGGATAGCATTCTGCTAAAGTGAAAGGCGAATTCATCAGTGCTGACATTAACTAGATAGCAACAAACTGTAGGGCTATTTGCTGGGCTTCTTCTCATAGGCACAACAAGGATTACGCTTTTAAAGCCCGTTAAATCATCAGGTATTATGAGAAGGGGGATGCCAGTGAACATTTGAGCACCTTGACTGGCATCTGGAACAAAGGTGGCTTGAAGCCTTTCAACAGTAGATTAGCATAGTGCACTATTTTGGCATTTACTGTTAATATAGAACGAAGAGGCACTGCAGAAAGTGTAAAAAGGAGTATACTAGAACTGAGAGGTTATAATGATTTGGGAAGATTGATCACAATTGCAATCACAACAAGGGTTCAGAAGAGATTTAACAGGATGTTGCCAGGAATGGAGAGTTTCAGTTATAAGAAGAAGCTGGATAGGCTGGGACTTCTTTCACTGGAGCGCAGGAAGTTGAAGGGTCACCTTATTAGAGGTTTATAAAATCATGACGGGTATAGATAAGGTGAATGACAAGAGTCTTTTCCCTAGGGTCAGGGATTTCAACACTAGGGGGCATATTTTTAAGGTGAAAGGAGAAAGATTTAGAATAGACATAAGTGTGGTTCGTGTGTGGAATGAACTTCCAGAGGAAGTGGTGTGTGCGGGTACAGTCACAACATTTAAGACATTTGGATAAGTACATGAATAAGAAATATTTGGAGGGATATGGGCCAAGCACAGGCAGATGGGACTAGTTTAGTTTGGGATTATATTCGGCATGGACGGGTTGGACCGAAGGGTCTGTTTCCGTGTTGTATGACTCTATGACCCCATAATTAAAAATGAAGAATGGTGACTGGAAAGTGATAAACAAAATTATAAAGGGGCTTGATAGAGTAGACTTAGAGAAGATCTTTCCACTTATGGGGAATTATAATACTATAGGCTATTGATAAAAAATAGTTACTTACAAGTTTATTAAGTAATTTTTTTATTTATTCATGGAATGTGGGTGTCGCTCACCAGTCCAGCAGTTCTTGTCCATTCCTAATTGCCCAGAGAGTTGATTTTTTAAATTGATTTATTGGAATTGGGTGTCACTGGCTGGCCAGATTTATTGCCTGTCCCTAGTTGCCCCTTGAGAAGGTGGTGGTGAGCTGCTCCTTGAACCGCTGCAGTCCATGTGCAATAGATAGACCCGCAACGCACTTAGGGAGGAAATTCCAGGCTTGTGATCCAATGACAGTGAAAGGACGGCAATATATTTCCAACTCAGAATGGTGAGTTGGTGGTGCTGCCCTTGTCCTTTTAGATGGAAGTGGTCGTAGGTTTGGAAGGTGCTGTCTGAGGATCTTTGGTGAATTTCATTGCTGTAGGTCTGGAGTCACATACAGGCCAGGTAAGGACAGCAGTTTCCTTTCCTGAAGGTCATTAGTGAACCAGATGGATGTTTCTAACAATTGACAGTGGTTTCACGGTCATCATTAGACTCTTAATTCCAGATTTTTATTTCATTCAAATTCCACCATCTGCTGTGGTGGGATTTGAACCCAGTTCCCCAGAACATTACCTGAATCTCTGGAGTAATAGTGCTGCTCTGAGGGAGTGCTAGTGGTAATATCACTAGGCCATTGGCCATTCCTGGAGAAATGAGATATTCAGGAGGAAAGTTTCACTATGAAAGCAGAAAGAAGGAGAATTCCTACTCCTTAGAGGTGTTGAGGTGGGTATCACAGATTCATTTAAAGAGAAGCTAGACAAGTACTGGGTGGCACGGTGGCTCAGTGGTTAGCACTGCTGTCTCTCAGTGCCAGAGACCAGGGTTCAATTCCACCCTTGGGTGACTGTCCGTGTGGAGTTTGCACATTCTCCCCCTGTCTGCGTGTGTTTCCTCCAGGTGGTCTGGTTTCCTCCCACAGTCCAAAGATGTGCAGGCTAGGTGGATTGACCATGCTAAATTGCCCATAGTATTCAGGGATGTGTAGGTTATAAGGGTTGGGTCTGGGAGTCGATGGGGATTTGTTGGGCCGAAGGGCCTGTTTCCACTCTGTAGGGATTCTATGATCCAAGAAGAAAAGAAAGATGTGGCAATAGGCTGAGATAAAGTAGTGTGGAGTGTTAACCTCAGCTGAACACTCTGTTTCTTGCTGCCAAATTCTGCATAACACATTTCAGAATTAAGTGACTGACATCACCGTGAATCAACTTAATGTCCATACTAAGCAACATATTGTAGAATCATTTCAAAATCATTTACCGATTTCAGTTGCCATCCATGTTCAGATTTAGCTCAAAGGGCTCAGTTGGGATTCAGGAACCACTTCCTCATTTTAAATGTATGACTCCTTAACACAGCCACAGGAATTTCACAGAACTTTACAAGCTAGGGTGTTAACTTCGGAAATCTGGTCAATATTCCCAATTAAGCAACCGGGTGATCAACATTTTAGAGTTCAAGATTTCCATAACCTTTTAACTGTTTCAGATTTCTCCCTGAATGAGCCAACTCGAATTTTGAGATCTCTGCTCGACTAGAGATTGTGTAGATATTTTTGATCAACCAATTCAGAGATGTCATGACACACCTCTGAAGCATGTGAGACTTAGAATTGTAGAGTCCCTATAGTGTGGAAACAGGTCATTTGGTCCATCGAGTCCACTCTGACCCTCTGAGGTGCATCCCACCCAGTTTCATCCCGACTCTGCTATCCCTTTAATCCTGCATTTCCTATGGTTAATCCACCTAACCTGCACGTCCCTGGAAACTATGGATAATTTAGCATGGTTAATCCACCTAACCTACACATCCCTGGACACTATGGAAAATTTAGCATGGCCAATCCACCTAACCTGCACGTATTTGCACTATTGTGGAAACCAGAGCACCCGGAGGAAACCCGCACAGACACATGGAGGACATGGAAACTCCACCCAAAGCTTGATTCAAACCCAGATCTCTGGCACTGTGAGGCAGCAGTGCTAATCGCTGAGCCACTGTACCCTAGGACTTGTGGCCAATGGTAGGGACACTATCACTGCATGACATGCATCTGAAAAGTGTATCTCTATATCTGTCTTATCATTTAATCATTTTAAATATCTCAATTGGATGTCTCCTTAATGCTGTCTACTCGGATCTTGGTTCACGCCCAGTCTGGGGTGTTTCATTTGCGCAGTTAGAGATGAGCAGATCTGTAGAACATTCAGTGTGGGCACAGGATGTGAAACTTGCCTTAAATAATGCACCAAGCTAATATTTCCTGTGTGGGTTTAGATAAGATGCGATTTATTACTTCAGTCTCTCAGATAGTGACTTTTGGACTCCGTTGGCGATAAATTGTATTCTGCAAATTGCTTCTGAAATCTCAGTGATAATCTAAACTGGTGCCCTGAAGGGATTATTAGTTTTTGCCATTTATATCTCAAACTCTCAATAGGCAAAATCTGTAATGAAAGGATATTGCAAGTCTTTGTAAAACATTCCAGAAATGTAATTCACTTCTCTAACTTTAAAGAACAGGAGGATAATGATATTCATGAAAGATATTGAGGCAACAAGCTACAAAGGACAGACTTTCTTCCTTGAAGGAAATGAGTGAACTTGCATTTCTATAGCGCCTTTCATGTCCTCAGGATTTCAAAGTGCTTTTAATTCTAGTCGTTGTAATAGTGTTGGAAATGCAGCAGCTCATAGCAGGATCCCACATCCAGGTAATGACCAAATAAGCTGTTTTCTTAGTGATGTTGGTTGAGGGTTCGATATTGGTCAAGATATCCCCTATCTTTGTCCAAAATAATACACTTTCAGTTTTTAAGGTCCAACTGAAAGGTGGCAGGGCCTCTGTTAAATACCTCATCTGAAAGATGGCTTCACCACTAATTTATTGCTGGCTGAGATCCTCTGGCCAACCTATTTTTTTTTCCTCACTTGGCTTGTTCATCGTGAAGTGCAGGGCTCCACTGGTAATTACTGCCCTGTGCTAAAAAAGGATTTGAACCACGATGGTCAGACTTAATGGTGGGAGCGCTGCACAGTGAGCCAGCACCGAGGATAGACAGAGATGCTGAGAAATACAAGGTCAGTTCAATGACTCCACATGACTCTTGGGGCCGTACACATCAGGGTTATCACATGTGTCCTCATCATGTTGAGGAAAAAGCTGAGAAATCGCAACTGCGCAGAAAGGAGGCCATTCAGCCCACTGTACCTGCAGTCTCTGAGCATTTTTACTCAGTGCCAGCACCCTGCCTTTCTCCTCCTGTAACCCTGAACACTGCTTCTGTACTAATTTAAAAACAGAAAGTGTTGGAGAAACTCTGCAGGTCTGGCAGTATCTGTGAAGAGAGCAACTGAGTTAACGTTTTGAGTCTGCAAAGACTCGTCTTCGGAATATCTTCAGGGTTCCAAAGAAGGCAATGGTGCTGGTTGGAGAAAACATTCTGACCACCCTCTCCAATTGGTTATCTGTTTCAACCAATTGGATAAGCAGTGGACTCTATTTTTTGATTGGATAATTCTTGACTGCTCTCAAAACGAACATTACTTCTCCTGTTCCTCCGTAATTTATTTTAATATAGCTAACAAAGATGTCCAAATAATTTAAACCATAAGAACTGTAGATGCTGGAAATTAGAAACAAGAACAGAAATTGCTGGAAAAGCTCAGCAGCTCTGGCAGCATATGTGGAGAGAAATCAGAGTTAACGTTTTGGGTCTACTGGATTCAAAACCTTAACTCTGATTTCTCTTCACAGATGCTGCCAGACCTGTTGAGCTTTTCCAGCAATTCCTGTTTTTGTATCCAAATGATTTGTTTCTTTAAATCTGTCATACTTTAAGGGCCTCCGACACTTCCGCCATCTGCAATCCGACCCCACCACCAAAGACATCTTTCCCTCCCCACCCTATCTGCTTTCCGGAGGGACCACTCTCTCCGTGACTCCCTTGTCCGCTCCACACTCCCCTCCAGCCCCACCACACCCGGCACTTTTCCCTGCAACCGCAGGAAGTCCTACACCTGCCCCCATACCTCCTCCCTCACCCCCATCCCAGGCCCCAAGAAGACTTTCCACATCAAGCAGATGTTCACCTGCACATCTGCCAATGTGGTATACTGCATCCGCTGTACCCGGTGTGGCCTCCTCTACATCGGGGAAACCAAGCGGAGGCTTGGGGACCGCTTTGCAGAACACCTACGCTTGGTTCGCAATAAACAACTGCACCTCCCAGTTGCGAACCATTTCAACTCCCCCTCCCATTCCTCAGACGACATGTCCATCCTGGGCCTCCTACAGTGCCACAACGATGCCACCCGAAGGTTGCAGGAACAGCAACTCATATTCCGCTTGGGAACCCTGCAGCCCAATGGTATCAATGTGGATTTCACAAGCTTCAGAATCTCCCCTCCCCCTACCGCATCCCAAAACCAGTCCAGCTCGTCCCCGCCTCCCCAACTTGTTCTTCCTCCCACCTATCACCTCCTCCCACCTCAAGCCGCACCCCCATCTCCTACCTGCTAACTTCATCCTGCCCCCTTGACCTGTCCGTCCTTACTGGACTGACCTATCCCCTCCCTAACTCCCCACCTACACTCACCTTTACTGGCTCCATCCTCGCCTCTTCGACCTGTTTGTTTCCTCTCCACCTATCCTCTCCTCTATCCATCTTCTATCCGCCTCCCACTCTCTCCCTATTTATTTCAGAACCTCCTTCCCCTCCCCCTTTTCTGATGAAGGCTCTAGGCCCGAAACGTCAGCCTTTCTGCTCCTATGATGCTGCTTGGCTTGCTGTGTTCGTCCAGCCCTGCACCTTGTTGTCTCGGATTCTCCAGCATCTGTAGTTCCTACTATCTCTGATTCTACTTTAAGGGCCTGTTGACTTTGTTACAGTGCGCTCAGGAGATTAAAAACCTTTTAACTCCTGGAGATTGCAGGATAGTCCTGGAGGTTTGGGAGACCTATAGATGAGGCTCCTTGGAAAGAAATATTGCAGAATGGCTCTCAATGAAATTCACTATGGGATTCACTGATGGTCTACGGTCTTATACTTGTGTAGAGGAAACACTTCCTGAGATGTGAAGACCATATTGTTCATTTGACAGGAGTGAATTTCTATTTTTTTTCAAAACTTATTCATTCATGGGATGTGGGTGTTGCTGTTTGGGCCCAGCATTTATTGCCCATCCCTAGTTGCCCTTTGAGAAGGTGCTGGTGAGCTGCTTTCTTGAACCGCTGCAGTCCACCTGCTGTGGGTGGACCCACAATGCCGTTAGGGAGGGAATTCCAGGATTTTGACTCTGCAAAAATGTAGGGACGGCGATATATTTCCAAGTTAGGGTGGTGAGTGGCTTGGAAAGGGAAACTTCAAGGTGGTAGTGTTTCCAGTGAATTGACCAGTTTGTGGAAGAGCAAATGATTGGGGCATTTAGAACCTGTACACTCACAGATTGTTGGTCATTTAACCAGTCAAGCAGATCAAACAAACCTGAGATAACACAGTGTGGAGCTGGAGGAACACAGCAGGCCAGGCAGCATCAGAGGAGCAGGAAAGCTGATGTTTCGG
>NC_063367.1:17211261-17228238 GCF_021869965.1 Rhincodon typus | reverse complement strand
GATTGGATGAGGGTAGTGATTGGAACCAGGTGGACCTCATTAACTACAAGGTTCTTGATCAGGGTTGCTAACCTGAGTCATGTACAGGCCCCTTAGCAGTAGTCAGGAGGTAAGGAAGCAAATAAATCAGGAGATAGAAAAAGCGTGTAAGAAAGACACTATTACAATAATTATGGGGGACTTCAGTATGCATGTGGACTGGTAAAATCAGGTTGGTAGCAGATCTCAAGAAAAGGAATTTGTTGAACGTCTACAAGATGGTTTCTTTTGGAGCAGCTTGTGGTAGAGTCCACCAGGGAATGGGCATTTTCTGGATTTTGTGATGTGTAGTGAGGAAGACTCGAATAAGGAGCTTAAGGTGAAGGAACTCCTAGGCAGCAGTGACCATAGTATGATAGAATTCACCCTGCAGTTTGAGAGGGAGAAGGTGGAATCAGATGTGACAGTGTTAGATTGAGTAAAGGTATTTGGCAGGCACAGCAGAAATTCATCCCAAGGAAGAAGAAATGTATTGGGAGGAGGAAGAGGCAATTATGGCTGACAAGGGAAGTCAGAAACAGCATGAAAACAAAAGAAAAAGCATAAAATGTGGTAAGTGGGAAGCCAGAGGATTGGGAAGTCTCTAAAAATCAGCAGAGGATAACTGAAAAAAAAAATAAGGGGGAGAAGATGAAATATGGGAGTAAGCCAGTGAATAATATAAAAGAAGATTGCAAGAGTTTATTTTTAAGATATTTAAAAGGTGAGAGAGAGGCAGGAGTAGACTTTGGACCACTGGAAAATAAAGCTGGACAAGTAGTAATAGGGAATAAAGAAATGGCAGAGGAACTGAATAGGTACTTTGCATCAGTTTTCACAGTGGAAGACACCAGCAACATACAAGAGTTTCAAGAGAGTCAGGGGACAGAGGTGAGTGTAGTGGCCATCACTAAGGAGAAGGTGCTGGGGAAGCTGAAAGGTCTGAAGGTGGACAAAAAACCCAGACTGGATGGACTACACACCAGAGTTCTGAAGGAGATAGCTGAGGAGATTGTAGAGACATTGGTGGTGATCTTTCAGGAATCGCTGAAGTCAGGTGGGTCCTGGAAAACAGGAAAATGACTAATGTAACAGCCCTGTTTAAGAAGGGAGGGAGGCAGAAGACAGGAAACTATAAGCTGGTTAGCCTGACCTCAGTTGTTGGTGAGATTTTATAGTTCATTGTTAAGGATTGCAGATTGCTTGGAAGTACATGGTAAAATAGGGCAGAGTCAGCATGGCTTTGTCAAGGGGAGGTTATGCCTGACAAATCTGTTAGAATTCTTTGAGGAGGTAATAAGCAATTTAGACAAAGGAGAGACAGTGGATGTGATCTATTTGGATTTTTAGAAGGCCTTTGACAAAGTGTCACACTGGACATTGCTAAATAAGATAAGAGCCCATGGCGTTAGGAAGGTACTGGCATGGATAGAGGATTGGCTGACTGGCAGAAGATGGAGAGTAGTGACAAAGGATTCTTTTTCAGGATAGCAGCTGGTGACTAGTAGAGTTCCACAGGGGTCAGTGTTGGAACTGCAACAATTTACGTTATACATTTAATGATGGGGACAAAGGAACTGAGGGCATTGTTGTTATGTTTACAGATGATACAAAGATAGGTGGAGGAATAGGTAGTGTTGAGGAAGCTGGGAGGCTGCAGAAAGACTTAGACAGGCTAGGAGCGTGGGCAAAGAAGTGGCAGTTGGAATACAATGTGGGAAAGTGTGAGAAGTGGGCAGCATGGTGACTCAGTCATTAGCACTGCTGCCTCACAGCACTAGGGACCCAGGTTTGATTCCAGCCTTGTGTGACTATCTGCGTGGAGTTTGCATGTTTTTCTTGTATCTGTGGGGATTTCCTCCAGATGCTCCAGTTTCCTCTCACAGTCCAAAGATGTACAGGTTAGGTGGATTGGCCATGCTAAATTGTTCATTATATCCATGGATGTGTAGGCTAGGTGGATTAGCCATGGGAAATGCAGAGTTACAGGGATAGGGTAGAGGGATGGATCTGGGTAGGGTGCTGTTTGGAGGGTCAGTGTGGACTCAATGGGCTGAATGGCTTGCTTCCACATTATAGGGATTCTATGAGATTATGCATTTGTTAGGCAGAATAAAGGAGTAGACCATTTCCTGAATTGGGGAAAGGCTTCAGAAATGTGAAGCACAAATGGACTTGTGAGTCCTCTTTCAAGATTCTCTTAAGGTTCATTTGGTGGTTAGAAAGGCATATGCAATGTTGGCATTCATTTCAAGAGGGCTAGAATACAAGAGCAGAGATGTAATGCTGAGGCTGTGTAAGGGTTTGGTCAGACCCCATTTGAAATATTGTGAGCAGTTTTGGGCCCTGTATCTAAGGAAGGATGTGCTGGCTTTGGAAAGGGTCCGGAGGAGGTTCACTAGAATGATCCTGTGGATGAAGGTCTTGTCATATGAGGAGTGATTGAGGACTGTGGGTCTGTACTTAATAGAAGGCTGAGGGGTGATCCCATTGAAAATTACAGAATACCCATGGGTCTGAATAGAGTGGATGTGAAGAAGATGTTTCCACTAGTTGGAGAGACTAAGCCCCGAGGGCACAGCCTCAGTTTGAAGGGATGATCCTTCAGAACTGAGATGAAGTGGAATTTCTTCAGCCAGAAGGTGGTTAATCTGTGGAACCCATGGCTGCAGAGGGCTGTGGAGACCAAGTCATTGAATACATTTAAGACAGGGTTTAGATAGGTTCTTGATTGGTAAGGGTTACAGGGAGAAGGCAGGAGAATGGCATTGAGAAACATATCAGCCATGATCAAAGGGCAGAGCAGACTCAATGGGCCAAATGGCCTATTTCTGCCCCCATATCTTATGGTAATAAGAGTCAGTGTAGGAATTGAATCAATGCTTTTGGCATCACTCTTCATCATAAACCAGCTATCCACCCAACAGAGCTAACCAACAGTGCTTATCAGAAAGGCTCATTTACAAATGAACAATGACTATATGTCTACACAGTTGGGTAGATATGAGTGTGGAGATTATGCATTGTTGGATCAGGGTTGGAGGAGGTCATTGAATTGCTTGAGGCTGCATGTATTCGATTTCAGTTCTGCAGATTCTGAGGAAATGGGATATTAGTAGCCCCACTTGTGTGGTTGGCTTTCAGCCTTTGGTTCTGCTTTGTCTCTGTTCCTTGCTGATTTGCCAGTTTTTACCTTATGCTATTGACTGACAGAGTTGAGGGAAAGGGAGGGCATGGAACAAACTTGGGAAAGTGCTTCTATGAACTGAAGAGGGAGACTGGGAAATGGAACAGGATGTATTTCTCTAAAGGTGCAACAACACCTCCTGAATCAGTCACTGCCAGGGGCTACTGAGTCATCAGCTGCAATGATTTCTGATTTAAAAAAGCCTCCCATTTTCCAACTTTTGTATGAAGGCCTTAAGCTCTGTAACTCTCTCCTAAGAGCCCTGTCCCTCTGTTTTCATTGACCACGTTCCTTAAAATCTACCTCTTTGGGCACACACTTGGTCATCTGCCGAAACGTCATCTGATGTGGCTCTGGGTCAAAGTTTGGTTTTGCAGCACCTCTGTGAAGCACCTTGGGTCATTTTTTAAAAATGCTGCCACACAAGTCGTTATCCAATTAAAGATAACGCCCCCACTCCCTCCAATCTGTGGGTAGTAGCTCAGCAATACCACCATTGCCAGTCTAATTGTCTGGTTATGACAGTTGTTAATGACAATTGTCCAGTGATTGCTTGCCAGAGATTGATTAACTCCTTGGGTTCGTTTTAATTAAAACACAAGACAATGGTCTACTGGTATTATTGCAGGACTGTTAATCCAGCGACGCCAGGCAATGTTCTGGGGGCCTGGTTTTGAATCCCACCACAGCAGATGGTGGAATTTGAATCGAGTAATTTTAAAAAATTTGGAATTAAGACTCTAATGATGACTGTGAATCCATTGTCCATTGTTGATTGTTGGAATAACCCATCTAGTTCACTGATGTCCTTTAGGGAAGGAAACTGCAATCCTCAACTGGTTTGCACTACATGTAACTCCAGACCCACAGCAATGTGATTGACTCTTAATGGGCATTAAATGCTGACTTAGCCAGTGATGTTCATGTCCTGTCAAAGACTTTTAAAAAAATGTCAAGCACATTGTAAGTTATGAAGCAGACATTACACAACCAACTGCTTTCTGTGTTTCAAATTCGTGGCAGACTGACTGTCAGGCAGAGTCACAACATTATGTAAACAAAGTACACTGAGTCCTTCGAGGTGAAGTCTCTTAAAGGCAAGGTACACATACAACGGTGGTCATTAATGAGGTTACAGGATGAAGACAGCTCGATGGTTTGGCACTTTAAAAACATGTCAGTGGGATTAGAGTGCCCAGTGCTAGTCTGGGAATGAGGATGAGTGGATGTTGAATACAGTGGGACCATCACATTGAGGCTGGTTATTATTGCAGAGTGTCCATAGACAACGTATTGAGGGGGGGCTTCACAACTCACTGCCAGGTGACCAAAATTTACTTGTCGGATCCCCCTCACCAACTGCCCTCCCCCCAACCCCCTCACCTCCCACTCGTACATGTGGGAGCTGACTCCCTTGTTTTTAGCAGAGTGCTTGCAGAAGCAGTGTGTGACCCTGAACTGGCCACTAAAGTGGCTCAATTAGCAACAGGGGCTGCGCAGCTCACTTGCCAACCCTCCGGGCCTTGGCAAAATGACGTCTCCCTGTGCTATTTCACTGGCTTCCCCCTGCCCCACAAAGTACCCGGACATTTACAAACTGTGTGGTAGATTGCTAACACCTTCAGAGGTTGAGTGCTGTTACCAATCAGTTACAACAACCTTCTCTTCCATGGTGACCCTTAGGAAGCAGAATCAAGCAATAAATTCAGTCCTGTTAATAGCACCCATTTATTTATATTCCGAGAACAAATTTGATATGAAATGAATTGATTTTTTTTTGAAAGAAAGAAAGCCTCACAAATGATTATTCTGTCACAAACCAGTCCCAACTCCTGCTGATGCATTACCTTTGGTTTCTGCACGTAATTTATTTTGACATTTCATGCAAGGTTCAAACTCATTCAAAACTCACCTGCACCAAGTGCCATTCATCTCTCAATGGACTTACATTGACTCTCAATCTGGTGACACTTTGATTTAAAATTTCTTTTGAACTTAGTGTAGATAGATCAGTTCAGACCCCAGGGGCTGAAGGGCAACTTCCATGCTGTATAATATCATGACCATAACTCCCTCCTTGGCCTCACACTTCTCTCTCTCATGCTTGTTCTCTCTCCTTCTCTCCTTCTCTCTTTCTCACTCTCACTCTTTCTCCCTCTCTTTCACCCTCTCTCTCTCACAGACACTTTCTCTTTCTCCCTTTCTCTCTGTCTCTCTCTCTTTCTTCTGCGCGCTCTCCCTCTCTCTTTCTCTCTCTCTGTAACTAGTCCACTCTCACAACCCTTCAAGATCCTTGAACTCCATCAGTTTTAGCATCATGCAGGTTCCCAGTTTTCGTTGCTCCACTATTGGTACCAGTGCTTTCAGCTGCTGAGTCCCTTTAAACCTTTCTTGCCTCAGGATTAAAACCATATCCTTGTGCTAAAATCCACTTAGGTGCCTCTGTGTCAAATTTGATGCAGGGGTTATTGGGAATAGGTGGGAGTGTGGAGTTCCATTACAATCAGATCAGCAGCAATCTTATTGAATGACGGAGCAAAATTCAGATGGGCCGAGTGGCCTCTTCCTGCTCTTAATTCCTTTGTCTGTGTCTTGTTCCTGTCAAATGCCCTGGGGGATATCTGACTGCGGTAGGAGGGGTTATATGAATGGAACTCAATGATGTATTAAGTATCAATTGGATGAAGGGAAATTGTGGACAAAGATTTGCAAAGACTGTTCCCTTGTTCCCAGCAATCTTTCTGGATCCTAGAATTATGAGCTTCAGTTGTCTCACAGGGAATAATTCCAAACCATTCATGTTGAAGATTTGGCGTGTTCCTCTGATGTTCCTGTTTCCATGGTGTTGGCGATACTGTTGGAAGCTTTTTAACCGTGTCAGCAGATATCCAGTGCACATGAGTGAACCGGCAAATCTCTTAAGATTAGTGATGGACAGGAAACAACTTGCACAGTGTGTTCAGTGTACAATTAGTTAAACCCTCAGGAATTCCACCAATGCAGTTTTAATAAATTCTTGACTGGACAAAGTGTATTGTCTATTGAATTGAGAATGCTGAGGTCCATAATTCCAACTGTTTGCCCTTTCTTAGTGTAAGATACATTGTTATTGCCATCCACGTAACTTTAGACACTTAGGTAAATCTTGTTTTTAATAAAAGACATCTTTAATCTGTCTGTGATGATTTACTCCAGGTTAATTTGATAGATACCAGGCTAATTGTGTTACTGCAGCTTTTCCTTGTGAGGAATGGCGAAGCAGGTTAGGCCAATGCTCAGTGGAGCTTGGATGAATGAGAGGTAATCTCGCTCAGACAGATAAAATTCTCACGGGCCTCAATAGGGTAGATGTTCCCTGCTTTGGGGGAATTGCGAACTGGTGGCACAGCAGGGACAGGACAGCAGAGATGATGAGCCCCAGTGCTGCTCTTAGTCCTGGTCCCTGGATCCCAAACCCCTCCCCTATCCCCGACCTGAGCACTCTGGGCCATTTACAATCATGGGCCCCGGTTATTTGTCCCTGATATACCCCTTGTAAAGGGTCTCCTTTTTAGGGCAGAGCCGAGGAGGAATTCCTTCACTGAGAGGGTTGTTAATCTTTGGAGTTTGGAATTTAGAATCACTACAGTGTGGAAGCAGGCCAATTGGCCCATTGAGTCCACACTGACCCTCCAAAGTGCATCCTACCCAGACACACCGCCCCTACCCTATCCCTCTAACCCTGCATTTCCCATGGTCAATCCACCTAACCTGCATGTCTCTGGACTGAGGGAGGAAACCTTCACAGATGCAAGGAAAATGTGCAAACTCCACACAGACAGTCGCCTGAAGGTGGAATCAAACCTAGGTCCCTGGCGCTAAGAGGCAGCAGCGCCAACCTTTGGGCCACCATATTGCTCCTAACAGCTTCTTTAAGCAGTCTTGGGTTTTGAATATATTCAAGGGCTGCTTACATAGATTCTTGATCGAGAAAGGAGTTGAGTGTTATGGCAGGAGAGGGTGTAGTGGGGATTTGGAGTTAAGGCCAATATTGAATCAGCCATGGTCTCATTGAGTGATGGAGGGGACTGGAAGGGCCAAATGGCACCCTGCTGTAATTTCTCATTTTTTAAAATTGTTATGGCTGTTGATGGCCTGCTTTTATTTAATTATGGCATCTTAACCTGTTATTTCATTTCTAGACGTGTAATGTGAGGGGTTTGACTTTTTGCTGTTCTGGTAGATGGATTGCATTTCTCTTCACTGGTTGCAAGCAAGGGTTTCACTATTTTTTCTGCGATGTTATTTTTTGCCCCCTTTTTAGATGTGTGTCAATTGGATGTTGGCCTCATGATCTGCCAGATTTATCTGGTCTGTCCACCCTTTCCTCACAAGACACCAGTTTCCTCGCCAACAGGGTCTCACCTTGGTGTTCGGACAGGAGTGTATTGCGTCGCGGGTTACATTTACACATCCCAGATCATCCCTCAGCTTCTCCCAACCTCACGTTGAGAGACCGATTCCAACAGAAACGTGGAAAATAGGAATAGGACTAGGCCATTCGGCCCTTCTGCCATTCAATACGATCATGACTAATCATCCAACTTGATTGCCTGTTTGTTGTTTACCCCATACCCTTTGACCCCTCTAGCCACAGGTGCCATGTCCAACACATGAGAGGCAATGGCCTAGTGGTATTACCGCTGAAACTTTAATCTAGAGAGATCCAGGGAATGTTCTCGGGACCTGGGTTCAAATCCTGTCATGGCAGATGGTGGCATTTGAGTTCAATGAAAAAGAAAAACTTGAATAAAGAGTCTAATGGTGACCTTGAATCAATTGTTGGAAAAGCCCACCTGGTTCACTGATGTCCTTTAGGGAAGCAAACTACCATCCTTACCTGGTCTGGCCTACATGTGACTCCAGACCCACAGCAATGTGGTTGGCTGTGAACTGTGGGCAATAAGTGCTGCCTAGCCAGTGGTGCCCTCATCCCGTGAAAGAATAAAAAACTCTTTCCTGAAATCACACAATGTTTTGGCCTCGATCACTTTCTGTGATAGCAAATTTCACAGGGTCAGCAATCTCTGGGTGAAGAAATTTCTCCTCAACTCAGTGCTAAATGATTTACTCATTATCCTTAGACTGTGACGCCTGGCTCTGGAAATGCACATTATTAGGCCCGCATGAGACTGGAGGAAAAGAGTTTTATTTTTCAATGTTATGAAGAGATTGGCATAAATTGGATTGCATCTTGTTGCATGGTCAAATAGGCAAATGTGTGAGGAGTGGCAGATGGAGTTTAATTTAGATAAATACGAGGTGCTGCGTTTTGGAAAGGCAAATCAGGACAGGACTTATGCACTTAATGGTAAGGTCCTGGGGAGTGTTGCTGAATGAAGAGACCTCGGGGTGCAGGCTCATAGTTCCTTGGAGTCGCAGGTAGATAGGATAGTGAAGAAGGCATTTGGTACATTTGCCTTTATTGCTGAGTGCACTGAGTACAGGAGTTGGGAGGCCATGCTGCAGCTGTGCAGGATATTGGCAAGGCCACTTTTGGAATACTGCGTTCAGTTCTGGTCTCCCTGCTATAGGAAGGATGTTGTAAAACTTGAAAGGGTGCAGAAAATATTGACAAGAATGTTGCCGGTTGGAGGTTTTGAGCTACAGGGAGGCTGAATAGGCTGGAACTATTTTCCCTGGAATGTTGAGGC
The DNA here is from genome assembly GCF_021869965.1 of Rhincodon typus. Lineage (NCBI taxonomy): Eukaryota > Metazoa > Chordata > Chondrichthyes > Orectolobiformes > Rhincodontidae > Rhincodon > Rhincodon typus. Next base: position 17,219,340 of record NC_063367.1, on the reverse strand, counting down.
TGAGGGATGACCTTATAGACATTTATAAAATTGTGAGGGGCATAGATAGGATGAATAGGCAAGGTCTTTTCCCCAGCATAGGGGAGTCCAAAACTAGAGGGTATAGGTTTAAGGTGAGAGGGGAAAAATTTAAAAGGTGCCTGAGGGGCAACACAGAGGGTGGTGTGTGTATGGAATGAGCTGCCAGAGGAAGTGGTGGAGGCTGGTACAATTACAACATTTAAAAGGCATCTGAATGGGTATATGAATAGGAAGAGTTTAGAGGGATATGGGCCAAATGCTGGCAAATGGGCTTAGATTTATTTGGGATGTCTGGTTGGCGTAGATGAGTTGGACCGAAGGGTCTGTTTCCATGCTGTTCAGCTCTATGACTCTTTGAGAAACAGGATAATGCATCAAAGAATGAATCAACATTAATGTGTAAGTAATAGAAAGTTCACTGCAAAAATGTAATTCCTGAGCTTTTTGTAATCATTATGTGTGCTGCGATGATTTTGTCAAAGTTTTCTTTACAGTTGACTGAAATTGGACTTTAAAAGAGATGTGAAAAACAATTATTTTGAACTGTAACTTTGTTTTCCTGACTTCCTACTTTTCACAATGTATCTAGTCTGACTGAAATATGGTTTTGGCATTCCTGGAACCCCTGTAATGGCTAGTGAAAGGAAGACCTACATTTGTGTAGTACCAGTAACGACCGCAGGTCATCTCAAAATGCTTTGGATTCAGTGCAGCCACTGTTACAATGGAGAAATTGAGAGTTTGTGCACAGTTAGCTTCCAGCACCAACATATGAGACAAGTGACCAGCTGATGCTATTTCTAGCCATATCATTTGAGGAAGTGTTGCTGGCACAGACAACGAGAAAACTCCCTGCTGTTCTCTTGAAATGAAGCATTTTGTCAACAATGGAGTACTTTTTGAAGTGGAGACATGGTTGTAATGTGGGAAAGGTGATAACCAGTTGGCTCACAGAAAGCTCCCACAAACAACAATGTGTTTTCCAGATACTCTGTTTGTGTTAGAGCACTGACGGAGGGCCTAGGATTGGCCAGGACTCTGATCTCCTTTGAGGTTTGCGACAGGATTGTTTATGTCCATCTGAGAGGGCGAATGGGGCCTTGAGCTGAATGTCCCAATAGAAAGCCAGCTTTTTTGAGACAGCAACGCTACCTCCTCCCAATGCCAGCTTCAGCCTTGGTGTTGCACTTAGGTTTCTTGGGTGCATCTTGAATTCACAATCTTCTGACCCAAGAGTGTGTTACACACTGTGACACTGCTGATCCTATAAACAGCCAACAAGGAGGGTTTTCCTTAGAATTGTAGAATCCCATTTGGCCCCTCAAGTCCACACTGACCCTCTGAAGAGCATCCCACCCACTCTATCCCTGTAACCCTGCATTGCTAACCCACCTCACCTACACATCGCTGGACACTATGGGCCATTTAGCATGGCCAACCCACCTAACCTGCACGTCTTTGGACTGTGGGAGGAAACCCTTGCAGACATGGGGAGAACATGCAAACTCCACACAGACAGTCATCTGAGGCTGGAATTGAACCTGGGTCCTCGGTGCTCTGAAGCAGCAGTGCTAGCCACTGAGCCACCCTATGGAACAGAGATCGCTGAATTGAGTGCCATCCCATTGCAGTAATGGAGGAGACGATAGTGGAAAGTGGGTCACGTATTCTGATTGTGCGATTATTTCTGTTCTTTTTCCCTTCAGCAGCTGATAAAAAGGATTTGCTGGCAATCAGTGGGAAAATCTCACCCCTGCATATCCTTAATCTTGGCCTGTCAGCTTCAACTTGTCACCTCTAGTGTGCAGGGGACTCTCCGTTGCTCAACATTTCAAATTGTTAGTCACAAGCCATTGCCTCTGATGCATCCTGAACTGTTATTAAGACTTACTGTGAGCAGAGCAACAATGCTTGATTGAACAGTCAAGAGGCCAGAAATACAACAGCTATAACAAGGCATTTAGGGAGCAGCAACAGTAACGTAAGAGGGTGATTTCCCATTAATGACAAAATCAAACAAGGTCAGCAAAGGAAAAGAAAGTTGTTTCAACAAGACGATTATAAATCAATTTATCAAACTTTATTGGCTAAATATTTTCGCTTTCCTATCGGGATTTCATTCCCAATGCACATTCGTTCTATAGAGTCATACATCATGGAAACAGACCCTTTGGTCCAACTTGTCCACACCGACCAAGTTTCTCGTACTAAACTAGTCCCATTTGCCTGCATTTGGCCCATATCCCTCTGAACGCTTCGTATTCATATACCTATCCACATGTATTTTAAATGTTGTAACTATTGGCATCGATCACCTCCTCTACCACCTCATTCTCCATACCAATCACCCTCTGTGTGAAAAAGTTTCCGCTAAGGTCCCTTTTAAATCTATCTCCTCTCACCACAAAAATATGCTCCCTAGCTTTGAACTCCCCCACCCCAGGAAAAAGACCTTTGCTGTTCACCTTGTCTGTGTCCTTCATGATTTTATAACCCTCTATAAGGTCACCTGTCAACCTCCTACGCCTCGGTGAAAAACATCCCAGCCTATCCAGCCTCTCCTTATAACTCCAATCCTCCAGGCCTGGCAACATCCTAGTAAATGTTTCCTGAATGCTGTGCAATTTAATGTTATCCTTTCTACAGCAAGGTGACCAGAACTGGTCAGGTTGTTTGCATGCTGTGATTGGACAACAGGTCATGTTAAATTGGTCACATGCATTGTAGTTATTCTGTTAGCGTGATGGATGCGTTATTGAGGCTTTCTGGGTATTCTCTTGAGTGTTGAAGATTGAGTGATATCTGACCAAGGTATTTTAAAGGTAACCCATAAGGAAGCTACAGAGAAACTGTCTCCTCTATTGGGGAAGTGTTAAATAAGGGGGCGTAATCTTAAAATTTGAGCCATAAGTCTTCCATGTTGATGTGGGCCTGGAGTCACATGTAGACTTGACTGAATAAGGATGTCAGGGTTGACTGCCTAAAGGGGCAATGGTGAACCAGATGGGATTTTGTAACAATCAACAATGGTTTGATGGCCTCTGTTATTGAGACTAGCTTTCAATTCCAGATTTAATTAATTGGATTTAAATTTCATAGGTGGTGGTGGGATTTGAACCCATGTCCTGAGAGCATTAGCCTGGATTACTTAGCCCCATTACATTATCGTTGTGCCACCATCTCCCCATGATGCAGGTCTAAATATGATCAATGCTATGGCCCAGACCAGACCCCCTCAAAATATTTCAAGAAAGTAACCTAGACCCTAATTTTTTTCTTATTTTAAAGGCAAGTGTAAAGATGTAAGTTCCAGATGCAATGTGACTGGTCAAACTACTGAACATTAAGCAAAACACGATTTATTTAAACTCTGTCGTTAAAATACAACGAAAGAAAGAAGAATTTAGAATAACTTAACTCCATTGGAAAACTGAACAGAATAAATAGATACAGTAACTATTACTGATTAATTGTTCCACTATAGTGACACCCCTTGGCAAAAAGGAAAATTCAGATACAGATTCTCACATGCAGTTCTCCGATCCAGGGGATAATTCAGAGAGAATAGCAGCTAGGAGACATTCACTGAAGGTTCAAACTCTGTTGAGACCCCAATAGCTTCTGATGTGGCTGAAAAACCAGAACCCAGAAATCCTAATCTGTGAGGGCTGACCACTCCCATTCAGGCTGCATTTAAAAAAACCCTAAGCCTCTCAGAGATAGTAGGAACTGCAGATACCGGAGAATCTGAGATAACAAGGTGTAGAGCTGGATGAACACAGCAGGCCAAGCAGCATCATAGGAACAGGAAGGCTGACGTTTCGGGCCTAGACTGTCAAACTGTTTACCCAAGTAATATTAATTAGATAGCTTGTTGCCTCTTGTTCAATCGCTCTCTTAAAATAAATCAGGACAAAATAACTTCTTAAAACTACAGCATCGTCACACCAAGATGTTAATTTCTGATCCACAAACTTCCATGAATGACTGTGAATTTTCCAAATGAACGACAGCTTCATGCATGAATTAGGGAGCTGGGATTACTTTGCTCAAAGTTGACCTTTGCTTTCTCGTCCGGTTTATTGATTGGGAGAATTGGAATGCCTTGACGAGACACGTCCCTCTGTTTCTGAGTGTCATTATTCCAGATTCCTTTTATCCTCTCTGGCTGGCATTCAGGACTTCTGAAAATAGCTTTCCTTGCAACATTCAAAGGCATGATCTGAGTATTTCAACTTATTGCTTTAAAGGCAATTTAACTTCTATTTGCAAAGGGTGTTGGTGAAAGACAAGTGAGCAATTGATCTGCTGCTCTGAATAGAGGCCATTCAATATATTTGTTTCCAGATTGTTTTTCAGGAATCAAAAGGCTCTGAATGCTGAGCAAAATCGATGCTGGCTGCAGATAATATTGTGACAATTCAATTTCGGGTGACGTGTGGCTTAGAAATAAGGTTTCAGTCGATGCAGGATCGACTCCAACTCCGTTTTATATCAGTCTCATAATGTGTAATGGTCAAAATTGTCATCTTCATCTCCTCTGGGTGTTGGTTGCAAAGATTCTGTATAATGTGAGCTGGGTAGCGTCATTCTGATGGCCAGGGCATCAAACTGCTTCAAGTTTGGGATTCAAAGGCAGCCTTGATTGGGTCATGATAGCATCACCATATGAGTCCCACTCTAGGGATAGAATCATAGAAACTCTACAGTGTGGGAGCAGGCCATTTGGCCCATCAAGTCCATGCTGACCCTCTGAGGAGGATCCCACCCAGTAACCCTACATTTCCCCATGGCTAATCCACCTAACTTACACCTGGACACTAAGGACAATTTAGTATGGTCCAGTCTACCTAGCCTGCACACCTTTGGACTGTGGGAGGAAACCCTGCACAGACACAGGGAGAATGTGCAAACTCCACACAGACGGTCACCATGGGACGGGGCTGGGATCGAACCCAGAGCTGCCCAGATCTGAGCACAAAATTCTTACTGACATCCCCAGTGCAGTCTGGAGGGGAGTGCACTGATGGAAGAAGGTTTGTGGAGATCTACAACACAGAAAAAGGCCCTTCAGCCCATTTTGACTGTGCCAGTCAAAAACAAGCACCCAACTATTCTAATTTCACTTTCCAGCATTGGGTCCATAACCTTGTGTGCCTTAGTATCCCAAACGCACATCCAAATAAATCATCAATGCGATGAGGGTTCTGCCTCTACCACCATCACAGACAGTGAGTTCCAGATACCCACCATCCTCTGGATGGGTAAAAAAGATTTCCTTGGGTATGAGCTTTGTTAATACTATTAGGAGTCTTGGTTTGGGTTCTGTCCTTGGTCATGATCAATAGGGGCTGCAGAAGACAAGGATGGTGGCACACCTTGTATTTAACATTGTCTTCTGAATATCTACAGGACCAGGCTTAATGCAAGACCTTACACTGGACCATCTTTCCCAGTAGTCTCTGTTGTCATGTGATCCTGTATCCCTGATGATGTAGACCAAAACCTTTTCCCACTATGACCCCATGTTGAGGCTAAAAATTGTTGACCCTTCAGTAAGCACTATTAATCAGGAGTAGGAGGGCCTGTTGGAGTGGGAACACAACTCTTAGAACTCAGTTGGAGCTGCACAATCTGCATTGGTACCCTCAAGCTCATTATAAATTCTAGCTCCAGCCTCCACTTGGGGTCTCAATCCCCCTTTTTGACAGCCTTGTTGTAGCCTCTCTATTTACACAACGTAACATTAACCCTTCATGCTACAGGGGTGATGGAGACCAATGTACTATTTTGAGAAGAACAGGGAAATTTCTCTCAATATTTATCCCTATAACAGCACCACTGAAAAAAAAAGTTATTCACTCTTACATTTCTGTTTGTGGAATCTTGCTGTGTAAAAATCTCGGCACTAACCACAATTCAGAGTGTACGTCATTGGCTATAAAATTCATTTGGTATGTCCTGAGGGGTTGTGAAAAGAGCTAGAGAAATAGATCTTTCCTCTCCTGGAATGTTGCTTTGGGGCAGACACATCTTAAGGGGGATGCTAACATTAAGGCCCATTATGGGCTGCTGAAGTCATTAATAGCACTGTTAGCATTATTAGCACCCAGCTAACACTGTGGTTTAATGGAATGAGACGGCAAGAAGTTTTTTTTTTAGTTTCCTTTGACTAATTATTGCACCCTGCTTCACTAAAACTGACCCCACTTAAAGCTTCAGTGCGTGGAAAGAGCTGCTTCATTCCTGACAGTTGCTTAATTGGAATGGCTTTTGTTGAATATTTGATGCATCAGATCCCCAGGAGAGAATAAAGGGGGATGTGGTTTTTGCCGTATTTATTGATCTCTGTTCACTGCATGCAGATGGATGTTCCTAAGGATTAATGTTTTTACACAAAGTAAAGCCTAAAGGGGGAAGGACGGCTGTATAGTGGCAATGTCATTGGCCTGGTAATACTGATGCTTGGGCTAACCTTGAGGTTTGAATCCCACTATGGTTGCTGGTAAAGTTTAAGGTCAATTTACAAATCTAGCCTTATTATTAATAAATTAATGGTGGTCGTAATTGTCATAAAGTACTCATTTGGTTTCACTAAGGCCCTTTAGGGAAGGAAATCTGCCGTCTTTACCTGGTCTGGCTTACATGTGACTCCAGATAATGTTTCCTCTAAGCTGCAAGACCGTGTGTATGCACAGCTGCTCTGGTGCGCCATGTGGCGCTTGGCATCAACGCACCAATCACGGTGTTGACTTCCGATTAGAGGTCTTTGCAGCTGGGAAAAAAATGACAGGGAATGCTGACTCCAGACCCACAGCAATGTGGCTGACTCTTAACTGGCCCCAGAAAGCCACTGAGTTCAAAGGTGATTGAGGATGTGGACAGGCAAACAAGGAGTAGACCTTGCAGCTTGATTCACTGCTTCATCTGACGAAGGAGCAGCGCTCCGAAAGCTTCTGATTTTAAATAAACCTGTTGGACTTCCACCTGCTGTCGTGTGGCTTTTGACTTTGGCCATTCATTAAGATGATGAGCTGACCTGTTTGTAACCTCAATTCCACATTCCTACCTACTGTTGACAGCCATTCATCTCCTTGTTTGCCAAGAATCCATCCATCTCAGTCTTAAAAATATTTAAACACTCTGCTTCCATCACCTTTACAAAGACTTATGACCCTCTGAGGAAAACAAAATCTCCCATTTCTGTCTTAAATGGGCAATCCTGATTTTTCAACAGCAACCCACCGTTCTACATGCTCCCATAAAAAGAAACTTCCACATTCCCCTGGTCAAAACCCCTCAGGATCTTGTGCGTTTCTATCAAGTCACCTCTTTCTCTGCTAAACTCCAGAGGACACAAGCCTTGTCTGACCAACTTTTCCTCATAAGGTATCACCACCACACATACCAGATATTAGTCTGGTAGACCTTCTCTGCACTGCTTCCAATGCATTTACATCCTTCCCTAAACAAGTACACCATCATTGTACACAGAACTTGAAATAGTCTCACCAGTACCTTGTACCAGCAAATGATGTGAGACTTGCAGGCTAATGACATTTCAGGCTGAGGCTAGGCTGCATCGATGGTTCCCAAAACCTTTATGGAGTTAAGATTTAAGATAAGATTGAGATCTGAATGTTTTTCTTACCTTTTGGTTTTCTTTTATTTCTGCTGCTGTTTTTTGTTTGAGATTTTGGTTTTGTAACCAAGCTGGTGCTGGAGAATGGCAACTTATTACACTTTTCACTGTCCTCCAGTGTTCCTATACTTGAGTACACCTGGAAATAAAATCCAGTTCTAATTCTGTACAACTGAAACATAACCTCCCCACTTTTTTTATTCAAACCCTCTCGTAACCTACAAAGAGGCAGGCATAGCTTGGGCCCATGGGGTGGCCATGGGTACCCGCATGGGCCCAAGCTATGCCTGCCTCTTTGTAGGTTAAGTGGAACAATCCCTCTTCCGTACCTACACTGGCCCTAAACCCCACCTCTTCCTCCGTTACATTGATGACTGTATCGGCGCCGCCTCGTGCTCCCACGAGGAGCTCGAACA
>NC_063367.1:17206115-17206261 GCF_021869965.1 Rhincodon typus | reverse complement strand
GCCTGCCTCTTTGTAGGTTACGTGGAACAATCCCTCTTCCGTACCTACACTGGCCCTAAACCCCACCTCTTCCTCCGTTACATTGATGACTGTATCGGCGCCGCCTCGTGCTCCCACGAGGAGCTCGAACAGTTCATACACTTCAC
>NC_063367.1:17197816-17206015 GCF_021869965.1 Rhincodon typus | reverse complement strand
GCTCATCCACTTCACCAACACCTTCCACCCCAACCTTAAGTTCACCTGGACCATTTCTAATACCTCTCCCTCCTTCCTGGATCTCTCTGTCTCCATCTCCGGCAACCACCGAGAAACCGATATCCATTTCAAGCCCACCGACTCCCACAGCTACCTAGAATACACCTCCTCCCACCCACCTTCCCGCAAAAATACCATCCCCTATTCCCAGTTCCTTTGCCTCCGCTGCATCTGCTCCCAGGATGAGGCATTCCACTCCCGTACATCTCAGATGTCCTCGTTTTTCAAGGACCGCAACGCCCCCCCCCCCTCAGCAGTCGAGAACGCCCTCGACCGGGTCTCCAGCATTTCCTGCAACTCATCCCTCACACCCCCTCCCTGCAATAACAACCAAAACAGAATCCCCCTCGTCCTCACGTACCACCCCACCAACCTCCGGATCCAATGCATCATCCTCCGACACTTCTGCCCTCTGCAATCCGACCCCACCACCAAAGACAGTTTTTCCCTCCCCACCCTATCTGCCTTCCGGAGGGACCACTCTCTCCATGACTCCCTTGTCCGCTCCACATTCCCCTCCAGCCCCACCACACCTGGCACTTTTCCCTGCAACCGCAGGAAGTGCTACACCTGCCCCCATACCTCCTCCCTCACCCCCATCCCAGGCCCCAAGAAGACTTTCCACATCAAGCAGATGTTCACCTGCACATCTGCTAATGTGGTATACTGCATTTGCTGTTCCCGTTGTGGCCTCCTCTACATTGGGGAAACCAAGCGGAGGCTCGGGGACCGCTTTGCAGAACACCTACGTTTCGTTTGCAATAAACAACTGCACGTCCCAGTTGCGAACCACTTCAACTCCCCCTCCCATTCCTCAGATGATATGTCCATCCTGGGCCTCCTGCAGTGCCACAAAGATGCCACCCGAAGGTTGCAGGAACAGCAGCTCATATTTCGCTTGGGAACCCTGCAGCCCAATGGTATCAATGTGGATTTCACAAGCTTCAAAATCTCCCCTCCCCCACCGCATCCCAAAACCAGCCCAGCTCGTCCCCGCCTCCCTAACCTGTTCTTCCTCCCACCTATCCCCTCCTTCCACCTCAAGCTCCACCCCCATCTCCTACCTACTAACCTCATCCTGCCCCCTTGACCTGTCCGTCCTCCCTGGACTGACCTATCCCCTCCCTAACTCCCCACCTACACTCACCTTTACTGGCTCCATCCCCGCCTCTTTGACCTGTCTGTCTCCTCTCCACCTATCTTCTCCTCTATCCATCTTCTATCCACCTCCACCTGTCTCCCTATTTACTTCAGAACCCCCTTCCCCTCCCCCATTTCTGATGAAGGGTCTAGGCCCGAAACATCAGCCTTCCTGCTCCTCTGATGCTGCTTGGCCTGCTGTGTTCGTCCAGCTCTACACCTTGTTATCTCAGATTTTCCAGCATCTGCAGTTCCTACTATCTCTGAAAGTTATTTACCCTGCTTTCCATGGGGCAGACACCTCAACACCAGGCTGCCAACAGCCCTCTTCAAGAGAAACAGGATACAACAAATCCCTCTTAAAGGCACATATCATCACACATCTCATTAATAAATTGCCAAATAAGCATAAATGTCTTTAAGGGGAAGCTGAAGAGGTGCACAAGCAAGAATAAGATAGAAAGATATGTTGTTGAGATATAAGGTGGGAGGAGGCTTGAATAGAATTTGAAGACCAGTATGGACTAATTGGGCTGAATTGCCTGTTTCTATGGCATAGGGTCAATGTATTTCCATGTCCTTATAGTAAAAAGTTTCCCATGATTCTCTAGAGCTTACTAATGAAGAGATGAATGCCTGTGTGTGACACCCACATGGGTTAATGCTACTGAGGTTTGGTTTCACATAAGGCTTGTCTTGGGAATGATCTGATATGATGCCTTCACAGTAGAATAGCTGAATGTGTGTGTCTCTCTCTGTCATGGTGTCTAAGCTTGTGCATGAAGCATGGCCATTTGAATAGATGACTGGACATTGCAGTACTCCGGAAAGTGTCAACACCCTCAAGAGAGGAGGTGGGAACATTGGAAAAACATTAGTGAGCATGGGGTGGCCATTGCTCTGAGGTCTGAAGCTTTCTTCTCTACCCTCCTTGTAAATCTGGCTTAAAGCTTTCAGGAGAGTGCAGAGGTTAGATAAACTACGATTGTTCTCCACAGAGCAGAGAAAGTTAATGCAGCCATTCAAAATAATGAAGGGATTCGACTAAACAACAGGGGAGTTGGTGGTAGTGGTAATGTCACTGCACTGGAAGACCAGAGGCTCAGGCAATGTCCTGGGGATGTGAGTTCAAATCGCACTCTGGTAGCTGATGGAATTTAAATTCAGTTCCTAAATCTAGAATTGGAACGCAGTCTCAGTTATGCTAACTGAAACTATCATCAATTATGCAAAAAAAAATAGTCTGGTTCACTAATGTCGTTCGGGGAGAGAAATCTGTGATCCTTCTTCTGTCTGATTTACGTGTGACTGCAGACCCATGGCAATGTGGTTGAATCTCAACTGCCCTTGGAAATATCCAATCAGTTCTTTTAAAAATAAAATTCCCTGGTGGGAATGGGCGTGGCTGGCTGAGCCAGCATTATTGCCCGTCCCTGCTCGTCCTTGAGAATTAGAGATGAAGAATAAATACTAAAGAGAAAAGCAGCTGTTTCCATTTGCTAGTGGATTGATAATTAAAGAACACAGATTTAAGAGAATGATTGGCCAAAGAACCAGAGAGGAGGGAAGGAGATAATTTATGGGGCTGAACCTTGTTGTGATTTTGCAACACCACACGAAGGGGTTAGCAGACCCAATTGTAATTTTCAAATTAGATATGTAACTGCAGAGTTAAGAGGAAAGGAAAGAGATGAAATGGGATAACAAGGTGTGCAGCTGGATGAACACAGCAGGCCAGGCAGCATCAGAAAAGCTGATGTTTTGGGTCTGGACCCTTCTTCATTTTCTGAAGAAGGGTCCAGACCCGAAACATCAGCTTTCCTGCTCCTCTGATGCTGTCTGGCCTGCTGTTTTCATCCAGCTCTACACCTTATTATCTCAGACACCATCATCGGCAGGTCCGACTATCTCTAAGAGATGAAATGGGTCACTCTTCACAAAATTATCAAATCCCTACAGTGTGGAAGCAGATCATTTGATTCCTCCAGTCCACATTGACCCTCTGAACAGCACTCCACCCAGATCCAGCCCCCTACCCTATCCCTGCAACCCTGCGTTTCCAATGACTAATCATCCTAGCCCGGACATTTTTGGACTGGGAGGAAACTGGAGCACCTGGAGGAAATCCATGCAGACACAGGGAGAATGTGCAACCTCCACACACACAGTCACCTGAGGCTGGAAACAAACCTGGGTTCCTGGCGCTGTGAGGCAGCAGTGCTAACCACTGAGCCACTCTTCTAGGGCACAATATGCTGAATAGCCCCCTTCTTTGCAGGAAGCTGATAGGAACAGCAGAGGCTTGTGTGTGGCTGAGGTGCAAAGGGGCATCCAGTGGATAGTGAGCGACGTTCTTGGTTCCTGACCCTGAGAAACTTGATTTCATGTCATTTCTGAATGGAAGAGTAACTCAAATCTGGACAGCGTGATTCACTGCAGCTCATCACAAATTACTTGTGCGATGGTATTGTCGGGAGGTTTGTTGTGTCTGGGTGGAGTTGTGGAATCATTGCCCATTTTGCCCTGGTCACAGTTTACATTCACTGTGCTACATCTAATTGTCACCAGCCTTACATATGACATGGTGACTCAGTGGTTAGCACTGCTGCCTCATAGCGCCAGGGACCCAGGTTCGATTCCACCCTTAGGGTTACTGTCTTGTGTGGAGTTTGCACATTCTCCCCGTGTCAGTGTGGGTTTCCTCCCATAGTTCAAAGATGTGCAGGTTAGGATGGATTGGCCATGCTAAATTGTCCTGTCATGTACAGGCTAAGTGGATTAGCCATGGGAAATACAGGGATAGAGGAAGGGGTGTGGGTCTGGGCAGGAATGCTGTTCGAAGGGTCAGTGTGGACTCAATGGGTGAAATGGCCTGTTTCCACACTGTAGGGATTCTGTGATTCTTATACAGGGGGTCCCTGATTTACAAATGGCTGACTTTCAAATGTTTGTAGCTATACGATTCCATACAGGGGTGTTAATTTAAAAATTTGACGTACAAATGTTTCTTGTACTTACGAATGGCTGCTTCATATTGTCCTGCTTTGTGCACTGGCCTTGGGAACAGACTCAGGAATGAAACCTGTTTGCAACCCAGGGATGGGCTGCGCTGTCGAGATATATGTCACAGCCATTTAGCTGCACTGTGATCCCACTCTTGGGTCTGTTAAACACAGCAGTGTTGTTGAGGCTATTCGACTAATCATTGCATGTGCCCTTGGCCTTGTTCCCCAGCACACTGTGAGCGCAGGCATACTCAAGGCTGCAGGTCAAAAGCCCAGTTTATCTTTTTATTCGAAGTGATTTTGAGTTTTTGATGACTGAATTCCGCAGTTTTATCCTCTCTCAGAAAACCTCCATTCTCCCACCTTGGCCACGATTAGAAGAATTTGCCAACCTCCACAAGTGGATTAATGTAGGATCTGCCTCGGATGGCAGAAGTAAATTACTTCTCTCTTGACGTTACCTTGTGAAACAAAATACAAGGTGGACTCACAGTGTGTGTGAGACTGCCTCTGTCAGACTGTCTGAGTTCACTTGGCAGCTTTTTCTTTTCCGTTCTTGAGAATTTGGCACCGATGGTAAAACTGGCACTGCCCATCTTGACTGTTGGTGGTGAGTCCTTGGGGTTTAGGACCACCGATTGCTATTAAAGAGAGAGTTCCAGGATTTTGACCCAGTGACACTGAAGGAACGGCGATATACAGACGGTTCTGATATAACATGGTTGCATTCTCGTGCAATCTCGCGTTATAAGAAAATTGCATAATAGCCGCGCCATTGAAACTAATGAGGCTGCAATCGCGTTATGGCCAATATAGGTAAAGGAAAGTTTGCGTTCTACAAACAGCGGTCTAAATTCTTCAATCGCATTAAAGCCAATATGCGTGGAAGAAACATGTGTTATAGCAGAACCGACTGTATTTCCAGGTCAGGACAGTGGGTGGCTTGGAGGGGAACTTGCAGGCGGTGGTGTTCCCATGTATCTGCTGCCTTTGTCCTTCTAGATGGTAGAGGTTGTGGGCTTTGAAAGGTTCTGTTTGAGGAGCCTCGGTCAGTCAATGTTGAGATTCTTGTAGACAGTGCAGACTGCTGATACTGTGTGCTGATGGTGGAAAGCAGGGGAAGGGATGGAAATCACAGGCCACCATGTTGCTTCTGGTGGGATCCTGCCCCCTAAACCAAGCAGAGTGCCCCCCACACCTTCCCAGCCCAGGTCCCCGTTATTGAGCCCTGACATACTCTCCTCCCTCTCATGGACCCAGGTGAAATGGATGAATGTTGAAGGTGGGACTGCGTTATATTATATTCTTTGCAACTACATAAAGTGGAAATCGTTCTACTTAAGTGCAGCAACAGATTAAATTCACCCAGTGTCCTCAACGTACTGAGATGTTCCAAGCCACCTTGTAGAAGCAATGACTGGATGAAAGCCAGACCACAGCTTGGTCAAAGATGCAGCTTTGAATGAGCCTCTTAAAGAAAGAGATGGACGGGTGGAGATGTTTGTTTGAGGAGGGAATTTGAAAGCTTAAAGGCAGCTGACCAGTTGCGGGTAGAGAGAGTCAGGAATGTCGTGGGTTCAAGGCTCATTCCAGGTATTTAGTCATAGAGTCGTACAGCACAGAAACAGACCCTTTGGCCTAACTCGTCCATGCTGACCATGTTTCCTAAACTGAACTAGTCCTATTTGCCTGCGTTTGGCCCATTATCCTCTAAACCTTTCCTATACATATACCCAGTCCAAATATTTTTTAAATCTTGTAATTTACCTGCCTTTACCATTTCTTCTGGCAGTTCATTCCATATACTCAGCACTCTATTTGTGAAAAAGTTGCCCATTAGGTCCCTTTTAAATCCGTCCCCTCTCATCTTAAATCTTTAGTTTTGGAGTTCCCTACCATGAGGAAAGGACCTTGTCTATTCACCCAATCCATGCCCCTTATGATTTTATAAACCCTCTACAAGGTCACCCCTCAGCCTCCGACGTTCCAGGGAGAAAAAATCCCAGCCTCCTCCTTGTAAGTCAAACCCTCCAGTCTTGGCAACATTCTTGTAAATCTTTTTTGCCCCCTTTCCAGTTTAATAGCAACTTTCCGCACGCAGTATCCAAATGCAGGCAGGAAAGTCTAGGCTGACCCAGCGAGGCCATGCTGAAGGAATGCTGCAATGTTGCAGTAGCTGTTTTTCACCTGAGAACAGAGAATATGATTTGATGGCAGGAGCATGTGACAATTCCACAGCATCATTATGAAGAACAACAGAGAACTTATCCCCAGTGTCTCAGCCAGTATTTGTCTGTCAAACCAACATTGGCAATAACGGTGATCCTGCCATTATTAATGTTTATGCGACATTTAAAAAAAAATTACTCATTTGTGGGATGTGGGTGTTGCCGGCTGGGCCCAGCATTTATTGTCTGTCCCTAGTTGCCCTTGAGAAGGTGATGGTGAGCTGTCTTCTTGAACCGCTGCAGTCCAGTGTCCCTTATAGGGCGGGAATTCCAGGATTTTGACCCAGCGACAGTGAAGGAATGGCAATATGTTTCCAAGTCAGGATGGTGAGTGGCTTGGAGGGGAACTTGAAGGTTGTAGTGTATTGGCTGCCCTTGTCCTTCTAGATGGAAGTGGTCACGGGTTTGGAAGGTGCTGTCTAAGGAGCTTTGGTGAATTTCTGCAGTGCATCTTGTACACACTGCTGCCACTAAGTGTCGGTGGTGGAGGGAGTGGCAGAGAGTGTGAATGTAGTGCCAATCAAGTGGGCTGCTTTGTCCTGGATGGTATCAAGCTTCTTGAGTGTTGTTGGAGCTGTCCCCATCCAGGCAAGTGGGGAATATTCCGTCACACTCCTGACTTGGCTGTGCATAATTTGATTGCAGGGTTTCTGAAAGTACATCATCAGCTGCAAAGCACTTTGGGCATTCTGAGCGATAAATGGTGCCATAGAAATGTAACCCTTCCTTTTCCCTGGTTTCCATTACCAGTCTGTGTCAGAAGTGTTTCTTTGCAAGTGAGAATGTTATATCACAATCCTACACAGTTGTGAGGCTCAAAGATGTCTCTGAATGGTGGTTTGGTGTAAAAAGAGCTTATTTTAAGCAGCTTTTCTTTTCCAATCCTGTTCTGACCTTGGGGCTAAAGAACGGCAGCTGCCATTTTGTGATTCCAATTACAGTAATTTTCTGTTTGCCTTTTCTCCCTGTGTTACTGTCACTATAGCGCTGATGGTATTTGTCAAGGTAAATTGGATTGATTTGGTTAAAGTCATGAAACAAATAGGCTGCAAACGCAGTCAATTGACAAAATATTAAGACAGCACGATCTGGAATGGCCCAGTGATCCGTGATTTATTTGATGTCTCTTAAAGGAGATGTGACAGTATGCAAACAAGATGCAAATACAATTACCGCTCGGAGATGGGAACACACATGAGCACATTTTCTCACTTTCTCAGCTGAGAGGAGACTGTGTCCTTCCTGGAAATGCATCTCTTATATGTATGTAGTTCTCTAATCTTAGTTTGTTGCTCTAAGTGCACCCAGCAACACCACCCATTGTCTTTCTTTCTTTAAAAAAAGCACAATTTTCACTTCTGCTTCCCAGCTTTTAATCCTTCTCTCTCCGTCTCTCCTGAATCTAGAGCAAACTGGTCCAGCACATCTTCTACGTGTGAAAATGGAGCAACCATATAACCAGTCTGCTAATTTCCTGCTTTTCTTTTCCTGGATTTTTCCTTTGTTCACACTCCTGCGTCTTGCCTCAGTGGCCATTTCTCAGGGTTGAGCTTTGACAGTGAAAGATAGCAGGCTGCTGACTGTACAGGGCTTTGGAGCTGAACCCAAGCTTATTCCTGCCTAATGTACAACTACATAGAGAGCTGTGATTGTGTGTGTGTGTGTGTGTGTGTGTGGGTGTATGTGGTGTGTGTGTGTGTGTATATGTATGTTTGTGTGTGTGTCTGTGTGTGTGCGTTTGTGTGTGTGTGCGTGTGTATATGTAT
>NC_063367.1:17176364-17197716 GCF_021869965.1 Rhincodon typus | reverse complement strand
TGTATGTTTGTGTGTGTGTATGCGGTGTGTGTGTGTGTGTGTGTGTATATGTATGTTTGTGTGTGTGTATGTGGTGTGTATGTGTGTGTGTGTCTGTGTATATGTATGTTTGTGTGTGTGTATGCGTCTGTGTGTGTAGTGCTTTCAGAAGCACAGGCAGACATAGACTGTCAGTTACATGCACAATCACTCACTGGCACACACACACACAGAGTCACACGGGTATACACAGACTGACAGGCACACATGCAGAGAGCCATACGTACACCCAGACAGACAGACACATGCACAGAGAATTACCCCCTACACACAGTCGCATGTAAAGGTAGACACATTCTCCCAGACAGTCACACACACAGACAGACACGCACACACACACACACACACAGAATTACCCCTTCACACAGTCACATGCAAAAATATACACATTCTCCCAGACAGTCACACACACACACACACACACACACCGCGCACACACAGACACACACACCACACTCACACACACATACACACACACACAAACATACATATACACACCCACACACACACACCACATACACACACACTGCACACAAACACACACACACACACCACACACACACACATACACACACACAAACATACATATACACACACACACACCACACACACACAGATGCACACACACAGACACACACACCACACACACACACACACACACACACACAGAGCTACCCCCAATACATGCAGTCACATGTAAAGAAACACACATTCTCCCAGCCCCACACGCACACTGAATTACCCCCTACATATGTAGTCACATGTAAAAATACCCTCTCCCAGACAGAGGTACACAGAGTCACTCCTGATTAACACAGTCACATGTCAAGATGCACAGTCACATTCACAGCAACACAGACACTCCCTTAGACTCACATTCATGCAGTAAGCAGAGGGTTTATTTTTGCTTTCAGGAGCAAGTGCCCTGGCAAAAATGTAACCCAGGAGGGTTTTCTTGCCAGTTTTGCACTGCTGTATACCTGGTTAATTAGCACGGTGTTTAATAGGGTTGTAAAAATTGGACGGATGTTTCCTCAGCATGTGTTCATGTGGTCGGTAAAGTGGGCCTGAACACACACACACACAGAAGCAACACAGTCAGAGTGAAAATGGAATCTCCCTAAGACACCAGTTTGGATTTGTTCCATCTGTTGATGGTGTTCAGTCAGCCCCGAGCAATCAGCAGATAGATAGAACCATCTGACTAGCTAATTTGCCACAGAGCACTTCAATCTTTGTTTCATTAACACTCGGGCAGATTGTATTTTCACACAGATGTCCTTGGAGAGATGATTTCCTCCTGTGTGGAGAGTTTAAAGCCCTGTTGTACAATGCACCAAGTGTTGCGATAGATGTGCGCACTAATGGTAACTAATAATGAGGTGAAGAATAGGGTTGCTCAGAGCACTCCAACATTTGATGAAGTTGCGCACTCATTAGCAAAAGCCTCGCTGGAGGATTTAGGTGATGAAGTTTAAGAGGACCGAAACAAAATGTGCTGAGACTCAGCAAAACAACCTGAACAGAAATGAGATGACCCTCCAAAATATATAACTGAGCAATGAAAAATATCCCAAAGTTTTGCATAAAAGCAGACGGGATCTGCAATCTGAAACGGAGTTAAATAGGGAGAGGTGACAAAGAATAAAGAGGTAGATGTGGTGGCCTAGTGGTATTATCACTAGATTATTAATCTGAGACTGAGGTCACATGCCAATGATCCAGATTCAAATCCTGCCAGATAGTAGAATTTAAATTCAATAAAAGTCTGGATTTAAGAGTCTAATGATGACTGTGAAATGATTGTTGGGAAGAAAACCTACCTGACATTTTTAGGGAAGGAAATCTACTGTCCTTACCTGGTCTGGCCTACGTGTGACACCAGACCCACACGGCAATGTGGTTGACTCTTAACTGCCCTCTGGGAATTAGGGATGAGCAATAAATACTGGCCCAGCCAGCAACATCCTCATCCTGAGAATAGGAGGGGGCAAGTAGAAAATTGAAGGGAGAAAGTTTTAATGATTATGGTTTAGAGAGCTCAAAAGCCTGTCTGCCGGTGATGGATTACAGAATACTGAGAGGCCTGGATAGAGTGGACATGGAGAAGATGTTTCTACTAGTGGGAGAGGTTAGGACCCATAGGACCAGCCTCAGAGTGTAGGGACTACTCTTTAGAACTGAGATGAGGAGGAATTTCTTTGCCAGAAGGTGTTTAATCTATGGAATTCATTGCCCCAGAAGGCTGTGGAGGCCATGTCGTTGAGTGTATTTAAGACAGAGGTTCTTGATTTGTAAGGGGATCAAGAGTTACAGGGAGAAGACGGGAGAATGGGGTTGGGAAGCATTTCAACCACAATCGAATGGTGGTGCAGACCCAATGAGAGATTGGAGAGAGTTGTATATTATAAAGTGTTAGAGAAGGTAATGGCGAACTGTTTTAAACATAAAGCAGGAAAGTAGTTCTTTCATTTTTGTTGGGCTGATTTTTTTTCATTCATCCAGGATGTGGGCGTCACCCTCTCATCGCCCATCCCTAACTGGGTGGCTCAGTGGTTAGCACTACTGCCTCACAGCACCAGGGACCCGGGTTTGATTCCAGCCTCAGCTGACTGTCTGTGTGAAGTTTGCACGCTCTCCCTGTGTCTGCGTGGGTTTCCTCCAGGTACTCCAGTTTCTTCCCACAGTCCAAAGATATGCAGGTTAGGTAGATTGGCCAGGCTAAGTTGCCCATAGTGTCCAAAGAGATGTGCAGGCTAGGTGGGTTAGCGATGGGAAATGGAGGGATACAGGGGTGGGTTTTGGTGTGATGGTTGGTGTGGACTCAATGGACCAAATGGCCTAATTCCACACTGTTGGGATTTTATGGTAATTTCCCAGAGGGCAGCTCAGAATCAATAACATTGCTGTGGGTCTGGAGTCACATGTAGGCCAGACCAGGTAAGGATGGCAGTTTCCTTCCCTAAAGGACATTAGTGAACCAGATAGGTTTTCCAACAATTGACAATGGATTCATGGTCATCATTAGACTCTTAATTCCAGATTTTTATTGAATTCAAATTCCACCATTTGCCATGACAGGATTTGAGCCAGGGTCCCCAGAACATTACCTGGGGGTGTCTGGATTAACAGTCCAGCAATAATGCAACTAGGCCATCGCTTTCCCAGTGATATTATCCTTTTCTTGATTGGTTAGATTATTGCCTGCACTGGAGAGGAAATGCTGTCACTGAAAGCTGCTGGTCCTACTTTGCACGCAGAGGAATGATACGCCAGTGAGAGCCGCTACCGGTATGATTACTGTTCTCAGAACCTACACCCAGGATTAACCAGGGCACAGGGAGGATCAATAGTGAACTGACCCATGTAATTCAACACAGAACATGACACAACTGACTTTGTTTACGGAAAGCGAAGATGTGATTGCATCTTTTGACAGTGTAACCAGTTACAGCGGTTGAGAAGCTAATCACTGCAGAGGGTTCTCCACCTTGGTGGTACAACAATTCTCAGGAAAAGCATTAAAAACTGGTATGATCAAGAAACAATGGTTTATAAAGTCATGAGGAGCGAGGATAGGGTAAGTAGACAAGGTCTTTTCCCCAGGGTAGTAGGGGAGTTCAAAACTAGAGGGGAAAGATTTAAAAGGAACCTCAGGGGGTGGTGCGAGTATGGAATGAATTGCCAGAGGAGGTGTGGAGGCATGTTACAATTACAACATTTAAAAGGCATCTGGATGGGTATATGAATAGGAAGGGTTTAGAGGGACATAGGGGAAATGATGGCAAATGGGACTAGATTTATCTAGGATATCTGGTCGGCATGAATGAGTTGGACCGAAGGGCCTGTTTCCGTGATGTCTGTATGACTCTATGACTGTAATTGCCATTTGGACCATTTCATGGCCACAGACCTACCTGCCAATTACTGATGCTGTTCTGTATGTTGCAAAATGTCAAACTGGTTTGCATTCTAAACAAAATACAGTGCGTTGGGTGACATGGTCGTGTGTATTTTTTTTAGGTCTATTGGAAGTTTTTGGTTTCTTCCACGACAGCTCTGGGCATCATTGAATTATTCAGTAGGTTCAGCTTGGAAATCTCAGATGACCCCATTTTTGTTTGGACGTGCTTGAATACCTCCTTGCTGATGAATATTCCATCTTTGTCTGTAATTGTTTTTCGTGGCCCAGGGTGATGGCCTAAGTCACCGTTTGTTGAAATTCTGAGTGAGGAAAATCAAATGTAAACCTTTCGGAACCGTAAATGTCAGCGAGCTTGGAAACGAAATCGATCCAAAGTGAGACACGACGCTACGTGTGAGGAAATGAGTTCGTTGAAGTAGTCAGCTCTATAGGTGGTACCACAAAATGCAGTCCCAGAGGAGGTCATAGAATTCCTACAGTGTGGGAGGAGGCCATTTGGCCCATTGAGTCCACACTGACCCTCCATTGAGCATCCCACCCAATCCCTGCATTTCCCGTGGCTAATCCACTTAGCCTGTACAGCTTTGGACTGTGGGTGAAAACTGGAGCAAACCCGCACACGTACACACACACAGGGAAAACATGCAAACTCCACACAGACAGTCACCCAGAATCAAACCCAGATCCCTGGCATTGTGAGATAGCAGTGCTAACCACTGAGCTACCATGCCACCTGATGATGGCAGAATGGTAACATTACTGGACCTACTCACTCAGAGACCAAGGCTACTGCTGCGGGAAAATGAGTTTGAAGCCCCATATTTGGGGTCTGTTTCTGCGCTGTACATCTCTATGACTCTATTTAATCAATTTAAGATTAATTGCTGAGGAATATCAAGCTAATTTTGGTGATGCCAACTTGATTGTTGTAAAAGCCCCTTTAGAGGGAGGTCAATCTGCCATCCTTGCCCAGTCTGGGCGATATGAGACTTCAGACTGTCAGCAACTCCTACCTACCCTCTTACAGCATTCTACACCACTCAGGGGCCATTAAGGATGGGGAACAAATGGCCTTGCTGGTTCATCCCATGAAGAAATTTTAAAAAATATAGTTACCATTAGTGGATCAGATTTGTGGGCGATTATGCCTCTTGGCTATGAACTCTATCAATTGGTCCCACAAGGTTTTCTTTAGTTCTCAAGCTTCAACTGGGTCGTCACATCTTTTAAAGAGCGTTAAAGGGGCATTGACGACATTTTTGAAAACTTAAAGTCCGGTGAACGGTGCCAATTTAATAAAAACCGAAAGAACTGCAGATGTTGTAAATCACAAGCAAAAACAGGGAATACGGTTCTGAGGAAGGGTCACTCCAACTGCAACGTTAATTCTGATTTCTCTCTACAGGTGCTGCCAGACCTGCTGAGCTTTTCCAGCAATTTCTGTTTTTGCTGTTGGTGCCAATTTAATTCCTGCCTTGCCTAATCGTGGGGCAGCTACATGGGAAGGAAGGGAGGTGTATTTATATTCTGCCTTTGACCTCAGAACTACCAAAGCAATGATGTACTGCCATTGTTGTAATGCAGAAAAATGTGCACACAGCAAGATCCCAACAACACCAAAGTAATGTCATCTGTTCTTGTGTTGCTAGTTTAGAGATGAATGTTGGTCAGGCTATTAGGGAGGAGTCCATCTGTCTTCTATTGAGTCTCTCACACCTACCTGAGACAGTGAGCAGGGCCTTAAATTAGCACCACATCTGAAAGAAGACACTATCGACATCACAGCACACTCTCAGTGCAACAGTGCTGTGTCAGCCCAGACTATGTGATCAAGGGTTAGAGTGGGGCCTAAACCCATGACTCACTGGCATTGAGCCGCAGCTGGAAGCCAGCAAGAAAGTCCACATCAGTTAGGTACAGGGTCAAAGCCAAGATCACTTTTGTTAAAGGAACTTTAGAGACAGTTAGAGTTTCTGTAAAATAACGAGCACTGGACCGTCTGTGCCTGGAATTTGAGTATTGCTAATAGGATCAGAAATCTGTGTAATCTTAATCCACCTAACCCAGCGGACAAACAACTGGCAACAATAATGAAACCATTCGAGAGGGAAAGACGCTGTCATCTATGCATTTATGGTTCTGTTCTACTTCTGAATGATAGGAAGGCTTGTAAATATAAGCCCAGCAATTATTGACCTGTCTGTTCAACTCCAGTGGTGGGATAACTTCTAGAAACTATTATTCAGAATAACATTACTCGTCCCATGGAAAAACATGCATTAATTTGGAAGAATCAATTTGGATTTGTTAAGGCAAAATCATGTCTAACTACAGCTAGAGCTATTGGAGAGGTAGCAGAGGGGGTTTGATGAGGGCAGTGCTGTTAATATTGTGAACATGGATTTCCAAAAGTACTTGATACAATGCCACACAACAGGATGTTGGTGAGGCCTCTTCTGGGATACTGTGTCCAGTTCTGGTCATCTGGTTATAGGAAAGATATTATTCAGCTGGAGAGGGTTCAGAAGAGATTTATCAGGATGTTGCCAGGTATGGAAGGTTTGAGTTTTAAAAAAAGGTTAGATATGCTGGGACTTTTTTCACTGGAACACAGGAGGTTGAGAGGTGACCTTGTAGAGGTTTATAAAATCATGAGGGGTATAGATAAGGTTAATGGTAGGTGTCTTTTCCATAGGATGGGGGATTTTAAGATTAGGGGGCATATTTTTAAAGTGAGAGGAGAGAGATTTAAGAAAGGCATGAGGGGCAAATTCTTTACCCAAAGGGTGGTTTGAGTGTGGAATGAACTTCCAGAGGAAGTGGTGGATATGGGCACAATTACAACATTTAAAAGACATTTGGATAAGTACATGAATAGGAAAGGTTTGGAGGGATATGGGCCAGGAGCAAGCAAGTGGCACTAGTTTAGTTTGGGATTATGTTTGGCATGGACTGGTTGGACCAAAGGGTCTGTTTCTGTGCTGTATGACTATGAGAGATTTACGAGAATGGTTTCAGCGATGAGAAACTCTACTTATGAGGCTAGATTGGAGATGTTGGGATTGCTTTTCTTGGAGTGGAGAGATTTTTCCAAATATGAGGGGGTGAGGACAGAGTAGATGGGGAAAAATTCATTCCCGCTGTTTTAAAATGCTTTGTAAAAGTAGCAAATGTGAGTGAGAAGGAGCTGTTTTACACAGCGAGAGGTTAGGGTGTGGAATACATTGCCTGGAAATGTAGTGGAGGCAGGTCAGTTGAGGCATTGAAGAGGGGCACTGGATAGTTTTTTTTAAAGAGAAACAATGTTTTGGATAATGGGAAAAAAACAGGAGAATGCACGAAGTCAGAATGCTTACGGAGCTAGTACAGATATGATGGATTGAATGGCCTTTTCCTGCACTGTAACAGTTCTGTGATTCTGTGTTTATTGGTATTATTTACATTGCGGTATTATCAAGCTGTAACTATTAACCATTTTGACGTTTCATTGTTGGACGATGGAATATTACAGCATTGCTACACTTGGTGTTAACACTTACATGAGTCATGTTTATATTCCAACAATGACATTAAATAATAGTTAACTAACAATTTTATCTAAATTTTATTCGTTGCCAATTATGTTTATATTATACTTGTCTGCACTTTCTGTCTACAAATCTTTACCCACTGTTATCACTTCTTGTGCCATCTATTTTTCATTATAAATCTGGATGTCTGCTTAGTGAATGAAATGTCTATATCAGAGGGTCACAATGCTGTAACATTAAAGGCATTCCTGTGCCACTATTTTGTGACTCTTTGCCCAGTGCAGCTAAGAAACTCCAATCGCCCAGTCAGCTCCCCTCCAGTGTTTCCGATCTTGGTCAATTTCTGGTCTAATGGGGGAGCACTGGAGCAATGTTTGCATTTATGGGCTCCATATTTAAAGAAGGATAGATTTGGATTGGACATAGTCTCATTACATTCATCCTTGGAATGGGAGGCTGAGTAAATTGGGTCTGTATTCCCTAGAGTTTAGAAGAATTGCGAACTGAAAGCATTTGGCAGGGTAGACACTGAGAGACTGATTAATACTTGGAAATGAATATATTAGGAGTATTTGAGCTCCAATTTTGAAGGATCCGAGACAAATTGGACTAAATGTTGCCACTCGCAAACTTTTACTAGGTTTTAAAATGCAGGGCACCATCTGAGGGTAAGGGTTTGATCATTTGGCACTGAGGTGGGGAGAAATTTCACTCGAAGGGTTGTGAATGTTGTGAACTCTTCACTTCAGAGGGTTGAGGGTGCCCCATCATTGAATATATTTAAGGTTGGAATTGATAGAATATCTCTGGGAAATCAAAAGATGTGGGGAATGGGCAGAAAAGTAGAGATTAAGATAGAAAGACCGGCCATTGAAGTGTGGAGCAGGAACATTAAACATTAATCTAGGAACATTAAACAAAAAAGTCTTTCTGGCTCATCTAACTTGTCCTACCCAACTGTCATCCCAGTGTATCATCGTTTATACACTCCCCACTCCTGAACAAAACCATGCGGTCTCTTGCGAGGGATGGAAAAGCAGATTACAAAATGGAAGACCAATTCTGGGAATATCAAAGACAGATAAAACAAAGTTCTTCTCTGAAGGGGTTCTCATAGGAACTTGTAAAATTCCAACAGGACTAGACATGGTAAACACAGGAAGGATGTTTCTGATGACCTGGGAGTCCAGAACCAAGGTCTCCGTCTAAGGATTCAGGGTAGGTCATTTAGGACTGAGATGAGGAGAAACTTCTTAACCCAAAGACTGGAATTCACTGCCACAGAAAGCAGGCGAGACCAAAACATTTAATGTCTTCAAGAAGAAGTTAAGTTTGGTTCTTGGGGCTATAGGGATTAATGGGAGGAAACAGGAACAGGGGACTGGTTAGGACGATTGGCCATGATCAAATTAGGTAGCAGAGCAGGCTCGAAGGGCTGAAAGGCCTGCTGTTATTCCTATTGTCTGTGGTTAATCTGTGAAACTCATTTACACAGAAGGCTGTGGAGGCCAAGCCATTGGCTGTATTTAAGAACGAGATGGATTCTTGATTGGTAATGGGATCAAGGATTATGGAGAGAAGGCAGGAGAATGGGGTTGAGAAACATATCCGCGATAATTGAATGGTGGAGCAGACTTGATGGAATGAATGGCCTAATTCTGCTCTCATGCATTATGGTCTTATGGTCTATCTTCTATATTTCTATGTCTATTACACCTGTCCCACTATCTCTAGGCAATCAAAAGTTGCGGATGAGATTATGTGGCTCTGATTGTTTGATGGAATCTCCCTGCCCACTGCTTACCATCCCTATATGCCCCTCCAGCTCCCGACCATGACCTGGTCTTGCTGTTTTGTGAAAGAACCATCAAGCTCACCAATGTCCTTTTAGAAAGGAAATCTGACATCCTTATCTGGTCTGGCCTATACGTGACTCCAGATGCACAGCAATGTGCTGGCCTGTTAACTGCCCTCTGAAATGGCCCTGTTTGAGGGCAATTAAGATAGGGAACAGATGCCCACATTGCCAGCAATGCCTACATCCCAGGAAAGAATCCATAAAATAAAAGCTGTGAAGTTAGTCCCCGCTGAACCTCTGGAACAGAGAGGCACCATTCCCTGGCACAGGATTATACTGAGGCAGCCATCATTGTGACTCCACCGATTCTCTGTCGCCAATTTAATTGGAACATTGTGTCTGGCGATTTCTTATGGTTCTGTTGCAGAGGGCTGGCACACATCTGTATGTGCAGTTGAAGCTTTCAATAATCTCTCCAGCAAGCGGCTGACCTTGAGACTCCAATTATGTGTGTGTATGTGGTTTATTATTTTGCTTTCCTGTGTGTTCACTCAATACCAACATGTTTCTGGAGATGAAGGTTATTATTAAGTATTTGAGTCATAATTGAGACTGTCTCTAGGCAGTTTAATGCATTCATCAACGATCCCTTTATGTAAATGGATAATCAAAGCACTGAAGTCTGCTGTGTTTAGCATTTAAACAGAAAGTTATGCATTTTAGGAACAAATGTGGTTTTGAGTGGATGATGTGCTTGACAAATCAGTGGTCTGTGTCTATATGGCCTACGGCAACTCCGTACAAGAGACAAAAACAGAAATTACTGGCGAAACTTAGCAGGTCTGGCAGCATCTTTTGGAAGAAAGCAGATTTAACGTTTCAATTCTTTCCTCAGAACAGCTGAGTTTCACCAACAATTTCTGTTTCTGTTTCAGATCTCCAGCATCGGCAGTTCTTTGTTTTATTCTGTGTACAAGAGCATGGCTTTCAGCTCTCTCTCAGCCTTGAGATCTGATCCTAAACACTGAACAAACCCAATAATCTTGGGCCTGCAGTGATGTGTCAGCTTAGACACTGCTACTGCTCCGAAAAGCTCTTCTGCATTTTAACAGGAAGCTCCCATGTGAATGGACCATTCCTGTCTGAACATTTGGATATTTAACTTCCTAGTTTTGTGTATCTTTTATATTTCAGAGCATTGCGGAGATGTCTAAATATGCGACAGGTTTTATCTATTTTAAAGAGTTTTAAAAGATCTCTACAATCACAAAATATCTGCCCTCATGCTTATAGGTCAGCCCCCAGTAGCTTCTGTGGAGTTCATTTATTTTGCTCAGTGTCCACACCCAGACATAACCAATCAAATGTAGTGATCATAGATCGGTTGCCAGCCTCTTGTAATCAAAGACAGAACAATTGGGAAATCGAACACTCCAGTTGGGAAAGTGTCTCACAGTTCGTTCACTGCCTTCCTTCACTAGTGAGAGGAAACCTTGCTGTAATATAGCAGAGTTCTTCAATTCCTTCCCGAAATCTCTCAGCTTCTCTATCACGTTTGAGACACTCCTTAAAGTCTAGCACTTTGATCAAACTTTTTGTCACCTGACCTGACATCTCCTCATGTGGCTCAAGTATCAAATTTTCTTTGCTAAATACTGCTGTGAAGCACCTTGGGACAATTGATGATGTGCAAGATACTATGGGGAGTTGTTGGCATAGTGGCATTGTTGCTGGTTTAGTAATCAAGAGACATTGATTGTGGAAGTTGGGAGGTCATGTTGTGGCTGTACAGAACATAGGTGAGACTACTTTTAGAATACTGCATTGAATTCTGGTCTCCCTGCTATAGGAAAGATGTTGTTAAACTTGAAAGATACAGAAAACATTTACAAGGATGTTGCCAGGGTTGGAGGGTTTGAGCTACAGGGAGAGGCTGGGGCTATTTTTCTTGGAGGCTGAAGGGTAACCTTATAGAGGTTTATAAAATCATGAGAGTCATGGATAGGGTGAATAGCCAAGGTCTTTATTCCCAGGGTACTGAAGTCCAAAACTAGACAGCATAGATTTAAGGTGATAGAGTAAAGATTTAAAAAGGACCTAAGGGGCAACTTTTTCACACAGAGCATGGTGCATGTATGGAATGAGCTGCCAGAGAAAGTGGTAGAGATGGGTACAATTACAACATTTAAAAGGCACCTGGATGGGTATATAAATAGGAAGGATTTAGAGAGATATGGGCCACATGCTGGCAGATGGGATTGGATTAATTTAGGATATCTGGTCGGCATGGATGAGTTGGACTGAAGGGTCTGTTTTCATGTTGTGCAGCCCTATGACTCTATGACCAAGGCAAATGCGCTGGGGACATGGGCTCAAGAATAAAGAAAACAAATTAATGCAACTAGATAATCTTCAATGAAAATCCTCTTCTTTTACTGGTAGTGAACACCTTCTGTCAATATTGTAGATGCTTTGGTCCTGTTTTTAAAATGCCTTTCCCTAGCAGAAACTGTTTTTTAAATTTTTTCATGAGATTTTAATGGGGCATAGTCCTTGTGTGTATTGAAGGCTGAGATGGATTCTTTATCTGCAGGGGAATCGAGGATTACAGGGAAAGGTCAGGAAAGTGGATTGAGGAATGACAAATCCTATTTAATGGCAGAGTAGGCTGATGGGCTGAATGGCCTACTCCTGTTCCTGCTTCTTATGGTCTTAAGTACCTGGGCCAAGATTTATTGCCCATCTCCTCATTACCCTTCAGGAGCTCGCAATGAGCTACCTTCTAAGACTACTACAGTCCCTGTGCTGTAGGTAGCATACACTGTGCTGTTCATAGAATCCCGACAGTGTGAAAGTTGACCATGTGGCCCATCGAGTCCACACTGACCCTGCGAGGAGTATCCCACCCAGACCTAACCCCCACCCCTGCTACTGTATCCCTGTAACCCTGCATTTCCCATGGTTAATCGAGCTAACCTGCACAACCCTGAACATTATGGACAATTTAGCATGGTCAATTCAGCCCAACGTGCACATCTTTGCACTGTGGGAGGAAACTGGAGCACCCGGAGGAAACCCACGCAGACACAGGGAGAATGTGCAAACTCCGCACAGACAGTCACCCGAGGCTGGAATCGAACCCAGGTCCCCGTCGCTGTGAGGCAGCAGTGCTAACCACTGAGCCACTGAGCCACAGTGCCACCCCACTGTGCTGTTTGGGCCAGAGTTTGAAGATTTTCACCCAGCAACAGTGAAGGAACGGCGATATATTTCCAAGTCAGGATGGTATGTGGTTTGGAGGGAATTTACAGATGGCGGTGTTCCCATGTATCTGCTGCCCTTGTCCTTCTTGATGGTAGCATTGGCAGGTTTGGAGGGAACTTGTTGAGTTGCTACACTGCATCTTGTAGACAGTACTGTTGCTGTGTATCAGAGATGAAGAAATTAAATGTTGAAAGATTTGGATAGGGTGCGCATGAAGTTGGAAACTTGAGGGAGGTAGTTAAAAAAGACCAATCTTTTATCCTTTCTGGTTCCTCTGTGCCCCATTCTGACCCAGCAAGGAAGCTAAGTCCTTTTTTAAATATGGAGGGTAGTCTTGAAGATTTCACTCAGAGCTGAATTACAATTTCAATGGCCAGACTGTAAGCATCTGTTTTTAAATAGACAGAAGGGTTTGGTGTCCAACTGTGGAGTTCTCCTGTGGTTCAATAAGTTTGTTGTTCATATCAATTTTGCCTTGGCGTATTTGTCTACAAGGTTATTGTAGAGAAGCTGGGGTTGTTTACCTTGGAGCATTAGCCAAAGAGGGAGATCAGATAGAGGTGTTCAGGATTATGACAGATATACATAAGCTGGACAAAAAGAAAATAACTGTTCCCACTAGCTGATAATACAAGGACTGATGAACACAGACGTAAAATTCTGGGAAATCTGAGGAACAATGTTTTTCTGCAGTGAATGATATAGATCTTGCTGTCTACAACGAGGCAGCAGAGACAATGAATAATTTCCAAAGGAAACCCGAAAGAACTGCGGATGCTGTTAATCAGGAACAAAAAGAGAAGTTGCTGGAAAAGCTCAGTTCTGAGGAAGGGTCACTGGACCCGAAACGTTAACTCTGTTTTTACCTTCACAGATGCTGCCAGACCTGCTGAGCTTTTCCAGCAACTTTGTTTTACTTTCCAAAGGAAATTTGACTCTGCAGTGTCAGTTCTGCAGAAGGGTCATGGAATGCCAAACGTTAACTCTGATCTCTCTCCACAGATGCTGCCAGTCCTGCTGTGCTTTTCCAGCAATTTCTGTTTCTGACTCTGCAGAGAATTGGAATGGATTCGATAGGCTGAATGACCCGCCATGATGACCTAGTAAAAGGGAGCAGTGATGCTGGGATGGGAGTGAAGGGCACATGTCCATATCCTAAGGGGTTTAATGCTGTTCTGTTTGATCTAGGTCATAGAAACACCACCTGGAATGACTGAAGCAACGCTGTCTTCCCTAGCCAATGAGGAGCACGTTTCAAGGCCTGGCAAGGAATCTATTAGCATAATCCTGCATAGAGCGACAGATATACCAGCCCTCAGTGATGGCTCGGTGCCTCAACCCTTCGCAACAGTGTGAGTACTGAGCTCTGGCATTGCCAAACAGGTTGACAGAAAATACGTGAATTTCTCTCATGAGCTATGTTGAGTAATTATTTTTTTATTTATTCATTCATGGGATGAGGGCGTTGCTGGCTAGGCAGCATTTATTGCCCAGAGGGCAGTTAAAACCATATTGCTGTGGGCCTGTAGTCACATGTAGGCCAGACCTACAGGACATTAGTGAACCAGATGGGTTTTTCCAACAATCGGCAATGGATTCAACATCATCATTAGATTGTTAATTCCAGATATTTATTGAATTCAAATTCCACCATCTGCCATGGCAGGATTTGAACCCAGGTCCCCAGAACATTATCTGGGTCTCTGGCTAACAGTCCAGCAATAATACCACTGGGTCATTGCCTCCCCTGGTCACTCCAGTAATGGAGGGATGGTGTATGGGCCCATGTGTTGGATGGCTACAATTGTTGATGTCCCCACTGCTTCTCTCAGAGTGGTCCTGCTGTTTCAAAATTTTTTTGAGCAAAGTTCCTAATTTGCATTGCAAGTTAATGGTGGTGGTGGTGGTGGGGGGGAGGTGGGGGGTGTTGGTGGCGGTGGCA
Source organism: Rhincodon typus (assembly GCF_021869965.1). Lineage (NCBI taxonomy): Eukaryota > Metazoa > Chordata > Chondrichthyes > Orectolobiformes > Rhincodontidae > Rhincodon > Rhincodon typus. The sequence goes on along the minus strand of NC_063367.1, from coordinate 17,183,218 downwards.
GTGAGGTCGGGGGGCGGGTACCCATAATAAATAAATCAAAACAAAATTTGAGGTATTTCTGACAAAAGTGTTGTCAAAAATGTTTCTCTTTCTCTCTCCCTCTCCGCACCTGCAGAGTTGTGTTTTCTGAGTCTGTCTTTCTTAAAAAGTAGAAGATATTTGGAGAAAACACCGCTTTGTTCCTTTGAGCTGAGCTCATCATCAGTGAGGTGATATCATGGCTCAGTTGGGAACAGTGTGCCAGTAACTGAGCCCCACTATTCCACAAGCCATCACAAGTGTGTAACTACCTAGCGAAACCAGAAAGTGATCAATTTCCACAATTTTCCTAACTGACTGCTACACAGGACAAAAGTAATTCACACCAGGTTTCATTGTTAGTAAGCAAGTAACTGTTTATTGTAACCAAACTTATTCTTTAATACATGGTTAACAAAAATGATTTACTCATTATTACAAAGCAACTTAAGCTGTACCCACATAAAAAACCACAAGTGCACATTCGTTTACAAAGTAAGACAGACAAAAACAAATGGTTTGACTCAAATGTTATGGGTAGAAAAATGCAGACAGGGAGAACAAATTCAGTAGTTCAAAGTTCCAAGCCACAAGGGTGGAATGACTTGCTTCTGATAGTACTTTTGACTTTTTCAAATGATAGCAACATGATATGATCTGCAAAGTGATGGTCGAGCTTCGATTCAGTAGCCAATTGGCTAGATCTAGGTCCTTTTTTGCATTCGGACTCTTGGCTTCTGGATATCTCTGAGTGCACTGCACTTGCAGGTCAGTAACAAACTGTAGCTGCTGGATCAATCCAAAGGCTGTTGTTAGGCAGTATTTCGTAAACTCAAAGACTCTGACAAAAGGGTGGCTCAGTGGTTAGCACTGCTGCCTCACAGCGCCAGGGACCAGGTTCAATTCTACCCTCAGGCAACTGTCTGTGTGGAGTTTGCACATTCCCCCTGTGTCTGTGTGGGTTTCCTCCAGGTGCTCCAGTTTCCTCCCACAGTCCAAAGATGTGCAGGGTAGGTAGATTGGCCATGCTAAATTGCCTATAGTGTTCAGGGATGTGTGGAGTAGGTGGGTTATGGGGGATGGATCTGGGTGGGATGCTCTGAGGATTGGTGTGGACTTGTTGAGCCGAAGGGCCTGTTTCCACACTGTAGAGATTCTATGATCAACACTCTTCTAAAATATCTACCTCACTGCTGCAAAATTTAGGCCACTTTTGTGAAACTAAAATGAACATCACACATGGCAGTTAGTCTTTTAATTGCAATTCTTTTCCTGGTATTTTTAACTATATAACAGTCCAAATTCCATTTACCATTTTAGAGCCCAAAAGGAAATTAAAATATGTGGTTGCTTACAGTGACCATAACACTGTCATCAATTTTGTTACAAAAGCCTGTCTGGTCCACAGATATCTTTTAGGAAGGAAATTTGCAATCTTTACCTGGTCTGGCGTAGATGTGACTCCTGACCCATTGGAAAGGTGATTACAGATGGTCTTCAGGCCTTGCCAATGATGCCCTCATCCCATAAAAGAATGAAGAAGAAAAAAATCACTGCTGCCAAATTTTCCAACAAGTATTGGGAACAAATCTGCTGATGGCACACACTGCAATTTCAGGACAATGTTTTTGTTTCTTTACTTTCCATGAGATCATAAGAATTAGGAACAAAATTAGACCACTTGGCTCAGCAAGCCTGCTGTAATATTCAACAAGATGACATCTGATCTGCCCCAGGACTATTCCTTATCTAACCCTATGCTCTCCCTGTCCTGGCAATGTTTGATGGGGACAATGCAGAGAGAGCTTTACTCTGTGTCTAAACTCCTATCTGCTACATTCCACCCCATCGTAACCTTCTCCTTTGTCGTCCATCCCCTCTGCCATTTCCCCACACTCCTCCTTGCTCAAATGCGTCACATCTTTCAATGTTTTCCACAGGCATTGTCTTACCTGCTGGATATTTCCAGCATTCTCTGTTTATTATTCCAGCTTCCATCATCTTGCCTTGGAATATATTTTCCTATTTGTTTCATTTTAATGATGCACGGGTCACAGTGACACAGAATTAAACTTTGCTCTGTCACTATTACATACTCTCCCTGCACTGTCCCAGGGAGTGTTTGATGTGAACAGTATACAGTGACCTTTACTCTGTATCTAACACTGTACTGTCCCTGCCCTGAGAGTGTTTGATAGGGGACAATATAGAGGGAGCTTTGTTCTGTAACTAACCCTCTGCTGTCCCTGTTCTGGGAGTGTTTGATGGGGGCTAGTATAGAGGAAGCTTTACTCTGTGTCTAACCCTGTGCTGCCCCCGTTCTGGGAGTGTTTGATGGTGGACAGTGTAGAGGGAGCTTTACTCTGTATCTAACCCTGTGCTGTCCCTGCCCTGGGAGTGTTTGATGGGGAACAGGGTAGAGGGAGCTTTACTCTATATCTAACCCTGTGCTGTCCCTGTTCTGGGAGTGTTTGATGGGGACAGTGTAGATGGAGTTTTACTCTGTATTTTATGTAAAACATACAGCATGGCCCAGCTGGTCCATGCTGGTACTTACTTTGCACACAAGCCTCTGCTCAATCCTTATCTTCTAACCCTATCAGTCCATTTATTGATCCCAAAGTAGATTGTGTTTGGAGATTCCCAATGGAAACAACTCAGCAATGCCCTCAAAGTCTCCCTGAGAGATCCTAACTTGTGACCAATCAGAATGGAGGAAGCTCATTTAGGAAGGCACCAAATACATGAGGAAACTTTGTCAGGGATGTGCAGAGGTGATGTTGAGACATTGCAGAGTACACAACGTCCTTTAAACAATACATAGTTCCAAAATACACCCCTCTGTGTGATTGAGCCTGAGTGGAAGTGGTCATCCTAGATCCAGGGGCACCTGCCTAAGAAGGAGAGGAAGATGGAGTCTTTTGTTTCTTCTGGATGTGAAGCAGTCTACAAAAGAGAGAGGAAGGAAGTCTCTGAAGTAAAATAACAATCCCTTATCATTATCATTATTTAATTCTGCCGGTTTAAGGGTAACGGCAAATTGCTTGGGTTTGCCAACTTAGACTAATGACCTTAACCGGGCAGTGTGGAAACCGGAGGTCACAAACTGGCGACTATTTTTGAGATCACATGTGAGCAATCCCATGATCCTCCAATATTCTAAATATGGAATATGACAGAAAGGAAAAGTTTGTTATAAAGCATTTGATACTAAGTATCTGCCTTGCACAGTGAGTATGTGATATTTGTTATCAGATATGATTGAATAGGAAGGACCTGGAGTTTTTTTTAATGAACAAACCCAGCTGTGAATCCTGATTGGCTCTGCCGTCATTATTAGCTCTAGACGTAGCAATCTAGATGATTTGATTTGATTTGATATGATTTATTATTGTCACATGTACCTAGGTGCAGTGAAAAGTTTTGTTTTGCGTGCAGTGCAGGCAGCTCATAACATACAAAGATCATAGGGTGATTGGACAGAGCGAGGAATATAAAGTTACGGTTGCAGAGAAGATGCACAAAGCAAGATCAACACTAGATTTGAAATTTGAGAGGTCCATTTCAAAGTCTAATAACAGCGGGGAAGAAGCTGTTCTTGAACCTGTTGGTACGTGTGTTTAAGCTTTTGCATCTTCTGCCTGATGGAAGAGATTGGAAGAGATTATAACCGGGTTGGAGGGGTCTTTGATGATGTTGGCAGCCCTCCCGTGGCAATGAGAAGTGTAGCTGGTGTCGATGGATGGAAGGCTGGTTTGTGTGATGGACTGGGCTGTGTTCACAACCCTCTGTAGTTTCTTACAGTCTGGGCAGAGCAGTTGCTACATTAAGCCATGATGCATCCAGATCGTATGTTGTCTATGGTGTATCCGTAAAAGTTGGTAAGTGTCCTTATGGCCATGCCAAATTTCCTTAGCCTCCTGAGGAAGACGTTTTATACCTTCAGCAGGGTTTTCATAGCTGACAAGAAAAAGGGACAGGAGGAGGCCATTCAGCTCCTCAAGCCTGTTCCACCATTCAATGGGATCATGGCTGACCTATGGCCCAACTCCATATACCTTCTTGAACTGCTGCAGTCCATGTGCTGTAGGTAGAACCACCATGCCTTTAGGGAGGAAATTTCAGGATTTTGACCCAGTGACACTGAAGGAATGGCGATATGTTTCCAAGTCAGGATAGTGAGTGACTTGAAGGGACGCCTGTAAATGGGGGTGTTCCCATGTGTCCACCACCTGAGATGTAACTTCTGCTGAGCTCTGTTACATGGGAACTAGAAGTGGATCAGATAGTAGCGATATGATAGACATTTCATAGAATCAAAGAATCCCTACAGTGTGGAAGCAGGCCATTCGGCCCATTGAATCCACACCGACCTCTCCAAAGAACATCCCAACCCAACCCAACCCCATAGCCTATCCATTCATTACAGCTCCTGGTAACTACATACATTACAATAGCCCTGCCCTGCTGTGTGTGTGCTAATACTAAGCAATTGAGTTACAAAGTGAACTACGCTTGCCTCAGTGTGGCGTGCTGCAAGTAGCCATATTAAATTGGAGATTGAGACTTTGAGAGATGTTTTGATCAGAAATGTTATGACACTCCTGTGGAGCAGGTTGAACCCAAGCCTCCCAGCTCAGATAGAGGTGCCGGTGTTGGATTCAGGTGCACAATGTCAGAAGTCACGTGATACCAGGTTGTAGTTGAACAGATTTGTTTGAAATCACAAGCTTTCGGGGCGCTGCTCCTTTGTCAGGTGATGGAGGGGCAGCGCTTCGAAAGTTTGTGATTTCAAATTAACCTGTTAGGCTATAACTTGGCGTCATGCGACATCTGGCTTTCTAGTAGCTTAGAGGTAGGGACACTACCATTGTGCCACTAAGGTGGTTCATGTGTGGAATGAACTTCCGGAGGAAGTGGTGGATGTAGGTACAGTTACAACGTTTAAAGGACATTTGGATCGGTACATGAATAGGAAAGGTTTGGAGGGATATGGGCCAGGAGCGGGGCAGGTGGGACTACATTAGTTTGGGATAATGTTTTCCATGGACTGGTTGGACCGAAGGGTCTGTTGCCATGCTGTATGACTCTAGAGTCCCCACTGAAACCTCTACACATGCGTTGATATGGTGATGAGCATGTCAATTCGAGGTATCTGTGGGATATAACACAGCAAGATCCCGTTTCCTTTGAACTTGGAAGAGTTGTCTCACTCCTGACGTAGCTCCTTCTAGCCAAGGTGGTGTGTGCATGTTCTAAAAGTAATGCTTTGTGTTGAAGTTACTGCAGCATTGAAAGTCACCTCTGATTTCCACGTGGGAAATCACGGTCAGTAAGCTCATAAACTATTACAAAATGCAGCCTGGTTCTCCCCATTCATAAATCAGACATCTGCATTAATATACAATTACTTTATCACAGCCTGGTATTGTGCTATCGGATGGGTCAAATGGTATTGGCCTCGGTGTTATTAACAGGGCTGGGAGCTCTCTACATTTCTGGAGAGTGTCACTATCGTGAGGATTTATGCGTCGAGTTAGCCCGCATTAACTTGCATTAAATTGCAACACAAAAGGATTTCCTGCACTATCCATCTTGATTGAGTAAAACAGAACGCTGATTACTGGTTATTAAGTCAATGTCTGGGATTCACGGTGTTTTGATCTCATTGACGAACTTTAGGAGAATGGGGCAAGACCCAAGATGTTGTTTACCACACGGATCCTTGGTGCGCTGTGTCTCTTTTTCATCCCTAATATTAACCATCCTATAGTGTCTCAGCTGTCTGAGCTTTGGAGTCACCAATCTAACCCTCTCCCCTGCTGTCTCTCCCCCTCTCTCGCTTCCCACCCCCCCCGCCCCCTGTCTCTCTCTCTCTCTCCCCCACCCCCCACTCTCTCTCCCCCCTCTCTCTCTCTCGTTCACTCCCCCTCTCTGTCCATCTCTTTCTCTCTCTCTGTCTTTCATCTCTCTCCCTCTCTCTCTCTCTTTCTCTTTCCCCTCCTCTCTCTCTATCACCTCCATCTCTCTGTCTCTGTCTCTCTCTGTCTCACAAACACATACACACCCTCAACCCCTCTCTGTCTCTCCTTCTCTCTGTCTCTCCTTCTCTCTCTGTCACTCCCTCTTTCTTTTTTTCTCTCTCTCTGTCTCTCTCTCTCTTTCCCCCCTCACCTCACTATCTCTGTCTCTCCCTGTCTCCCCAAAACTGTTTCTTTCTTCTCTCTTCTCTTTCCCTCCCTGTCTCTCTTTCTCCACCTATTTCCTCTCTCGTTCTCCCCCCAGCTCTTTTTCTCCCTCTCTTTCTCTCCTTTCTCCCCCTCCCTCCTGCCTGTCTTTCCCTCTCTCTCTTTCTTCCTCTAGATCCTCTTCAACAAATATTTATTTCATTGAGCTCTTGATCATTCTGCCTAATGTCTGCCCATTTAGTTTGGTGCCAGTCTTTCTCTGATATCCCTCACAATCTTCCTTTCTACAGCAAAGTCCCTAGTGATTGAAGTGGGCTCTTGTGGGGAGAATCATCCAGGGTGGGAGTGTCCGTGAGGAAATTTGGGAACAGCTGAGGGATTAGTTCACTCCTAAAGCAGTGGTGGGGTATGAAATATGACACTAATACGCTTCTCGATGATAGAGTTATTGACAGATTTACAATATTATCAATATTTTCCAATCAACCTGCTCAGAGATGTTATGACACGCCTCTGGAACAGGTGGGACTTGAACCTGGACCTCCTCGCTTAGAGTAGGGACACTACCACCGCACCACAAGAGTCCAAATCCACTATTTATCTCGAAGTGTTATCACAAATATTCGAACAACTTTTCCACCACCAAAT
>NC_063367.1:17130328-17171364 GCF_021869965.1 Rhincodon typus | reverse complement strand
GGAATATAAATCACATCAATCTTTGCACAGTCAATCTTTTTGTGTTGATAAACTATTCATATTTGTTTGAGTGAGATTTGTTTATAATAAACTTGTTGCTTCTTGCTGATTATGAAACTTAGTTGGCTCCTTTCTAATACTCAGCCTGATACAGCCTAAGGCCTATATAATGGGCCATATTGCAACTCTGATTAAACTTAAAATTCACTAATATTTTGGAACAATCAAATGTAGCAGACCCCAAATGTAGCAGTGTGTCCCTTGAATGTTGCAATGTTCACTGAGTTGCTGACACCTACAGCACAAATTGATACAACGAGAAAAGGAATTTAGCCTATTTAATGAAATCAGGGCAATTACATGTGCACACAGCGGGAGGCTGGGCCCTTCAGCCTGCTCCACCATTTAATAAGATTATGGCTGACCTTATTGTAACCTCAGCTTCTCATTTCTGCCCACCTCCAATTTTCTTTTACCCCCTTGCTTATCAAAACATCTGTCTGACTCTACCTTAAGAATATTCAAAAGTTCTGCCTCTGGTGACTCTTAAGTTAGAGAGTTCCAAATACTTATGACGCAATGAAAGAAAAAATATTGGCACATCTTTGCCTTAAATGGGTCTTTATTTTCTTATTTATTTATTTCTATAAAGCCTATATCTTGAGTTTCCTTTCTCTTCCAATTGTCACAGGTTTTGCTTGTACTTTTTGATTCCGGTACAGATACCTATGTGAACAATTGAATGGGAATACACCATGTAAACAGAATAGTGGGTGCTGGTTACACACCATGACCACTAGCCAGCGCTGTAACTGCACAATGCCCTGTAACCTCTTTCACAATCGGAGCAATGCCACAGGAGATCCACTGGGGCCAAAGATTTTGTTAATGTCACTCCAATTATATTTCCTTATTTTCCCTCCTCTTCCCGACCTTTAGCTTCACCAGGGTCTGCCAGTGCCTCAGTACCTGGCTTGGGGTTCAATGGTGAATGGTGTAAGGCTGTTTGACTCTGGGAGGTGTCACACCAGAACCCAGTTTGATTCTCATTTGAGAGGTGGGGACCTGAATATCACCAAAGGCTGTTGTGAATAGCCATCCAAAGCTGCAACCCCACTTGCTTGGTCTGTCTCCCTTTTAGCTACATATAGTGGGTCACAGATACCACAAGCTGGAGCGATGTTTAGTTGGCCCCGACAGCCACAACACTCCTCAATGAACCTGCCTTGGTAAACAAAATGAGGAAATGCTTCTCTGTCTCTCGCTGTCTTCTGTCACATGTCCTTCTCTCTTGCAGCCCTCCCCTTTCTCTTTAATCTGCACCTACTCACGCACCAGTCCTGTCCTGCCCTTTAACATTCACTCTCCCACTCTGTCACCCATCTGTCTCTCTGTTCTTTACTTCTTATACATTCCCCTTCTCCTCTCATTTCTTCTCACTTTTCTTCTGTCTTTCTCTTTGCTTCTGTCTTTTATCATTTTCTTCCTCCTTTCTCTCTCTCTCTCTCCCTCTCTCTCTCTGTATGTCCTCCATCTGCTTCCTTCTCTCTTACCCCCCTCTCTCTGTATGTTCTCCATCTGTTTCCTTTTCTCTCTCTATGTCCTCCATCTGCTTCCTTCTCTCTCCCTCTCTCCCTCTCTCTGTATGTCCTCCACTTGCTTCCTTCTCTCTCCCTCTCTTTCTCACTCTTTGTATTCCTCCATGTTCTCCATTTGCTTCCTTCTCTCTCTGTCTTTCTTTCTCTCTCTCTCTCTGTATGTCCTCCATTTGCTTCCTTCTCTCTCTGCCTCATTCTTCTAATTTCTTTTTTCTTGCCCTTGCTCCTTCCTCATATGCTAAAGTCGGAAGGCAATATAATCTCCTTCGCCATTTGAAAGGAATTATAAAATGGCCTTAGATCATGTATAGACAGGAAAGTGCACCGTCACAACTTGTCTTAACATCGACCTTTCAGTGACATTCCATCACTTTTATCACAGAAGGACAAATAAATGAAGATTCCGAAGGCAAAAGTAATGAGTTTAAGAATTATAGACTGGGACGTGAAGTCTGAAAATGTGCGAGTTATTTTCTCATAGAGTGTGAGAAATGCTTCTGGCTTCGGGAGATCTTAGATTTCTTGGCACTTTTTCTGGGCGCCTTTTGAAAATTCAGCAAGGCTGTCTTTTATGACAAAGAGCATTTTTGTAGAGACAGGTTGAATATATTTTAAACATCAAGATAAAATTAATTGGCAAGACTTCAATCCAATCTCCTCATTGGAGCTCGCTGCATCATTAATTTGTGAACTGAACTCATTTACAACATAATCCCATTCCACACTGCGTTCTATATCCACAATGCCACACTCGAGTGCTCCCTTTTTAAATCCTATTATGCAGCCTTAGGCGTGGTATAACTTGCTCAGGATTACGCTTGTAATATGCTTTGAATGCATTGAAAGGAAGTGAACAATTGCTACTTGTTTAGCTTTTGTTTTAGTGGAGCTATTGCAGGATTGGCAAAGATTAGGGAACCGGTTTCCTGACCAGCACAGCGTATGGGGTGGGGAGTGGTCTTGGAACAGTAAACTGTGCTTCTGATATTGAAAGTTGGGAGTTCAGGTCTCTCTTGACTCAAGTAAAGTCACCATCGTCTTACGAGACCGTAGGGCTGCTCTCCCATTATAGAGAAACAACTGGTGGGGGGGTTTAACCTGAGGATCAGCACATTTCAGGTGAGGGAGGGGGGGCAAGGTTGGTGTTGCCTGGTTACCACCCTCGATGATAGTTATTGACTCGGCACAAAGAGGAAAAGAGTTGAGCCTGCATCAACGAAAAATTGATTTGATTGGTTAGTTAAAACGAGACATACAAATCACACCATTTGGTTAAAGAAAGGTTAAAAGCCAGCATGCAGTTCATACAAGGCCAAAAATCCATGTGCATACACCCTAGGTTTCTTGGACGTTCCCTGAAAAGTCACGGCGTATAAAGGCTGAAACCCAAGAATAGGAGTTAATGCTGGCCATGCAATCCCTCGGGCCGTTGATGTAGTCTCCACGCTTCCAATGTCAGGTCCTCCACTTTGGTGAAGGTTGATCTCTGGAGTTTTCACTGGCTGCGCTCCCTAAATCCTTCATTTTTATTCTTATCTTCCCGAACTGTGGTGCATTAATTTCATTGACTTTGACTCATCTGGCAAGCCTGTGGCCTTTTGTTATAGGCGACCCGAGCTCTCAGGAGACTCTGCCTGTGTTTGGAGTTTGCACATCCTCCCTGTGTCTGTGTGCATTTCCTACAGGTGCTCCGGTTTCCTCCCTCAGTTCAAAGATGTGCAGGCTAGGTGGATTGGCCATGCTAAATTCCCCATAGTGTTCAGGGATATGTAGATTAGGTGCGTTATAGGGGGATGCTTTGAGGGTTGGTGTTGACCTGTTGGGCTGAAGGGCCTGTTTCCACACTGCAGGGATCGTTTGATTCTATGACCCTGGCAGCATTACCTCATTAGTCTTCCACCAAATAAGGATTTATACCTTATGTCACTTCCCTTGCTTTCCTCTGAGCTGACCCAGTTCCAGGTGGTTCCGCCCAGCACATTCCAGCAGTTGGGGCTCAGGTTACTGTATGAGCAGCCCCTGGCCAAGACTGAGAAGGGGAGTTATGGTAATCTCAGCCAGTGCAGGAATTGAACCCATGCTGTTGGCATCAATTTGCAGCACAAACTAGTCAACTCCAGCCAACTGAGCCAATCAACCACCTTTTCATGACTAGTGCGCCAATGTCCATGTTGAAATTCCAGTGCAACGCTGAGGGAATGCTGCATTGTCAACAGTGCTATGGCTTGAAAAATGTACCCCAACATATGAATTAGGAGTGGAACTAGACCATTCGGACCTTCAATCCTGCTCCTCCAATTGATAAGATGTTTGTTTTCCATTTTCTCTTCCATCTGCGAGAACCCTTGATTATTCTGCCTAATAAGAATTTGTCCAGATCCCTTAATAGTATTCATTGACTCTGCCTCCATTGTCTTCTGAGGCAGAGAGTTCCAAAGATTACCTCTCATCTCTGTCCTAAAAGGGTGACTCCCAATTTTAAAACAATATTCTCTAATTCTGGATTCACCCACTAGGAGGAAACATTCTTTTCATGTCTATCTTGTTAAGACCATTCAGGATCTTAAAAACTTCCAATAAATCACCCCTTGCCCTTCTAGATTCCAGAGAATACAAGCCCAGCCTATCCTTATAAGATAACCCACTCCGTCCAGGGATCAATCTATGAAACATCTCCTTAAAGAGGTAAAATCACCATCATCCCACAGAGCTGCTGTCTCATTAGACAGCGAGAGACAACTGCTGGAGGTTTAACCAGAGGGTCAACATGCTTTAGGTGAGGGTAGGGTTGAGATGGTTGGATCTTCACGATAACCTTAGCTGGTGCTGGAATTGAACCTATGCTCTTGGTTCCACTCTACAGCACAAACCAGCTGTCCAGCCAATTGAGCTAACTGACCCTAAATAAGGAGATCAAAACTTGCACAGTGTATTTGAGATGTGGTTATAGAATTGTACAGCATGGAAGCTGTATCGTCCATACTGTCCATGCCGACCAGATACCCTAAATTAATCTAGCCCCAGTTGCCAGCATTTGGCCCTTATTACTCTAAACCATTCTTATTCATGTACCCATCCAGATGCCTTTTAAATGTTGTAATTGTGCCAGCCTCCACCACTTCCTCTGACAGCTTGTTCCATACATGCGCCACCCTCTTGTGTGAAAAAGTTGTCCCTCAGGTCCCTTTTAACTCTTTCCCCTCTCACCTTAAACCTATGAGTTCAGGTTTTGGATGCCCCTACCCTGAGGAAAAGACCTTGGCTATTCACCCCATCCATTCCTCTCATGATTTTACAAACCCCTATAAGGTCAGCCCTCAGCCTCCGACGCTCCAGGGAGAGTAGTCCCAGCATCTCTCCAATGCCCCTGTATCAGTGATTCCCAACCTTTACAGTAACATGGCACAGTTCAATAAGACAAACAGTTCCATGGCCCGCCCACTTTTTTCAGCTGAATTCACTGCTCCTGAACATCACATTTCTTTGTGTTTACACTGGTTATGGTTACACTGGTGGCTTAACCCTTCAATAGGGGTTGGTTAGCTCAGTTGGTGGGACAGCTGGTTTGCAGTGAAAAGACAGAGCCAACAACATGGGTTCAGTTCCCACACCCTCTGAGGTTACCAGGAAGGACTGTCCTTCAGAACCTATCCTGAAGGGCAGTGACCCTCAGGTTAAACCCCTGCCAGTCATCTCTCTGTAGTGAGAGAGCAGGACTTTGGGAACTTTACCTTTAACCATAGAATATTGTTTAAGATGAAACAATGTTTGATTTTCATTGCCTTTGCATCAACTTTCACAGCATGGTGGCACTATTTGGATGAGCACTTAAAACACCAGGGCATATGGGCTACCAAGTGCAGGTAAATGGGATCAGTATAGTTTGATAGGAGCAAATTACTGCAGATGCTGCAATCTGTACTGAAAACAAAAAGTACTGGAAATCACAGCAGGTCAGGCAGCATCCATGGAGAGAGAGCAAGCTAACATTTCGAGTCTAGATGACTGTTCATCAGCGCTGACATGAAGTGTGGACAGGGCAGCATTTATGCAATAGTTGGGAGGGGAATGCTGAGGGAGAAAGGATGTTGATAGTGCAGGTTAAGTGATCGGAATGTGAAAATGGCGGAACTTTGGTGTGTCAAACTGATAGACTGGAAAGAATAGACAGTCCCATTGGGGGTGTGGGTGCCGGGGGTGGGGGGGGGGGGGGGGCGCGGGGGGTAGAGGGGGTGGGAAGCAGTGGGGGGAAGCGGGGGGGGGATGGTGGAGGGAACAAGCATGGTGACAGAGAATGCAACAAGTAAAACTAAAACAAAGGGAAGGAATGGGAGTGGGTTCACAATCTGAAGGTGTTGAACTCAATATTAAGTCCAGAAGGTTGCGAAGTGCCTGTTCTGAAGTGTTGTTGGTTGGCATAGACATGATGGGCTGAAGGGCCAGTTTCTATGACTCTATGACTATTGCAAAGGAGAGCAGGGTTACTCGCCTCAATATCCTCTGGAATAGTTAACCCTTAGCTAAAGTCACCGGATTGTTTGGTCACTAAGAGACCTTGCTGCAATCCTTTATTATATTACAATAGGGCCTAAGGGTTAGTTAAGCAGTTTGGAATATCCGAGGTTGCACAACGCCCTTTATAAACAAAGTAAACTTTATAAAACGTTGGTACTATCCAAACCACTGGATGCTCCGCCCTCGAGGACATTCCAAATGGAAATAGACAGATGCTTGGTCTCTTGGGGAATTGAGGGGTATCGCGAGTGGGCAGCAAAGTGGAGTTGAGGGAGAAGATTGAATTGTGGAGGAGGCTCGAGGGGCCCTTTTTCTGATGTTCCGATATATATCAAAGTCTTTCTTTTAGCTTTCCATTTCCTGATGTGCTTCAGCCAAGTCAAACCTCACCAACGCCTCACACCAGGAAAACTGGGGGCTCTGTGAAATTTCTGACTGCAGATTCACTTCCATTTCTCGATTGAAAGCAGAAATGAGATCATCTGCTTTGAAGGGTAGCATTCGCAACATGATGAGACAGAAATAACAATCCTTCTGGCAAAGTGATGATTCAGTGGCAAGGGAGAAGTCACAAGGGCAATAAGATCATCATCCCCTTTAGCTCGTTTGTCTAGCTATCACCTCCTCTCCCCCTCAGCCTCTGACACTTTCTTGGCAAGTCAGGCAGAGTGTAGCAGACAGCATTGTCACACTGTTTGTAAGAGCAAAACAAACAGGAGCCGTTGCAGACCATTCAGCCCATCGAGCCTGCTCCAACATTAGATCCAATCATACATCATCCTCTGTCTCAACTCCATTTTCTCTCTTGTTCCCTTAATTCCCCATGACATTGGAAAAAAATTCCATCAGTCTCAATAAATATACTCAAGGATGGAGCAGCCACTGTTCTCCCCCTCCCTATCTCGGTAATCTCCTCCTGCCCTCCATGATACCTGCAATCCTTTAAATCTGCATTTCCAATTTTCATTATTCTACCATTGGCCACCTAGATTCGAAGCTCTGGGCATCCCTCTGATGTGATGTACATGTACCTTGAAAGATGTGGATCCTAAACCCGTGCCCGTCATTTTCCAGCATGCAACATGGTGAGCTGGGCAATCCCACGTCTTTGTAGACAGAACACAGTGACAGTCTTACAAGTCAGATTGACCACATGGCCTGCCAGTTCCCATAGCATGAGCATAATCATACCTTCAGATAAAGAACCCACATTTACCGATCCTCAGCATTTGATTGGTACATAGGCAGTAAACAGAAAAATGCAACGTTCTCCCCACACCTCTTGGTCTCTGTATTGCAGTCCCTTTTTTGAAGGTTTCCCCTTAAAACCGAGCTCATTGACCAAGCTTTTAGTCACTTGTTTTTAACCTCAACCTCTGAATGTGGCTTGGTGCCAAACCTTGTCTGATAACACTGTATTGAAGTTCTTCCAGCATTTTTTACATGAAGATACTCCAGAAAAACAAGTTCTGGGCATTAGAAGATCCTGATTACTTGGGGCATTTTGACGTATCCCTTTGGATAAAAGACACTGAGAAGCTGGGGACAATGCTGCACAAGAATGAGGTGACATTTGGGGCATATTTGAGCAGCCCAAGATGTGTTAAATCAGGCTTTTGAGCAGAGTAGATGAGAACAGGATGTGGTGTGTTTAGAGCAGTCTTTCACTATTGCTTAAAAGAAAACAATATTTATTAGTTGTAGTTGAATGCTCTGATTTAACATCCTCTGACAATAGGTGGCCTTGTTAAGGTGACCTAAAGATGTCTGTTCAGAGCCTGGGGCTGACTTTGCTGCTGTCCTGTGGTGATAGTCTCATTATGAGGTATATCTTGGAGGTGCATATTCTCATAGAATAAAATTCCTACAGTGTGGAAGCAGGCCATTCAGCCCACTGAGTCCACACCAACTCTCTGAAGAGCATCCTGCCCCCCCCGTTTAACCCTGTATTTCCCATGGCTTATCCACCTAGCTGTGCTATGGGCAATTTAGCATGGCCAATCCACCTGACCTGCACATTTGGACTGTGGGAAGGGAGCCAGAGCAAACCCATGCAGACCAGGGAGAATGTGCAAACTCCACACAAGGGTAGAATTGAGACCCAGTCCCTTGTGCTGTGAGGTAGCAGTGCTAACCACTGAGCCTATATGCCAACCTCTTCTCTTGCACTGAAGAAGGACAGTTTGAAAACTAAGGGTTGTAAAAGGAATTGCTGCACTAGTTAAAAGCAAGTTCCTGAAATTCATTGTAAGTTGTGTTTACACTGCTGCATTTTCAAGCAGCGGGGAAAAGCCTTTTGCAGATGGATCAGCAGGGCGAGGATGTCTATGAAATGAGATCCAGCTGGCGACAGGTTGCTGATTGGTTTGTGGAGTTAACCTGTTGTGGATGCCAAAGGCCATCAGCCTGATGACAACTATCTCATTGGCTCCTAGGTAGCTGAGTGCTTGTGGGTAGGAGCAATACTGGCAGAAGCTTTTGGATTGCTACAAGGACTGATGGCGTATGTATCCCTGTCTCTGTCTCCTGTATAGTACCTAGAGCATGATGAAAGCCAGTTTATTTACATTCCCACTGAGGTTTGACGCACATGATGTGGGGTTACTTGTGTCCTTGAGCTTTCTTCTTACTGTCACATGTTTGACTTTCATTGTCTCCCTTGGTGAAACAGGACATGGCACCATGATACTCCATTGGGCACTCTTTCCAGATGTTGAGGCCAAAGCCAATCTTCCTTAGGTAGATGTTCAAGGTGTCTTTGATTGAATTTCTCTGACCACCCTGTGACCTCAATGTGAAATGTAGATTTTATTTGAACACTATTTCTCCCTTAGGTCTCTAACATTACCCCAAGGTGCAGGAGGGAGACAAGGAACCAATGCCTGTAGTATAAGGAACGAAGAATGTAAAATAAAGAGGAGATTTGAAATTTTCAAGATCATGAGGAGGCTGAGTAGAGTATATGAGGAGAAACCATTCCCTCTTATAAACAAATCGAGAATGAGAGGGCACAGATAGAAATTTGTGGCACAGTGTCTCAATGGTTAGCACTGCTGCCTCACAGCGCCAGGGACTCGGGTTCAATTCCAGCCTCGAGTGACTGTCTGCGTGGAGTTTGCACATTCTCCCCGTGTCTGTGTGGGTTACCTCCAGGTGCCCTGATTTCTTCCCACTGTCCAAATACATGCTGGTTAGGATTGGCCATGGTGAATTGCCCATAGTGTCCAGGGATGTGCAGGCTATGTTGGTAGCCATGTGAGATGCAGGGGTAGAGATGGGTCTGGGTGAGATCCTCTTTGGAGGGTCAGTGAGCACTCAATGGGCCAAATGGTTTGCTTCCACACTGTAGGGATTCTAAGTTAAAGATTCTAAGTAAAAGAAGCGAATTTGATGTGAGAGAAACTTTTTTCATGCAGCCAGTGCTTAGGATCTGGAACACACTTCCTAGAAGTGTGGTGGAGGCATTTAAGAGAGCTTTGATGATGATTTAAATAGAAGCCATGTGCAGGGTTATGGAAGAAAGGCAAAAGGATGGTATAAAGTCGTAATGCTCATTCAGGGAGCCAGTACAGACACTGGAATAAATGGCCTCCCACACTGTAATTATTTACGAAGTTTACTCGTGTGGTTATCACATGGCGATCAGCAGGGAGATAAAGTAACAATAGTCCATTAACTCACAAGGAGAGCTAGGGTACTGACAGGGAATGCATTGAAATAAACAGCTTCAAAGGAAGGGGGAGAGAGAGAAATATGTGTCAATGATTTTTTTTCAAAGCAGACCTTCATTAATTTTTGATCAACTGTTAGCTTTGAAAGGGGTGGTGAAGCGAGAGGTCAGACAGGTTACTGGGAAAATGGAACGTCTAGAGCCCCCTATTGGTGAATGAGGAGGACCCAAGAGATATCGCCTGGCTCCTCAGAAATGCCAAAGGACTGCGGAGGGAGTGGGAACTGTATTTAGAATCCATAAAGACACCCAGAAACGGCTGTGTGTACACTAGGTATAGGAAGAACACTTGTTATTTTTACATAGGATGTGGGCATTACTGGAAACGCCAATATTAGTTTCGCTCCCTCATCACCTTTTGACGGCAGTTAAGAGCCAACCGTATGGCTGTGGGTCTGGAGTCACATGTAGGCCAGTTAAAGACGGCAGATTTCCATATGGGAATGCTAGAGAGATTCCACCAGCAGTCTCCCTGCCACATCTTCTAGAATCAAAGGAAGGGCTGTTGAAGAAATACTAGTGTCTGCTGTGAAGCTATGTCTTCAAGCAGAACTCCCTCAAAATCAGCAGTGATAGGCTGGATATTGTCTGGATGGTGGAAAACCATCTTCCCCCACCACATCCTGCCTGCTTGACTTTCAAATGGCCACTCTTCCCAGGCGGAGGGAAATAAAACACTGGAGGCACGCTGAAGCTCTCCCTAAATAGCGCCTGTGTTGACATTAGTGGCTGGGAGGAGTTATTGTGACCAATCAGTCAAAATGGCGACAACCTTCTCCATCAAGGTGCATCTCACTTTGAGTGCACACGTCATACTGACGAGGCAGAGCATCAGCAGAGAAGGAAAGTCACACTCTGCCCTCCTGATTGCATTACTTTCCTGGGATGTCCTGGTCCGTGTGCCCCAAAAGATCTGAAAGTTGAGAGTCGCCCTGTTTGATCACATGTTTGGATAAGGGGCAGGAGGTTTAAAGGAGACTTGAAGAAATGATTTTTTCAGCCAGAGGGTGGTGGAATCTAGAACTCACTGCCTGTAAGGCTGGTAGAGGCAGAAATCCTCATCACATTGAAGAAGTTGTTAGATGTGCGCTTGTGATTTTTAGGCATACAAAATGGGATTAGAATATTAGGTGCTTGTTTTTGACTAGCACAGACTCAATGGGCTGAAGGGCCTTTTTCTGTGCTGTTTTTTTCAATGGCTCTTTGAAAGACCACCTCAGAAGCTCATGAGACTGAGTAAATGTCATCCTCAAATTGAGGGATAGCCACAAAGTTGGCTCCTTCGAATCTCTCCCCGGGACTAGATTAATTTAGGAAATCTAGTTGGCATGGACAAAATGGTTCAAAGGGTCTATTTCCATGCTGTACAACTCTATGACTATAAATTCCTTGCCCACTTTCACCTCCTCATTTAAAGACACCGCAGCTGACCAAACATTTGGTCAACGCTCCAGTTATCACCTTCTTTATTCATGGTCCGGCTGTGAAGCATCTCAGAATGTGTTTATTTAGATTGAAGGCAAGTTATTGTCTGCAAGGCAAAGGCTCAAATTCCCCTTTAAGGTAAGGAAAGAAAGATGTTCAGAACAAAGATTGATGTCCTCTGATCTAATATCACACTGCACAATTTCTTGTCTCGAAAGTACTTTGAAATGATCAAGTGCAGGAGAGTAAATCTACCATTTAATGGAAGTTGGGGTAATACTCATTGAAACCTGTAATTCCTGATCGGCTAATGAGACCTAATTTCCAATGATTGTGGGAAAACACAGGAATTTGGCTGCTACAAAACTGTGAGGAGAGGAGACAGTGGTCTTTGTAATGTTACTAGATTTGTAACCCAGAGACCACAGTTATGGTCACACAACTGAGAGATCTCAGGAACTGAAAATGAATAACTTTTGTGACCGAATTTCTCCCTTTCATAACAATGTTAATGTGTTCAACTTCAATCTCAAATAGCTAGCTTTCTTCTGTTAACACTTGGCTATCCACCCAGGCTCAGGAGCTATTCCGTGGGGATGGCGATTTTCCTCCAAATCTTCATTGTTGCAAAAAAAATTTGCAGAGTGTCTCAAAGCCATGCAAGGTGCTATATAAATGCAAGTTCTTACTTCCTGTTCCGTTTAGCTGATCTGTGTTGATATGGCTGACCCTGCAGGGGCTGGGTAAGGAAGCCTTTGATTGTGGGCAGCGGGTCTCAGGCTGTTTCTTGCTCACTGTTGTTGATTGTGAACTCTTCACATAAAAGAGGGCATCTGGGGGCAAGGGTGCACTTGGATGGAGGGATGTCCCAGACAGATCGCAACGACACTGTGGAATTTATGACCTGGCCAAAATCCTGCCTATATCAGGCTGAGTCAGCAGTTGTGTGTAGATCCAAACTGCCATCTTGGACACTGGCCAAGGGAGGGGAGGGTGTTCATCCGTGACTGTGTGTGTACATCCCAGGGACAGGGGGATGGAGAGCATGGTCTGCAACTCCATTGATAATCTCAGGTGGGCATGGTGATGGAACACATGCCTTGCCTGCCAGTCATAGTATCCCTACAGTGTAGTAATTTTTTTTTCCCTTATTCATTCATGGGACGAGGGCGTGGCTGGTTAGGCAGCATTTATTGCCCATCCCCAATTGCCCAGGGGTCAGTTAAGAGTCAACCACATTGTTGTGGGTCTGGAGTCACATGTAGGCCAGACCAGGTAAGGATGGCAGTTTCCTTCCCTAAAGGACATTAGTGAACCAGATGGGTTTTTTTTTCCTGACAATTGACAATGGATTCACGGTCATTGTTAGATTGTTAATTCCAGATATTTATTGAATAAAAATTCCACCATCTGCCGTGGCGAGATTTGAACCCAGGTCCCCAGAACATTATCTGGGTCCCTGGATTAACAGTCCAGAATAATACCACTAGGCCATTGCCTCTCCTAGAAAGAAGCCATTCGGCCCATCACATCTGCACTGACCCTCCGAAGAGCATCCCACCCAGACCTCACTCTATCGCTGTATTTCCCATGGCTAATCCTCCTAGCCTGCATACTACAGGGCAATTTCCCATGGCCAACCCACCTAAACTGCACATCCTTGGATACTACAGGGCAATTTCCCACGGCCAACCCACCTAAACTGCACATCCTTGGACACTACAGGACAATTTCCCACGGCCAACCCACCTAAACTGCACATCCTTGGATACTACAGGGCAATTTCCCATGGCCAATCCACCTGACCTGCACATTGGACTGCGGGAGGAAACCAGAGCAGTACCTGGAGAGAACGTACGCAGACACGGGGAGAATGTGCAAACACCACACAATCACCCGAGGGTGGAATTGAACCCGAGTCCCTGGCAATGCTAACCACTCAGCCACCGTGCTGCCAATTGGTGATGCCTATCGGACAGGCCCTAAAATTCATCACTTGGCACCTCTGCAGAGAGTTTGCATTCTCCCACCTGGGTGGTGTTGAAGGTGCTGGAAGCGGCGTGTTTAATGAGGTTGTGTGTATGGAATTGATTCAGTCTGATCTGCAGAAACAGCCCATTCCCCGCCGGGCCATTAGGAGTAAGAGTAAATTCTTTAGAACAGTCCCGGAACTAGGATTAGAATTCGCTTTTTGGTCAAATGTGTAGAGTGAAAAGTTTACAAGTTGCCACTTAAGGTGCCATCTTAAGTACCAAGGTACAGATTCTTAAGTACAAATTCTTAGGGAAGAAAATTAGACAAATAAAGAAATAAATGTAACCCCCCCCAACCCCGCAAGACAGTCTGGTGTGGAAGATCTCTTCATTAAGCCAGTGAGATGAACAATCAGAATCTCACGAGGGGCACAGAACTGAGGGGAGCAGGGTGGAGATGGGCTGACGTTCCACACAACGGTGCTGTATTTTTTTATTGCTGATGATCAGGGCTTCAAACCTCCGGGGGGGGAGGTCAGTCAGACCTTTGTTCATCTAATAGGCTCTGACAGAGAAAATTATGTTTGTGTCATTAAATCAGGGCTTTGTTGCAAAGCTATTGAAAAGTCAAACAATTGTAAACATCATTCAGGATTGCAGCAGAATGTGCTTCCATCTCACAGTGACTTCCCTTTCCTGGCTGCTTCTCAAACTCTCAGTGTTTATTCCCATAATTTATAGAGTCATACAGCAGGGAAACAGAACCTTCGGCCCAACTCATCCATGCTGACCACGTTTCCTGAGCTGCACTTAGTCCCATTTACTGACATTTGGCCTTTATCCCTCTAAATCTTTCCTATCTGTGTACCTGTCTTTTAATTGTTGTAATTTGTTGGAGATGGAGAGCACATTCTGTATCTGTAAGGTCAACATTACGGGCTGCCTACCTGCCTCAACCTGTGCCACGACCTCTGACCCCATCTGTTGGCATGACGACTTACAGGCCTGCGGGGTGGGAGTTTTGGAGCCATATTGCCACTGAAAATGAGAGATGTGTGAGGCGCTTAGTACAGTCCTGGAGACTCATTGGTGGCCTGACTTCTTTGCATCTTAGAATTGAAAAATTAGAAGTTTCTTTCACTGTCTAACGATCTGCCAGAGTTCTGTTTGATGTCTGAATCAATTATGCTGCAAACCTAGAATTGCTAAGAATGAATAATGGTTGCCCCCATCCTTCTGCTGCCATCAATTTGCACAAACAATGGGGCCCTCAGTACAGGCTTCAGATTTCCGGAAATTTCAGAGGCCACGGATGGATGACTCAGACCTGTGCACCTACTGAGGTCACTTCATTTTCATCAGCTCAGCTTAGAGAGGGAACAGTCTATCAGAAAGAGGGGAATTTAGATAAATATATGTAGGAGAAAAGGAACAGAAAGATATATTGACAGAGGAAGATGAAGTACACTGGGTGGAACACAAACACCAGCATGCATCAGTGGGCCAAATGGCCTGTATCTGTATTCTATGTAGTTCCAACCTCCAAATTCCCTGTTGTCATGGTGATCCCCTGGTGTATATACAGCATTAACGTTGATGGACGCTGTCACCGTAGTGTCATTTCTCCAGAGTCCTGCAGAATACTCCCCTTCAAATCTTCATCCAATTCCCTTTTAAATGTTACTATTAAATCTTATTCCATGGCTCTTTCAGGTTTCTTGCTGTGCAGAAAAGAGAGTTCTCCTCCTCTCCCCATCCCTCCCAAAATCCATATCCTATCGATACTGATGATCCTGGCAGTGGAAACATTTACCGTTCTCGAGTGCCTCCATACAATCTCTTCCTTAACCATCACTGCTCTAAGGAGAACAACTCTGGATTGCCCCAGTCTGAGGCCTCACATTATCTAATGTACAAACTCTCTCATTCTTCTGTGGGATGTGCGTGCTGCTGGTAAGACTAGCATTTGCTGCCCATCCCTAATTGCCCTTGAACTGCATGGCTTCCTGAGCTTTATCGGAAGGCAGTGAACAGTTAACTACATTGCTGTGTATCTGCAGTCACATGTAGGCCAGACCGGGTAAGGACGGTAGATTTCCTTCCTTGGGAGATATCAGTGAAGCAGATGGGACTTTACAATAATCAATAATAGTTGTCAGGATTCCATCACTGAGATTAGCTTTCAATTCCTTATTTAATAACTGAATTTAAACTCTGCCACTGGTGGGATTCAGACTCATTCCCAGCCCTTTGACATTACCACTGGACTATAATCCCCATGCATGCATGTTTGCACCAAGTCTTCCAGACAGCATGGTGGCTCAGGTGTTAACACTGCTGCCTCACAGCACTAGGGATCGGGGCGCAATTCCACCCTTGGGTGACTGTCCATGTGGAGTCTGCACATTCTACCTGTGTCTGCGTGGGTTTCCTCTGGGTGCTCCAGTTTCCTCCCACAGTCTGAAGTGCAAGTTAGGTGGGTTGGCTATGCTAAATTGCCCCATAGTGCCCGGTGATGTGCAGGCTATGTGTCTTAGCCATGGGAAATGCAGGGTTACAGGGATGGAGTGGGCCTGGGGAGATGCTTCTCTCCAGAGGGTCAGTGTGGACTTGATGGGCCAGATGGCCTGCTCCCACACCGTAGGGATTCTATGATTAGCGCTGATGAGTTGAGCTCTAATGCAGCTTTGTTTGTCTTCTGTAGTAAGAGTGGATCAGATGGTGAGAATCACCAGAGAGCTCAGGGTGTTACCCATGCCACCACTGAACCCACCCATTCGCCGTCCTGGGAGGAGAAGCTGACAGTGGAAATAGACGATAGAAGTGCCGAGGATGAAGGTGAGATTCCTAAGCTACACCGCCTCACCGAAAGATGAAGCTTCACCCCCTTCTTCCACATCTGAGAAATATGAGTCCTTGCCAAAGTATTTTTTTTAATTGTAAACCCATCTTTGTCATGCCTCAGGTGACCTGCATTTTTGCTGTCACTACAAGTCTTTGATAATCCCACATACGCGCAGAAGAACGTTCTGTGTGAATTTGTGACACAGGAAAACACTCCAATTCCCTCCTGGACCTGTTCCCCAGTTCCCATCCCATTGTCTTCAGCCATGAAGGGCGGCCCAAGATATTTTGTAGTGGACTCTGGCAGGGGAATCATAGAATCCGTACAGTGTGGAAGCAGGCCATTCGACCCATCAAGTCCACAACCAAAGAGCATCCAACCCAAACCCACCCCCTTACCCTATCCTGTACCTGTTCTTTATCCCACGGCCAATCTAACTAACTTGCACATCTTTGGACTGTGGGAGTAACCCCAGAGGAAACCCATGCAGACACAGGGAGAACATACAAACTCCACGCAGACTGTCACCCAAAGGTGGAATCGAACCTGGGTCCCCGGTATTGTGAGGCAGCAGTGCTAACCAATGAGCCACCGTGCCTGGGGAAGCTGAGAGAAATTGAGGTTTTATGAAATTGGGAAAACTTGCCAAGCTCACGCGGACAGACCTAACCTGCTGAAATCATACAACAAATCCCAGTAAGCCGTTAACGAGGAATTTTCTGATTAGACCTGCTTAAGAAATGAATGACTAATTTGTCCAATGAATAACTGCATCGAAAGCTGTATTACGAAACACGAACTGAAGAAATGTCTCTATTTCTATAAAGCCATTCAGATCTTGAGGACATCCCACTGTGCTTTGTGGCCGAGGAAGTGGGACTTTTTGAAGTGTAATCATTGTTATAATGTAGGAAATTTAGTTGGTGCACAACAAGCTCCCACAAACAGAACGGACCTTGTAGCAGTGAGATACAAGCTTGGCTATTTGCTGTGCCATTTCAGTTAAGCATCAATCACATTGCTGTGGGTCTGAGTCACATGTAGGCCAGACCGGGTAAGGACAGCAGATTTTCTTCCCTATCGGACATTAGTGAAGCAGACGGGTTGATAACGGCAATCACCACTAGACTAGCTCTTTCCAGTTCAAGATGTTATTAGATTCAAATCCCATCATTATGGGGAGGTGATGACCCAGCAGTATTATCGCTGGACTGTTAATCCAGAAACCCAGGTAATGTTCTGGGGAGCTGTGTTCAAATCCCACCATGGCAAACGGTGGAATTTGAATTCAATTAAAAAAAACCTGGAATTAAGTGTCTAGTGATTACCATGGATCTATTGTCAAAAAAACCCATCTGGTTCAGTAATGCCCTTTAGGGAAGAAAACTTCCATCCCTATCTGGTCTGACCTACATGTGACTCAGGCCCATAGCGAATGCCCCCTCTAGGCAGTTAGGAATGGGCAATAAACTCTGGCCTAGCCAGTGATGCCCTCATCCCATACATGAGTTAAAAAAAAGGTGGGATTTGAGCCCATAATCCCTAGAACATTTCCCTTGAGCTTTTAGATCAGATAATGACCAGATAATCAATAGTTTATGGTGCATATAGAGGGATTAATATTGGCCAGAATAATGCCTTTACTGTTCTTTGTGACAGTGGCAAGGGGTTTTTTATGTCCAGCTAAGAGGTCTGAAGGAGCTTTAATTTATTGACAGTATCTCTGACAGTACCCCACAGGGCTGTTAGACTGGATTTGGGTGCCATATAACCAGGTTCACCCCTTATTTCCTCAGACGGTTTATGAATGGTGGTTTGATCAGGGCAAGATTTCCAGAATGACCCTGTCCCCACACAATTTTTAAAAAATTTATTCATTTGTGGGATATGGGTGTCGCTGGCTGGGCCCAGCATTTATTGCCTGTCCCTAGTTGCCCCTTGAGAAGGTGGTGGTGAGCTGCCTTCTTGAACTGCTGCAGACCATAGAACATAGAACATAGAACATTACAGCGCGGTACAGGCCCTTTGGCCCTCGATGTTGCGCCGACCTGTGAAACCAATCTGAAGCCGATCTAACCTAAACTATTCCATTATCATCCATATGTTTATCCAATGACCATTTAAATGCCCTTAAAGTGGGCGAGTCTACTATTTTTGCAGGCAGGGCATTCCACGCCCTTACTACTCTCTGAGTAAAGAACCTACCTCTGACATCTGTCCTATATCTATCACCCCTCAATTTAAAGCTATGTCCCCTCGTGCTAGCCATCACCATGTGCTGTAGGTTGACCCACAATGCCACTAGGGAGGGAATTCCAGGGTTTAGACCCAGTGACAGTGAAAGAACGACGATCTATTTCCAACTCAGGATGGTGAGTGGCTTGAAGGTTGTGGTGTTGTCATTTCTTTCTTAATTTCTTAACGTTAAACGTCCTGTGACCCTGAGCATTGCAGACAGAATTCCCTGGCAAAACGCTCGTGCAATTTCCACACCAGCTCTGTCCCATTTTATTTTGAAGCCCGTTTACAGGGAGAGTGGGAAAAATGGGAAAGATTTAATGGGGACGATGGGGGTGGGGGGGATCTGAGATGAGTACATTCAGTCATTTCAATGGGAAAAGTGTCAATGGGATGATCCAGACCTCAACAAGACTCCAGGGAAAGTAGGAAAATTGGGGATGAGGATGATAAGATGATCAAAATGAGAAAAGATGTCATGGCCTCTCCAATAACTTTGGCTCAGAATCACAGCTTGACTGAAATGTACAGTCCACAAATCCTGGCCTCTGACACGTTTGTCAATCAAACTAAAAGCACTCGAATAAAAGCAAAATACTGCAGATACTGGAAATCTGAAACAAACACAGAGAACACTGGAGACACTCAGCAGATTTGGCAGAAACAAGAGCTCATATTTTGAGTACAGCGACTCTTCAGGGCAGTGAAGAAGAAAAGCCATTCTCAAGCGAAACATTAAGTCCGGTTTCTGTCTGCACAGATGCTGCTAGTCCTGCTGAGTTTCTCCAGCGTTCTCTGTATTTCTTTACACTGAAAATACTACTTTGAAAGGTATGGATTTCCCTAAAATACTCAAATGATGATAAGACAGGATGGAGATTGGTGGCAGAGTTTGGGGAAAGGGGATGCTGATGTTATTAAGGATTGCAGCATCGACATACTTTCCATCATGAGGTAACGTGGTGGCACAGTGGTTAGCACTGCTGCCTCACAGCACCAGGGACCTAGGTTCAATTCTACTCTTGGGTGACTGTCTGTGTGGAGTTTGCATGTTATCCCTGTGTCTGTGTGGGTTTCCTCTGGGTGCTCTGGTTTCTTCTCACAGCCCAAATATGTACAGGTTAAGTGGATTGGCTGTGCTAAATTGTTCCACAGTGTCTAGGTGCGTTGTGGTTGGTTGGCTCACTGAGCTGGTTTGTTGTTTGGTGAGCCAACCAGTCACAAATCTACTCTAAAGTCTTAGTGTCTAGGGATGGTGGATTAGCCATGGAAAATGCAGGGTTACAGCGATCGGGTAAGGGGTGGGTCTGTGTTGAATGCTCTTTGGAGGATAGGTGTGGACTCAATGGGCCAAATGGCCAGGTTCAACACTGTCGATTTCTGGAATGTGCAAGCTTTAACCTGGCAGTCTGCCTATTCTGTTCAATTTAACATTAGAATCAAGCAGCCTCAGCTCCATCGTTGATGCGTATCGATTTTTCTACTTGCCTCATATTGATGGCTCAGCCCATTGCCCTGATCAATCAGGGCTCTGTTTGTGACTTTCTAATCAGCTCAAAGACTTTCTGTTCAATCCCATTCAAGCAACGATGCTGACTGGCGTTTAAACATGTCAACACTTCAATGTTTCCATTAAAGTATTTCATTTTGCTCTGGTTCCCTCTCCACTTTTGAATGTGATTGTCAGCCACAACTTCCCTTCCACTGCTTTCGATTCTCCTAGAGCCGCTCTGCAGCTCCTTGCTGAGAGCCAAAAATTCTTTGCGTTATCGCCTCCCCCTTAACCTGCTCCCACCTTCGGGTGTTTGCCCAAGTTAGGAACCCCAGGATGCATCCTCAGAGCTCTGTCTCCTTCTGAGCTGAACTTCATACGTCACATTCATGAGTCTTTGGGTCCAGAATATCTCAGTCCCTAACCTAAGTCATCACTGTTAACACTGTAAGACCACTGTATGGGACAGAAATAAACCATCAAATTCAGGGGATTCATAAAGCGTCAGATTTTGAAACAAGTGCAGACCACACATCCCCCCCCCCCCCACCCCCCCCCCCCCCCCACCCAGTCTGCTGTTAACCTCCAGACTATACCCTTCCATTGCCTCTACTTTACCACTCTCTCTGACTCCACCTAAAACATCCTTCAACACACTCAAGTCTGTATCCAGTCCCATAATAAGACCCAACCATTGATTGGCACTTCCTCCTCCCCAAACTCCTGTGGACCGTCATTAGCTCCAGGACTTCGGGTTCAAATAATTCACCTTTTACTGGAACTCAGCCCGTGTGCTCATTCACAGTCCCCTCCCAATCTCTGTAACCTCCTCCAACACTACGTCCTTCCTCTGACCCACTTGCCAATTGTGTGTCGCCCTCCTGTCTGCAATCTTTAGCCCTATGCCATTCCATCTTACTGTTCAGGCAGCCCATGTTGGCTTTTTTATCCCTATTCATTCACATGATTTGAATATTGCTGGCTATGCTAACATTTGTTGTCCATCCCACGTTTTCCGGAGAAGGTGATGATGATCTACCTTCTTGAACCACTGCAGTCTATTGAGGAGGAACATTCCCAGTGCTGTTAGGGAGGGAGTTCCAGGACTTTGACCCAGTCACACTGAAGGAACAGTGACATGGTTCCAAATCAGGATGGTGTGACTTGTGTTTTTTCTACATTTGACCAGGACAACATTTCAAAAAGCATTTCACTGGCTGTGAAGACCTTTGGATATGCTGATATTGAGAAGGACTCTCTTGAAATGCAAATTCTCTCTATCTTTTTGCTACCTACCCAAATCTGAGCTCTGATGTTAAGACTCTTACTGAACTGTCACTTACAAATATTTGCTCTTGCCTTAGTTCCAACTGAACTTTGCCGTTTCTCAGGATGTAGCGTGCTCTTAATTGATGCTCTGGGTGACGTCTCCCAACCATCTATCTGAATGGAGACGACATATTGAGCAGTAACTGTTCTGGCACAACATTTCAAAGGGCAGTGAATGGGAAAGTGCAGGCTCGAGATATTTAGTTTTGAGGAACGATAGTAACCATTCAATAAAATATGTCCTGACATTTAAATTGAAAGCTTGATGAATAAAGGTTTGTGCAGGGGAGCTGGAGTTTTTCACCATTTGTACAGTCCCTCCAGGTGTCATTTTAGACAGACTATTGAATAGCCAGTTCATAAAAAGAACGCACTGTGCAATTATTGAACTACTTATAGAAGAGAGAGATGCACTAAAGTGTGCTTATAATGCAGCAGCTGGAGGGAACCGCCTGACAACTCATTGTAAAACCGTCAAACCTACCGAGATAGATTTCCAGATTCCAGGCATTGTTGGATATCCTTGATGCAGGAAATGATCTCAGTGTTTTAAGTACTGTGGCAAGGAGAGCAGGTCAGAGGTTAGGAATTCTGAAGTCAGCAACTCACCTCCTGACTCCCCAAAACATGTCCACCATCTACAAGGCACAAGTCAAGAGTGTGATGGAATACTCTCCACTTGCCTGGATGGGTGCAGCTCTAACAACACTCAGTCAATTTGGCACCATTCAGGACAAAGCAACCCGTTTGATTGGCACCCACATCCACAAACATTCACTCTCTATGCTGCTCCTGGTGTTGGTGCGTACCATCTACAAAATGCACTGCAGAAACCCTCTTCACTTACAAGTCCATGATCTTTGCCAATTAAATATTGGCATTGCCAGCATTGCTCAGATCCCAAGGATAAACTTCAAAATATGGAAAATTTTCTTGAGTGGAGTGTCAGAATTCAGGAGTAAATGAACTCAAGGAGTTGTGATCCCAGCTGTTGGTAATATTGGAGCAGTCCAATCCCAAATTCAACCCTGACTTGATAAACCATAAGTTTTTTTCTTATAATTGCAGTCATTAGTCACTGAATATATTCACAATGTACTGCCAATGTACTTTTACCAAAAGAACACAAAAGTTTATTACACAGAAAAGAGAAACATAAACTGTGTTATGCCATACAAGAACTGTTGGAACAATCTTATTACAAACATCAGAGAGAAAGGTTCATCCCTTTTACCCCAACAGACACTTAAACCTCAGTGAGGGGCCACCTCTATCTTCACGCTAAAGTTTCTTGCTCAGCTGGCATGGCTTTCAGCAAAAGTTTCCTTTCACCGAACTTCAGCACATTCACTAGATACTATTTTCTTTGGTTAATGTCTCGGCCACATGACCTTAAAAAACAAGCTGCTAACTCAGCTCACTTATGAATTAACATGTGTTTCTTAAACTCATGTCTTCAACGGTCATGTAGGATGTGTTCCTGTCTGATATCCCATAGCCTTCTGGTGCTTTCTTCTCATGGCTTCCAAGAATTTCAGGATCTCTCCTGACAGTTTGGAGTCCATTAATAACAACACCTCCACTACCATGAACCAATTGCATGAACCAATTCTGTCTCTCTCTCTCTCTCTCTCTCTCTGGAGGTCATAAAGCCCAAGTTGGCAAACGCCTTAGCAAGTATGGTAGTTTTCTGGTCATTTAGCTGAAATCATGTGACATCTTGCAAAGCATATTTTGAACTCAATTTTCAAAATAACTTTCTGGCCTTTTAAAGAAAGGCTCTTCAGAGGGCATGTAAGAATCAACCACATTGCTGTGGATCTGGAGTCACATGTAGGACAAACTAGATAAGGCTGATAGATTTTCTTCTCTAAAGAACACTAGTGAACCATAGAGTCATACAGCACAGAAACAGACCCTTCGGTCCAACCATGCCAACCATAATTCCGAACTGAACTATCCCACTGGCCTGCGCTTGGCCCATATCCCTTCAAACATTTCTTATTCATGCACTTATCTAAATATCTTTTAAATGTTGTAACTGTACCTGCATTAACCATTCACTCTGGAAGTTCATTCCATATGCGAACCACTCTTTGTGTAAAAAAAAATTGCCTCTCATGTCTTTTTAAAATCTTTCTCCTCTCACCTTAACAATATGCCCCCAGGTGGGTTTTTACGACAATTGGCAGTGGTTACATGATTTCCATTAAGTTGGCTTTTTAATTCCTGTGTTTTTTTAAAAATTGATTTCAAATTTGACCATCTGCTATGGTGGGATTTGAACCCGTGAACCCAGAACATTAGCCTGGTGACATTACCACCATGCAAATGTCTGCCTCATCCAAGCGCTAAAAATTGGATTAGAACCCTTACAAATAGTTTAAAAAAAGAAACCAAGAGAACAAAAATGGTTGTTTCCCCATTTTCAACTGAAAACACATTCCCTCAATTTTAAATAGAGACATTTGGAATTAGAGTAGCCAATTTATTCACAGCTAACTCCCGCCAAATGCTGTGTGATAATCTGATTGTGGTAACACTGGCGGAGGAATAAATGTTGGTCAGAGAGCACTCCCCTGCTCCTTTTTAGATAAGTGCTATGCGATCTGTTACATATACCTGATAGAGCAGTCAGGGCCTTATCTGAAAGACATACACTTCTGACAGTGCAGCACCTTGGTGTAATAGAGTCATAGAGTTATACAGCATGGAAACAGACCCTTCAGCTCAACTGGTTAATGCCAAACGTGGTCCCCAAACTAAACGAGTCTCATTTACTTGCAATTAGCCCATATCACTCCAAGTCTTTCCTATTTACGTACTTACCTAAATATCTTTTAAATGTTTTAACTGTACACTTCCACCACTTCCTCTGGCTGTTCATTCCACACCCAAACCACACTCTGTGTAAAAAAAGTTGCTTCTCATGTCCTTTCTAAATCTTTTCTCTTCTCACCTTAAAAATATGCCTCCTAGTTTTGAACTTCCCCGCCCTGGGGAAAAGAGGTTTGCTAATCACCTAATCCATGCACCTCATGATTTTATAAACCTTTATAAGGTCACTGCTCAACCTCCTATACTCTAGTGAAAGAAGGCCCAGCCTAATTTTATAACTCATCTCAGTCCTAAATGTTTTACTCTGCGCCCTCAGATTGTGACCCTGGTTCTGGACTCTCCTGCCGCCAAAAAAAAGTCCTTCCTGCTTCTACCCTGTCTTGTCTTGTCAGAAGCTGATAGGTTTCTATGAGATCGCCTTCATTCTGAACTCCAGCACATATAATCTGAACTGATTCAACCTCTTGGCCTAGGTATTGTGCATGAGTGTCTGAGCTGGGAATTGAAACCAGACCCTAGTGGCATGGAGACACAGGTCTGACCTCTCAGTGCCATAGCTGGCTCATGCATTAGATGATTATGGGGTATGGGGGTAAAAGTGAGAGATTGGCGCAAGACACTGAGTCAGAAAATCATACTGATGTACAGCACAGAAACAGTCCCTTCGGTCCAACTCATCCATGCCAACTGGATGTTCTACATTAATCGAGTCCTGTTTGCCAGCATTTGGCCCATATCCCTCTAAACCCTTCCTATTCATGTACTCATCCAGATGCCTGTTAAATGCTGTAATTGTACCAGCCTCCTCCACTTCCTCTGGCAGCTCGTTCCATACACGCACCACCTTCTGCGTGAAAAAGTTTCCCCTTAGATCTCTTTTAAATCTTTTCCCTCTCACCTCAAACCCATGCCCTCTAGTTTTGGACTCCCCTGCCCTGGGGAAAAGACCTTGACTCTTCACTCTGTCCATGACCCTCACTGATGCTCATTCGGAGAGCCATAAGAGGCATGATGGGTCAACTGGCCTTCACCTGCGCCCTAAGACTTCTGTGATACTGGCTTTGGGGAGAGTTATGTTTACCCTCTTCTAAGACTGGCGCTGTTTAATTCAGCAGTTTGGGGAGGGGTTGGGGGGGCAGCACTCCAGCATATTCCTTTCATAATCAGTGCATTATGCAACTGTCTGTAGAACATGATGGGAGCACTTAGTCCCTGACAGCTGATTGCAGCTAAAGACATTTATTCATCTGAAAATACTTCGATTTGTGAAGAGGAAAGGTGGTTTTGTGTTCTGATGGCTAATTATGAGGGGAGCATAGGTGAAGCTGGCAGTGTGATTATAGGCTGCTCAATGACAAAATCACCCTGTCTCGGATTTAATGACTACCAGAGTGAAGCAAGCAAGTGACTGCTGTTATGTGCACAGCATGGTTAGTGAGAGAGGGGGTAAAATTAGTCCTCTACCATCACTGCCTCGATTCTAACATTGGCCGTATCACAGTTCTTTCACACTGGGGAATATTAAAGCTACAAAGCTCATTAAAGGTCAGGCTAGCGGAATCTGTGTGCTGTGTTGTGAGGTAAACAGCATTGTCCTGTCTCAGAAACCTGTCGGTCGTTATTGTCAAATGGCAGTTCACTTTTGATCAGGAGATGCTGGAACTGCACAGCAGCTCTGTCGAAATCCAAATGAGAGAGAGATTTACATCTTCCTTCCTCTTTCAGAGGGACTGATTGATCGATCGTCTATCGGTCCTAGCATTCCAGGCTTTGTTCTCCCTTCTCTTTTCCTGTCTTCAGACCTCTCCATTAGGATCATTAGAATCAGGAGTGATTGCAGGCCATTCAGCCCCTCAACCCTGCTCTATCATTCAACAAGATCACGGCTGATCTGACTGGGTCCTCAGCTCTACTTTCCTGTCTGCTGCCCATGTCTCTCGACTCCCATAATGCACTTTATGTATACCCCTTAAATTATTTATGGAAAGAAAAAAATATAAAATAAGAACCCTGCTCTCTCCCCATCCCTTTCGTTTCAATAAACCCATCGACTTGATTCTAATTTACATTCAGTGCCTTGGCCTCCAGAGCCTTATGTGGCAGAGAATTCCCCAGGTCCACCAGTCTCATCTCATTGCAGAGTGATCTGCCTATGCCAAAGACTGTAACCCCTTCTTTCAGACATCACAAACAGGGAATTGATTGATGGCAATCAAAAATTGAGCTCTGCTTTAAATATTCTCGATGACCCAGCCTCTACTGCACTCTGTGGAAGAGAATCATACTAATCATCAGCTGAGAAAGAAAAAAAATTCCTCATCTCCATCTGAAATGGGAGACACATGATTGTGAAGCTGGTCCCCCGAATGTGAGATCCCCTCACAAGAGGAAACTTCCTCCCAGCTGCTACACTGTCAAACTCCCTCATAAACTCATATTTTTCAATAAAATGTCTTCTAAATGCCAAGTAAAGGAGCCAACCTGCTCAACCTCTCCTCCTAAGACAAACCCAGGAATCAGCTGAGCGAACCTTCTCTGAACTGCATTAAGCAAGTCCCTCATTAAGTCCAGGTTGTGTGGATTCAAATGAAACTACAGGGTGTCCCTGTTTACAGATGTTCAATTTACCAATGGTTTCCATGGAGGGGTGTGTTTAAAGATCCAACATACAAACATTCCCTCTATTTACAAATGGCTCCTTTGCATTGTCCTGCAAAGTGTTCTGACTTGTGTACTAATTAACTTACATACCAATCAACCTATGTACAAATTGACTTGCATACAAATTTCCTTGTGTATTAATCGACCTGCAAACAGACTGTGAACGTTTGAAACCCCGGACACTGTCTGTATTTCATTTTCTTTTAAAACTGGGCATGGAATGGAAAAGTCAGGGGATTGTGAAGGACAGAAACATGCCCTCATCATCTGAGATTGGCTACAGTGGTTGTCTTATTGACAGCACCTAGTACTGGGCACTGCGTCAAATCTGTGACCCTTCCCTTCCTCTGGGTTTTGTCCAGTTTATTGGGTACATTGAGTGGCTGATCACCTCTTGCTGAAAGAGTGCAATGTGATTGTGTTTGTGGGGCAGGAGGTGTGCTGTGGAGCTCACAGCAATCGATTCCAGGCAGGAATTGGATTTTGCGAATGGGAACAATGTCAGAAATCTTTCTGTCAGTCACTAAACTGAGCCTTCATCCTGTGTGTGTGTCCGTGTGTGTGTGTGTATGTGTGTGGGTGTCTGCATGCGTATATGTGTGGGTGTATGTGTGTGTGTGGGTGTCTGCACACGTATATGTGTGGGTGCATATGTGTGTGTATGGGTGTCTGCACGCATATATGTGTGGGTGTGTGTGTGTGGGTGTCTGTGTGTGTATATGTGTGGGTGTATATGTGTGTGTTTGCGTGTATGTGTGTGTGTGTCTGCACACGTATGTGTGTGGGTGTATGTGTATGTCTGCATGTGTGTGTCTGCGTGTATGTGTGTGGGTGTCTGCACGCGTATATGTGTGGGTGTATGTGTGTATCTGTGTGTATGGGTGTCTGCACGCGTTTATGTGTGGGTGTATGTGTGTGTCTGCATGTGTGTGTCTGCGTGTATGTGTGTGGGTGTCTGCATGCGTATATGTGTGGGTATGTATGTGTGTGTCTGCATGCGTATCTACGTGTACATGTGTATGCTTGTATGTGTGTGCTGCTCTGTGTACACTGTCACACACTGACAAGGGGATAATGTAAAACACAGGGAAACAAGTATAAATAGCAGTTTGTGCTCAGCACCTGGC
This sequence comes from Rhincodon typus, assembly GCF_021869965.1. Taxonomy (NCBI): domain Eukaryota; kingdom Metazoa; phylum Chordata; class Chondrichthyes; order Orectolobiformes; family Rhincodontidae; genus Rhincodon; species Rhincodon typus. The sequence goes on along the minus strand of NC_063367.1, from coordinate 17,143,593 downwards.
CCATGGAGCAGGCTGCACTCACACATGAATAAAGAGGGAGATTTGAGCTTTTTACGTGTGGCTACATCTCAGTCACCGAGGTGGCCTGCTAATCTCAGCTGATCCTCTCCTCCCCATGTAGGACCAGCTGTTGCTTAATTCTGGTGTTTTGGCATGGCTGCATCTGACAATGAAACAACAATTGTTGTTTTCCCTTCTCCCTCCTGCTCACCATCATCATCACTGACTGGCATCTGTGGGTACCAGGGAGCAAGCAGGAGACTTGTGTCCATCGTCTGCTCGATCTGCTCCTTTCTGAAGTGTTCTTGTCAGCTCTTTTTGAATTTTGACTCGTATTTTTGATTAATAAATAGACCCAGCGTCTTCGCAGGGCGTGACTGCCACTGACTCAGGTCAATATATATTGCCTATTCCTCACTGTCCTGGAGAAAGTGGTGGGGAGCTCCCTCCTTGCAGTCTGTTGTCTCAGTGCCATTAGGGAGCTAGCTTGAGGAGTTTGAACCAACCACGATGGCTGAATGGCCAATATCATTCCGTTGGTGATGGTTTTGGAGGAGCACTTGCAGCAGGTAGCATTCCCATGCACCTGCTGCTTGTGTCCTTCTGGGTCGTCGAGAATCACAGAATTATTATGGAACAGAAGGAGGCTATTCTGGCCCCCCCGTATCTGCACCGATTCTACCCCATAATCCCCATATTCCTTCACACCGCATCCAAACAATCATCCAATGCCCGTTTGCGTGCTTCAATTGAACCGTGCCTGCACCACCTTTCCAGGGAATGGAGATTGTGGATCAAGCTGATGCTGGGGGAATTTCCAACCCTTTCCCATCCTTAGCTCCCAGTGTGATAAGCATCTGTTGTCCTGGATTTGAGCCATTAGGGAGTGTGGCTTCAATATGTGAACGTGTGGCTCAGTGGGCAACACCCTCATCTCTGACACATCAAGTCACAAGGTCCAGAGACTGAACTTTAAAGCCCAGGCTGACCGTCAGGTGCAGTACCAAGGCTGTGCTGCCTTTCTTTTGATGCTAAACTGAAGTTTCATCTCCCCATTTGAGGTGCACACTGAAGATCCCAAAGCTTTGTTCAGTAAAATAGCAGTAGGCATCTCTCCAGTGTCCTGCCACATTACTTATTCCACAACTGACATCACTGTATCAGCAGATTTGGTCATTATTGTATTGCTGTTGGTGGGAGCTTACTGTGGGCAAATTGGTTGTGACATTTCCTACATTACGAGAATCGTACAGTCATAGAATCCATACAGTGTGGAAGCAGGCCATTGGGCCCATACTGACCCTCTAAAGAGCATTCCACCCAGATTTGCTCCCATACCTTATCTTCTGTGAGCCTGCACCTCCCGTGACTAATCCACTTGGCCTGCGCATCTCTGGACACTGTGGGCAAATCCACCTAAAGTGCACATCTTTGGACTGTGGGAGGAAACCAGAGCAAACCCACACAGCCACAGGGAGAATGAGCAAACTCCACACAGACAGTCGCCTGAAGGTGGAATTGAACATGGGGTCCTGGCGTGCGAAGCAGTAGTGACAGCACTTCATTGGCTGCAATGGACTGTGGGATCTGCTGAAGTTATGGGTGGGGCTATAGAGATGCAAGTCTTCTGTTCAAACTTGCAGATGCTATTGAGAGATGTGCTTATCATCCTTTCTTTATGGCAGCCACTTTAGCATCAATTATCATGTGAGCACAAGGTGTTGGATTAGCCTATGTCAAATTAGCTAGGCAAAGACACCATCATGGGTAGGGAACAACAAATTTTATTCATATTTTCATGGGAAAGTTAAATAGTTCAGGTGTATTTTTTATTCATTCACAGGATGTGGGAGTCACTGGCTAGGCTGCATTTATTGCCCATCTTTAATTGCCCAAAGGGCAGTGAAGAAGCCACATTGCTGTGGGTCTGGAGTCACGTGTAGGCCAGAGAGAAGGATGGCAGTTTCCTTCCCTAAAGGGCATTAGTGAGCCAGATGGGTTTTACTGATGACCAGCAATGGTCATCATTAGACTCTTAATTCCAGATTTTTAAAAACTAAATTCAAATTCCATCATCTGCCATGGCAGGTATTTGAAACCAGGTCCCCAGGAGATGACCTTGTTCTTCCTGGATTAACAGCATAGTGATAATATCACAATGCCATCGCTCCCCTAAATCATTCTTGCTTGTTCTTGTTTGGTTTTGTCTCAATCCTTGTAAGGATTGACTGAAGATGACCTTTCTCTGCCTGATGTTCAGAGCCACGAATGAGATGGGTTTTGGCAGCTATCCATTTCTGTGCTGCCTGTGAAAGGTCGAGCATAAATTATGCAAATCAGCATTGTGCACTGATTGTTTTTATTCTTTGCAGCTTTTGAGTTGATTAATGTGACGGATGTTCGTGATGGCTAATTGCAACTTTTGCTCCTTCCAATCAGTAAGAGCATTAAATATTCCCAGGTCATGTGTTCCCAGGGCCTGGGATTGTACCTTAAGGAGAGAGATGAGAGGCATAAAGTCCCAAACTGTGTCACTCTTGCAACATTCCTTTTGGGTACAAATGGCTTCATGGGCCATGAGGTGAGACCAGCATTGTGTTCAGTTATCCTGTGTTTGTTTATGGGAGTCAGTTTACAATTGATGCCCACTGACTTGTTTGGTTATGTCTGGGCATGCACTCAGAGGCAAGGAACCAGAAGCTGCTGAAAAGCTAAGACTGGGATAAACATGCAAGCACACATTTTGTGATTGCAGTGCGTTTTAAAAGCACTGCAAATGAAATCAGTTGTCCACTTAGAAACTACTGTCAACCTTGCATTGCTGTAAGAAAATTCAATTATTGTGTGCACATATACACATAAAGCTGGCATCCAATTAGAAGTACCAAGACCATGTCCAGGAGGCAGGAGCTGCCAGTTGCCAGCTTTGTTGAAATGATCACAACTGGCAGCTCCTGGTAGCCATGGAAATGGAAGGTGATGGTCAGTGACTTTGTGTGACAGGGTCAGAACTAGCGATCACATTAGACCATAGAACAGTACAGCACAGTACAGGCCCTTTGGCCCATGATGTTGTGCTGACCTATTATCCTACTAAGGTCAATCTACCCTGCATACCCTACATTTTACTATCCTCCATGTGCCTATCCAAGAGTCGCTTAAAAGTCTCTAAAGTATCTGACTCCACTACCACCGCCAGCAGCACATTCCACACATGCACTACTCTCTGTGTAAAGAACCTACCTTTGACATCTCCCCTATACCTTCCTCCAGTCACCTTAAAATTATGCCCCCTCGTAATAGTCATTTCCACCCTGGGAAAAAGTCTCTGACTATCCTCTCTACCTACGCCTCTCATCATCTTGTACACCTCTATCAAGTCACCTCTCGTCCTTCTTCGCTTCAATGAAAAAAGCCCTAGCTCCCTCAACCTTTCCTCACAAGACCTGTCCTCCAGTCCAGGCAGCATCCTGATAAATCTCCTCTGCACCCTCTCTGAAGCCTCCACATCTTTCCTATAATGAGGTGACCAGAACTGAACACAATATTCCAAGTGTGGTCTAACCAGGGTTTTACAGAGCTGCAGGATAACCTCATGTCTCTTAAACTCAATTCCCCTGCCAATGAAAGCCAACACACCATACACCTTCTGTACAACCCTATCAACTTGGGTAGCGACTTTGAAGGATCTATGGATGTGGACCCCAAGATCCCTCTATTCCTCCACACTGCTGAGAATCCTACCATTAACCCTGTATTCTGCATTCAAATTTGACCTTTCAAAATGAATCACTTCACACTTTTCTGGGTTGAATTTCATCTGCCACTTCTTTGCCCAGCTCTGCATCCTGTCAATGTCCCATTGCAACCTACAACAGCCCTCCACGCTGTCCACAACTCCACCAACCTTCGTGTTATCTGCAAACTTACTCATCCAAGTCATTTATAAAGATCACAAAGAACAGAGATCCCAGAGCAGATTCCTGTGGAACACCACTGGTCACCGAGCTCCAGGCTAAATACTTTCCATCTACTACCATCCTCTGTCTTCTATGGGATAGCCAGTTTTGTATCCAGGCAGCCAAAGTTCCCTGAATCCCATGCCTCCTTACTTTCTGAATGAGCCTACCATGTCGAAGCTTGTCAAATGCCTTGCTAAAATCCATGTACACCACATCCACTGCTCTACATTCATCGATGTGTTTTGTCACATCCTCAAAGAATTCAGTAAAGCTTGTGAGGCATGACCTGCCCCTCACAAAGCCATACTGACTATTTCTAATCGAACTGTGCTTTTCCAAATAATCATAAATACTATCTCTCAGAATCCTCTCCAATATTTTGCCACCATGGTGGCTAATTGGGGCCCACAGATTTCTTTTGTGGATCTTTTGTTGTGAGGCTTCTGAAAGTTTGGATTCAAGACAGATTGATTGAGAAGAAGGCAAGCTTAGGTTATTTGGAACTCTGTTTATTGCATTTTACCATTATATACAACTGTACACAGTAATCTGAGAGATTCCAGGCTCTGATCTTACCGTTACATTGTTAAGAAGCTGATTTCCTGAACTCTAATGATGTTCCATCTCCAATCTATCTACTTTCTGTGTAACTAACTCCACCCACACTGTGCTATATATGCCCTGTGGGAAACAGCTGCATGATAGCATTGTACATTTGCTCCAGGGAAATGATCACTGGAAAATGGTTACAGGAGAATGATCTTCCCTCTTCAAAACATCCAGAGGATGCCCAACCAAAGAGAAAGAAAAAGACAGTCCCTTTATATATAGACATCTGTGTAGTGAAGATAAGTGCAGAGAATTGTGTACTGACGTGCATAAGCTGTTTGGGCTCACTGGAAAACAAATTGGAAATTGTACTTGGGAACAGACAAGCCCCTTAACAAACTCAAGGGTGAATTGGAGCAGTTCAGCTCCACCCTTTGAAACAACCCCCGAAATTGTTTCTTTTTTGTTCATTCATGGGATGAGGGTGTTGCTGGCTAGGCTAACATTTGTTACTCATCCCTAATTGCCCAAAGGACAGTTAAGAGTTAACCCCGTTGCTGTGGGCCTGGAGTCACATGTTGGCCAGACCAGGTAAAGATGGCAGCTTCCATCTCTAAAGGGCATTAGTGACCCAGATGGGTTTTTTCAACAATGGCTCATCGTCATCATTACACTCTTAATTCCAGATCTTTATTGGATTCAAATCCCAGTGTCCGCCATATCGGAATTCGAGCCAGGTCCCCAGAACATTATCTGAGTCTTTGGATTAACAATTCGGTGATAATACCACTGGGCTATTACCCAGACCCCTACCCTTGACTTGTGTTGTTCAAAGTCTGTCTGCTCCCAGTTTTGAACCCACATTTTTTTGGCAATAGCATGCAGCAATCCCTAGGCAGTGTTCAGAGTACACAGCAGCACCAGAGTCAACCTTAAGGTCAAATGAAGCAATTGAACCTTCCAGAGGAAAGAGGGGCCTTTGTATGGACCTCCGAATCTTTTGAAGCAATGATGACCCACATCAGACTCGATCAAAGTCTTCGGTGTCAAAGGGAAATGGGCGTGCCTCTTCAACAAATCCAAAAGTTGCTCAACCAAAGAGAAGAAGGAGAAAAGACAGTCCATTTATGTTTGGACTTCTGTGCAGTGAAATATATTTCACAGCTTTCATGAAAGCCCCATTTTCTGTTTATAAGACACTGGAAATAATCTTAAGATTTGAATTAACCTGATTAAAAACAAATCCAGCAATAACAGAAAACATTTGAGTAAAAGTTATGAACTCACCGAACCTGTAAGGTTGAGTAGCTTGAGCTAGTGCTCATTGGAGTGTAGGAGAATGAGAGGAGACCTTTTTTGAAAGACTCTTAGGGAACTTCACAGGGGAGATGTGGAGAGGCTGTTTCCCTTTATGGGAGAATCTGGACCAGAGGGTCATCATCTCAGAGTAAGGGGTTGCCCAATTAGGACAGAGATAAGGAAGAATTTCTTTTATCAGAGGGTGGTGAATCTGTGGAATTATTTTTATAGCAGAGGGCTGTTGAGGCTGGTTATTAAGAATATTCAAGGCTGACATAGATTTTTAGTTAGTAAGAGAATTGAGGTTATGGGGGAAAGGCAGGAAAGTGGAGTTGAGGATGATCAGATCAGCCATGATCTTATTGGATGGTGGATCAGACTTGATGGGTACTTCCCAATTCTGGCATATTGCAAAGTGAGGTGAGAGTGACTACCCTTGACATAAAAACAGCCTTTGATTGAATGGCATCATTCAGACCTAGCAATATTGGAGTCAATGGGATTCAGGGGAAAGTTTCTGCTGGTTGGCACAAAGGATGATTATGGTTGTTGGAGGTCAACCATCTCAACCCCAAGACATCACAGCAGGAATTCCTCAGCCCTCGCCATCTTTCAGTTACTTTATCAATGACCTTTCGTCCATCATAAGATCAGGAGTGCGGACATTCTCTGATGATTGCTCAATGTTCAGCAACATTTGCTACTCCTCAGATACTGAAACCGTCCACGACAATGTGCAGCAAGACCTGGATGATATCTTGGCTCATGCTGATAAATACGAAGTAATATTTGTGCCACACAAATGCCAGGCAATGGCCTTTTACAGTATGACCTTGACGTTCTGTGGCATTAAAAATGCTAAATCTCCCACTGGCGTTATCATTGATCAGAAACCAAACTGAACTAGGGTGGAATGGTGGCTCAGTGGTTAGCACTGCTGCCTCACAGTGCTAGGGACCTAGGTTCAATTCCACCCTCGGGTGACTGTCTGTGTGGAGTTTGCATATTCTCCCTGTGTCTGTGTGGGTTTCCTCATGGTGCTCTGGTTTTGTCCCACAGTCCAAAGATGTGCAGGTTAGGATGGATTGGCCATGCTAAATTGCCCATAGTGTTCAGGGATGTGTAGATTAGGTGGTTTATAGGGGAATGGATCTGGGTGGGATGCTCTGAGGGTCAGTGTGCACTTGTTGGGCTGAAGGGCCTGTTTCCACACTATAGGGATTCTATGATTCTGTGATCTATGAACCAGCCATGTAGATACAAGAGCAGGTCAGAAGCTAGGAATTCCATGGCAAGTGACTTATCTCCTGTTGCCTCAGCATCTGTTCACCATCTCCAAGGCACAGTATGATAGAATATTCCCCACTTGCTTGGATGGGTACAGTTCCAACTTCACACAAGAGGTTTGACACCATCTAGGACAAGGCAACACACTTAATTGGTACCTGATCCATGACAATAAACAATCTCCACCACCGATGCTCAGTCACAGCAATGTGTACCATCTACAAGATGTGCTGCAGAAAATCACCAAGGCTCCTCAGATAGCACCTTCCAAAACCACGACCACTTCCATCTAGAAGGACAAGGGCAGCAGATATATGGGAACACCACCACCTACGAGTTCCCCTCCGAGCCACTCACCGCCCTGACTCAGAAATATGTCACCATTCCTTTACTATGGCTGGGTCAAAATCCTGGAATTCCCTCCCCAATGGCATTGTGGGTCTTCCTTTGGCATATGGACAGCCGCGGTTTAAGAAAGCACCTCACCACTACCTTCTCAAGGGCAACTAGGATGGGCAATAAATGCTGGCCCACATCTAACAAGTGAAACAAATAACAGATGCCTGCTTGAAGATTTTCATTTTGCCACCTTTGGTATCAACCCAGTTGTGGAGTGTGTGCGCTATTAGAAAACCCTTGTCCTGATTACTTGTTTGCTGATGGAGGGACCTAGCAACAGGGAGTGGGCAGAGTGTCGGTGGTGGTGAGAGTGGACATTTGTGGATATGTTGCCAATCTTGGCGGGTTGCTTTGTCCCCAGATGGTGTCAAGCTTCTTGAGTGTTGTTGGGGCTGCACTCATCCAGGGGCAAGTGGGGAGTATTCCATCACACTCCTGACTTGTGCCTTGTAGATGGTGGACAGGCTTTGGGGAATCAGGAGGTGAGTTACTTGCCGCAGTATTCCTAACCTCTGACCTGCTCTTGTACCCATTGTGTTTATACGGCTAGTCCAGCTCAGTTTCCAGTTAACGGTAAACCCCCCACCCCCCCAAGTTTGTTGATGGTGGGTAACACCATTGAACGAGAATGGCTGGTGGTGAGGTTGTCATTAAGGGCTTCATTTGACAGCAGGCAGGCTGGGTGCAATCTATAGGCCTTCCCGCCATTGGACCTCATTGTGTGGGAAGCAGAACGATGGTGGGTTCCTTGACTTCCACCTCTAACCTGGTTAAATGCTTTACCACCCAGCAAGCCCCCCCACCCCCTCAATTAGGCTAGCCTTGGGGAAGGCACAGACAAACAGACAAAATCAGTGCAGCGGTAGGCCATTTGGCCTCTTGAGGCTGCCCGGCCATTCCATGACTGATCTGTTTGTCTTTCGCATTCCACATTGCCACCTACCTCCGATAAAGTCCCAGAAGGAGAAGATAGTAAAGGCTGGTGAATGAGACATGCTGTCTGAGCTGCCTTGTATCTCTCAAAATGGGGAACCAGTAAGACCAGTACACTCATTTCCCAGTATTACTGGTTTCTAACTGGTATTCCGCTTACCTACCTTCACCTTAAAAATGTTCATGGACAGTGTTTGTGGGCAGTATGGTGACACAGCGGTTAGCACAGCGCCAGGGACCTGGATTCGATTCCACCCTCAGGTGACTGTGTGGAGTTTGCACATTCTCCCCGTGACTGCGTGGGTTTCCTCCAGTTTCCTCCCACAGACCAAAGATGCGCAGGTTAGGTGGATTGGCCATGGGAAATGCTGGGTTGCAAGGATAGGGTAGTGGGGCGGACCTAGGTGAGATGTTCTTCGGAGGGTCAGCATGCAAGCAATGGGCTGAATGGCCAACTTCCACACAGTAGGGATTGTATGACACCACTTCTATCGCCTTCTGGAGCAAGGAACTCCCAAAGTGACACCACCCTCTGAGGAACATCTCTGTTTTAAAGAGGTGACCCCTAATTTTAAAACAGTGACCCCCTGGCTCTTAAATGATCCACCAGAGAAAACATGTTCACATTGTCAGGATCCACAATCAAATCACCCCTCCCTCTGTCTTTTATGAAGTGAGAAAATGCAGATACAATGGGATATGATTCCTGTATAGAGGTCGCGAGCTGGGTTATTTTTTAAGCCAGGTCACATACTGTTCACAATTAGAGATTATGCTATCAGTAGCAAACCATAACAGTCTGCATTGCTAACTCCAAATAACAGTCGACGAGTAGCTAAGGAATAGAGAGAGAGCTATTTAGAATTTCTTGACAATTGAGCTGTTAAAATGTAGTGCAAAGTTCTTAGCACGATTACAGACATTTTGCGATTGCAGAAATGTTTTTACAATTCTTGTAGATAAACCAGTTGCGCGCTCTTCCTCAAAAAGCAGACTCCTTGAATGTTTCAAAATCAGAGGTAGGCACAGCATTGGTACAGTGAGCGGGCCAAGGATATGATGGTTCAGTGGTCAGCAGTTGGCACTGCTGCCTCACAGCACCAGGGACCTGGGTTCGATTCCACCCTTGTGCGAATATCTGTGTGTCATTTGTACATTCTCCCCGTGTCTGCGTGGGTTTCCTCCCACAGTCCAAAGATGCGCAGGTTAGGGTGGATTGGCCATGGGAAATTGCCCGTAGTGTCCAGGGATGTGCAGGTTAGGTGGGTTAGCCACGGGAAATGCAGGCATAGTGTCGTCGGTGGTGGGGCGTCTTGGGTCTGGGTGGAAAGCTGTTTGGAGGGTTTGTGTGAACTCGATGGGCTGAATGGCCTGTTTCCACACTGTATGGATTCTATGATATGAAGGGTAGGCAAGAATGTGGAGTTGAGGGTACAGTTGGATCAGCCATGATTGTGTAGGCCTGAGAGGTCTGAAGGCCTACTCCTGCTCCTAGCCCATCTGTTCGGATGTACACTTCGAAAAGATCTGAAATGTGTCAAATATACCACACAAATAAACAATTAAGAGGCAGCCTCCAGGAGTGGGCAATAGGGGTGCCTAAGACTGGGAGGGGTGGGCACTGCCATAGTAGGTGGGGCACATTGGGGGGTACCTCATGGTGGGAGGACACAGCTACCTACATCACACTATCGCAGAGCTTTGCCCCTCTGCCACTTGAGGTGCCAGTTTGAGTGGGCAGGATTTTTTTTCGGAAAAAGAGTGGCACAGCAAACCACTTGGATACCACCTCCATTCACCTTCTGGACCTCAGCCTCAAGAGGCTGGAAAGTACCAGACCATGTTGTGGTGAATAATGCCATTCATTGGCACCTTAACTGACCTTAGTGTCTATTTTGGTGGGCAAATAGTCTTGGCACCCACACATCCCTCCCTGAAGCTGGCTTGCTGAAAATAGTTCCGAGGTGGGCATTGACTGGCAGATCCATACAAGGGTCAGTAGCACAAAATTGACAACACACCCACCTCCAAAACCACCACCACTTGTGTGATTAAAAATCCAGTCTATTTCCTTTTCCGAAGAAGGGTCCACACCCGAAACGTCAGCTTTCCTGCTCCTGTGATGCTGCTTGGCCTGCTGTGTTCCTCCAGCTCTACACCTTGTTATCTCTATTTTCTTGTTCTGTTTTCCCTGGTCTCTTCACAGTGGTGATCCTGGATGTAGCAGACAGCAGAACCAAGGAGCTGTTGATTAGTTACCGCATTCCTGTTGTCTACTTGCAGGTGTTCCGTCATTACCACGTCGAGCTGGTGCAGGTTGGTGGAGATAAACTCTCTGGTAGGGTGCCATGGTGGCTCAGTGATTAGCGCTGCTGCCTCACAGCACCATGTACCCAGGTTCGATTCCAACCTCGGGTGACTGTCTGTGTGGAGTTTGCACGTTCTCCCCATGTCTGCGTGGGTTTCCTCCCACAGTCCAACAATGTGCAGGTTAGGATGGATAGGCCATGCTAAATTGCCCATGGCATCCGGGGATGTGCGGCTGGGTGGATTAGCCATAGGAAATGCAGGGTGATGGGGTGGGGGGAGTGGGGTTGGATCTGGGTGGGCTGTTCTTGGAGAGTTGGTGTGGACTCAATGGGCTGAATGGCCTGCCCCCATTGTAGGGATTCCACGATCTAGGGAACAGCAGTGGAACTCTCCCTGGTGCCCTGACCCATAGCTATCCCCCAACGCCAACCCCAACCACAGTCACTGAAAAATGAAGATCTGACCATTTGCCTTGTTATGGTTTGTGGGAGCTTGCTGTGTGCAAGTTGCTGCAAATGTTTCCTACACAACAACAATCGCTACACTTCTAAACTGGGTGCAGAGAGTGTTTTGGAATGTGCTGGGGATCTACATAATTGCAAAATGCATCCTATCTGTGGGAGTAATGTGTTGGAAGGGTTTCATTTCTGAAAGGGCTAGCACAAAGTGGAGAGTTTCCAGTCGTGAATGAGCATAATGTGGTGCAACATTGACCCAGGTACGCAAGGGAAGGTCAGGGCTAATGCTTGGGAGTGATAACAGGATTGCTGCTTTTGGCCACTATCCAGTGAAGTATGAACTTTTTATTTAATTCACCCACAGGATGTAGGCATCGCTGGCAAAACCAGCATATAATTGCCCAGAGGGAACTTAACAGTCAACCACATTGCTGTGGACCTGGAGTCACATGGAGGCCAGACCAGGTAAGGATGACAGTTTCCTTCCCTAAAGGTGCAGGAGTGAACCATACAGGTTTTTGAAATTAGACCCTTAAATTAAGAATTCTAGATCCGTTATTGAATTCAAATTCCACCAACTGCCCGAAACATTACCTGAGTTTCTGGGTTAGTAATCTAGCAATAATACCACTGGGCTATCTCATCCCTGTATCTGCCTTTGTATCCTTGACCACAGCACACTGTTCCAGCTGAAACTAAGGTGTATCCTGCAGTACCTGACATGACACCGCTCCGCCACATTGAAATGAACCCAGGAAGAGCAACCCTCTGGTCTGAAAGGTAGCTTTGGCAAAATCTGAAAGAGAAACAGGACCCAGTTTGAATCTGCTGACCCCATCCCATACAAACACAAAATACATGTCAGTCCTTCTCCCTTTGATTCTCATCTGCACCAGTGCATTGGATCTAAAGTACAGAGCCCTCGTCCAAATTTGCTTCAACTTTGCAACCCGCAACCCTGACTTCTGCACCCTCCTCTGGTTTGATGTCCTGAATCCTCTCTCTAGGTCATCCCCTTTGTAGACACTTGCAAATACTTCCTATCCTTTGGCAGCCTTGTCCCCATCACTGGAAGTCTCTTCCAAATCCTTGCTACTACAACTCCTTACTCTATGTTTAGAGAGTGGCTTCCCTAGCCACTCTTGCACTTTTCCCTGATGCAGTTCTCCCTGGTGAAGTGCCTGAGGATATTTGCAAGGTTAGGGGCAGTGCAACTTGTTGCTTTCATGTACCTCTGTCTTTTATTTAGATGGTGACCGTTCTATAGCGTGCCTGAGTTTCTATTCACAGAGGGGCCTTAGAAATAATCTAAGAGACTACAGGCTCCAAATTACAATATGGCCTGTGCTTTTGATTTACTTGAAGAGACTCAATGCTGATTTCTAATTATGTAACGTGTTATTGTGACTTGATTGGGAAGAGTTCACTGATAATCAAACCCCACTGTTCTGCAAGGCATCACAAAAATGTACAAATGTACAAAATCTCAATGAGATATCAAAAGGATGAACTTGCCTGACTGACCACCACTCAGGACAAAAGCAGTTCACACCAGATACTTCAGTAACAGAGAAAAATAACAATTTATAGTAAGACTCTCAACTTTAACAAGAAAAATGGAAGGAAAGGATTTCTAATTTATGCAACTTAAACTGTACTTCTTCAAAACTCTGAATGTAAATCACACTTATGACAGACAAAAGACAAATGGTTTAATAAATACATTATGAGTGGAAAGAAATACAGACAGGGTAACCAAAATTCTGCAGATCAAAAGTCTAGACCATGAGTTATTTTCCTCACAGACCTTAAGAATTTAGCAATTATGATGTTGACTGTAGGGTGACGGTCATCCTTTGATTAAAAAAAAAACGAAAGACCTACGGATGCTGTAAATCAGGAACAAAAACAAAGTTGCTGAAAAAGCTCAGCAGGTCTGGCAGCATCTTTGAAGGAAAAAACAGAGTTAACGTTTCGGATCCGGTGACCCTTCCTCAGAACTGATGGTGGCTGGGAAAACATCAGTTTATATGCAGAAAATAGGGAGGTGGGTGGGGTAGGGAGTAAA
>NC_063367.1:17106517-17129928 GCF_021869965.1 Rhincodon typus | reverse complement strand
CAGTTGGACAGACAAAGGAGTTGCTAACAATCAGGCTGGGAGGGTGAATAGTTGTTAATGGGGACTGTTAGTGACTAACAACAGGGGGCGTGTACTGGCAGGCTATGTGGTAACATGTGGTTTGTTATCCTTTGATTCAATGATTGATCAGATGTACTGAAGTCTTTTTCGTATACAAACTCATGCCATTAAGCTTTCTTGGGTTTTCTGACCCTTTCTCTCACACAAACAGAGAGAGACTGAGAGAGATATGATTTCTGTTTGCAGACTTTAGATGTTTTGCACTTTCTGCTGTTGTTGACACTTACAGCTTTTTTAACACTCTGTAGCTTAACCAATCATAGGGCCATTTCCAGGCAGAATTTCCTTCACTCAAAAGATTCTTGGTGTCAATCAGAGTCAAATTCTTCCTCTTACTGCTTCTAAAAAGCTGCATGTATGGCACAACTCAAAAATTCCAACATCTAGGCCCGAAATGTCAGCTTTCCTGCTCCTCTGATGCTGCTTGGCCTGCTGTGTTTATCCAGCTCTACACCTTGTTATCTAATATCCAACATCTGACTTGTAAGTCACAAAATCTCCCCGGTTTTCCAGTCCAACTTCCATTTCAGTTTACAGTCACAAAACCTGTGAGTTGGACTTGCCGTTGGGTCACGGACTGAGGAGGAAACGTGTATAGCAAAGAATCAGGTTATTCAGCTCCACATGAGCTTTCTCCAATTGAAGCTCATCCAACCCTTTCAGCATGTCCCTCTATTCATGGGACTCTTGTGGTGAAGTGGTAGTGTCCCTACCCCTAAGCCAGGAGGCGCATGTTCAATTCCTACCTGCTCCAGAGGTGTGTCATGTCATCTCTGAATACGTTGATTAAAAATATCTACCCCGTATTTGTTTCTCCTTTGTGAATTTATCCAGTTTCCCCTTAAATACACCATTGTCATTCATCTCTTATCACCACAGAATGAATATTAGTCACTACAGTGATGATTTAAGTCAGAGGGCTAGGAATCTGTGAAACTCACTGAGAATGCAGTGGAAGCAGAATCAATCAACAGATTCAAGAAATAAATAGATATGTTTCAGATAAAAACGGGACAATGGGGTTTGGAGAACAGGCAAGATAGTGGAGTTGAAACTGGCATAAGATCAGCAACTGTGGAGACGATGGCCTAGTGTTATTATTGTTGAGATAACAAGGTGTAGAGCTGGATGAACACAGCAGGCCAAGCAGCATCAGAGGAGCAGGAAGGCTGATGTTTCGGGCCTAGACCCTTCTTCAGAAAATATTATTGTTGGACTGTTAACCCAGAGACAATAGAGTGTGGAGCTTGAGGAACACAGCAGGTCAGGCAGCGTCAGAGGAAAGCAGGAGAGTCGATGTTGAAACGTCGAAACACTATGTTGACTCTGACCCCAACAACTGCAGTTCTTACTATCTCCGAGTGACTGTTAATCCAGCGACCCAGGTAATGTTCTGGGAACCTGGGTTCGAATCCTGCCATGGCAGATGGTGGAATTTGAATTCAATAAAATAAAAGTGTGGAATTAAGAATCTAATGATGATCGTGAATCCATTGTAAATTGTCGGAAAAACCCATCTGGTTCACTAATGTCCTTTACGGACTTTTACCTGGTCTTGCCTACATGTGACTTCAAAACCACGGCAATGTGGTTGACTCCTGAGTGCCCTCTGGCCAATTAGGGATGGGCTGGCCTATCATCCCCTCATCCTGTGAATGAATAAAGAAAAGATTGTGTTAAATGACGAGTTAGAAGGGCCTGCTTCTGCTCCTCATTGCCATGTTCCTATCAGTCTGCATAGACAATACATGGGCCTCTTTGATTACTAGTGTAGGGACCAGTTGCTGTGTCTATTGATGTTGATTGTTTTTAATGTGTCTCTCCTGCTCTCCAACTGCAGCCCCATCCCAGTGCCCCATTGGGCATTCGACTATACATTACCATCGTTCGAAAAGCCAGCACCATCCCTCGTCAAGAAGGCTTTACTTTCACTGGTTTGGAGGTATGACCCAGGCATAAATACACTGCTTCCTTTGCTTTTATGAAATAAGATGCAAAATGGAAAAAATTCTGGAATGAGTCTCATTGGGGCCACAGGGTCGGGGTAAATGGGGGGCTGGGGGAGCTCTCCATTTGTACATAATAGTGTTCCCTTTCAAACGTGACTTTACTTACAGATGCAGTGACACTAAATGTTCATTAAGAAAGCCGAAGAGAACAGCTGTCACTCACAGGACATTAATATTTATATATGCAGATAGAAAGTTTTTAATGCGGTTGCTAATTGCTCTGATCCTGAAAATGCAATCTGGGTTTTTAAAATACGTCCAGCTAATGTGTTGGATCTGGCATTCTCGTTCTTATTTCCATGAAGCGTTTTATTTCTCGGTTCAAATAGTGGGTTACTGGTTCCTGGGAACATGATGGTGGGAAGAATGTGAGGTGAACATTTATGTTTAATCTGAAGCCTGTGTACAACGTTGCGATTTCAGACCCTGTCCCACTCCCCACCTCATCACCCAGGCCCGCGGGCTCACTGGATACCATGGCAACCGAATCCTTCAAAGTGTGTTACAGATTCCATCATTGAGTGCCCTTGACTGAGTGCTCAAGTGTCCACTCTCGGCCCATGGTGATGTGCCCACTATTGATGGTACTGGGTGCTGCATCACTCAATACCCTGAGGCTCTCACTTCGAGGAAGATGGATCAACACCAGGATGAATATGTGAATTGCCCATTTTCATTCTGCCAATTCAGCTACAGGAACTCTGAGGATAGACTGGAATGCCTTTCCCAAGCACCCAGGCTCTCGTTAGAAAACAAATTCACCAGCTCACATCTGTTTCCTGGTACTTGTCAAATCAAGCATGTCCGTTGTCGTTTTCCCTGTGTGATGTCTTCATTTGTCTGCACCCCACTCTCTGCATTTCTCTCCCTTCCCAACTGGTCGGAATTGGGGTCTAGAGGGAGACTGAAAAAGAGAATTCCTGTGCCACCATATCGGTATCCAGGCCATCCAGGGTGACTGGCCAACCTGGATTCTATGGTAGCTTCCCGGATTTGAGGCAGTTTTCCTGACTCCGGAGATTTTTTGCTGCCGAGACAGATTTTTGGGAGTGTGGAGTCGGTAGATAGTCGCGGTGGGTCGCTCCTACTGTCTGGTCACAAACACCTCTGCCCAGCTCCCACAGTCTCACTGAGCTTTCTTTCCCCTGAGTCTTGCCAGAGACTAACGTACTCTTATCATACCACACCCCCACCAGCGACCCCCACCCATCATAAACCACTCCTCCACAACCAGTCCACGTTCCTTGTCATGTGTCCCTTGTCATTTTCCCCTGTGCTGGTCACACTGATATCTTCAGTTGTCGAGGTGCCACTCTCTGGATTTCCGTCCTTACACCTCGCTGCCTCTCTATCTGTCTTTCCTCCTTTAAGAGACACACCATCAAATCTGCCTCTTGGCCCAAGCTGTGTGTGCTGGTCACTTCATGTCATTTCGCTGTGTTCCCACAGTGAGGCACATTGGGGTGTTTTATTGAAGGTGTTAGATAAATATGTTGTTGTTCTTGTTGTACATGCATGGTTAAGTTGGGTTTTACACCTGAGATAAATGGTTCCTCCAAATGGTTACTTACAGCATATAAACAGGCCATTTGGTCAGGGGCCTATGTCAAAGTTTATGTAGACATGAGCCCCTCCCTCTGTTGTCTTCTCCCTTATATACTTGTCCAGCTTCCACTTAACTGCATCGATACTAATCACTACAGCCTCTCCCTGTGGCCATGGGTTCCAGCCCGTCTCCTCTCTTTGCAGTCAGAAGTTTCTTCTGGAATCCGATTTGGATTTATTGATGACTCTCTTATCTTGATGCCCTCATTCCCACTAGAGGGAACATATTCTCTATTTGATCAAAACCTGCCATTTCCTCAATTCTTTCCTTCCTCGAGTGGAGGAAGAGCTGTCTGTACTGGGGACAGTGGAGCCTGCCTAGCTTCTTGTACAAGAAATACAGCCCATGGTTTGGGAAAGAGATTATTAATCTGGTTTGCTTTTCCTCTCACATTGAATAACCTTTGGTGAAATTCTTGCAATTTCAGCTTTTATTCCAGTAGTGATGGACAGTCTGTGATGTTCTGGCGTGCAGTGTTTTGAAAACGGTGCTGTGGATTTTGTCCATTTGAGGCTACCATAGGCATGTGTACCAGCAGAGGGAGTGTGCACAGGGAAAGATAATAAAAGAATCAGTTCTAATTCTGAATGACTCTGGCTAAACATATCGTTGTTTCTGTTCGAAAAAATTCACAGGTTGAGGGGGATTTTGCATTTGTTAAGGGAATGCTAGTAAGTGGTTTCATGTTCCTTTCAGGTTCTGCTTCGAGGTATGGAGAATCCATTGAAGGACCCTGTAGGCCCCCTCCTTGCAGTGGCCAGAATAGTGCCTGATCATGAATCCTACAAGTAAGTGTTTATGTTACAAAAACCTCTACACCATTCATAGGGACTGTAACAATTGGACATGAAAGATCCTTCGTGGATTGGACACTATGAAATGCCCTGTAATGCTTTCTCTAGATTGAGTGTAACTTGGATCACATGGGTGATATCGCACAAAACAGGCCGTTTAGCCCATTCATTCCATGATAGTGTTCATGTTGCAGTCAAGCCTTGTCATTTTTTTCTCCTCGAAGTGTACTGTCTGAACTCTCTGTTGTCTTCTCCCTTTTATACTTATCTAGCTTCCCCTTAACTAGATTGATACTAATCACTCCAGCCTCTCCCTGTGGACGTGGGTTCCAGCTTGTGACTGGTCTTTGGATTGAGAATTTTCTTCTGAAATCTTAATTGGATTTATTGGTTACTCTCTTGTCTTGATGCTGTCTTTCCCAGGAGAGGGAACATATTCTCTACTTGATCAGAACCTGTTATAACTTTAAAGACCTCTATTAGGTCACTCTCAAATCTTTATTCAAGAAACAGGAGACCCAGCCTCTAGATCCTTTCCTGATAGGTAAACTCATGCATCCTAGCAACCCTCTCTTCTCTCTCAGCTGCCTCTGTATCCTATTGATAATACGGGGAGGAATCCTCCCCTGAGCTGGGTTTGGGAGTGTTTCATTTGGTGGAGTTGATGGTTGTTGGGGATTCTGTCTCCTTTCTGCCTCACCCCACTTCAGTCCGACACGGAAAGGCCCACAAATGGCCCATCAAAGTGGGCCAACTCGTGCCCACTTAAAGACACCATCTTTCTGCTGTTGGCATTAACCCACCAGCAGCTGGGTACCCTCCACACAGGGAGCACAAGAATAGAATACCTCCATCATGTTTGTTTGGGGGCTCCAAATGTTAGGCCTGGGCCTGGGCCTCATTCAAACGCATTTTTTGGCTGATTGTAGGAGATGTCCTCTGTAAAGTGTTGGGCAGCTGAAGCCTGACCTTGTTGCCAAAGCCCCCAGACCCACAAGATCCCTATTCTACCATCCTTCACCTGCAGTCTTTGACCCAGGACCATGGGTGAATGTAATACCAGCAACAGCCAATGCCCCTCCACTGCTGAGCCCAGAAGAGCTGATTGGTTGACAGCCCTCAGTGGGCAGGTGTCTGATGCCCCGCTCTTGGGGTGGGTCCTTGATCCCAGGACAACACCCAGTGCTAGCCTGCCAAGTGCCCAAATGGCAAAAGGCGCAATGGGCTGTCTTGAAAAGTTGCAACAGAGGGGATATCCAATGTATACCTATGGTAAGCAGAGCTACATTAATGTTCTGAGTTACTGGTTGTTTGTTACAGAACCTAAAGAATGATTAAAAAAAGGTCATATGATCAGATCTTTTTATCCCATAATATTTAGGAGTAGGATGTAAGAAACCAGACTTTGAAAGAGAGTGCTTATGCTCTGACTTTTAAATTCTTACTTTCCAGTCCGAATTGATGCAAGACTTCATGTCTCTTTTTAGCAATGGCTGTGGTCTGTAAACATGTTCTAATTAAGGTTCAATACTGGTTGTGTAAAATTCACTAGTTTTCAGACCTGTCCCTCCAAAAAGTAAAGCCTAATGTTATGGTTTGCTTTTCTTAACCTGTAGTACCACATCTCTTTGGTGTATTTGTAAGATCCCAAGAATTGCAAGATTCCTTGGCTCCCGTCTGGTCTTGTACCTTTGGAGAATTCAGTGCTGACTGATACTGACCCGCCAGTACTTACAGCTCCATTTCTGACAGCTGGAGCCCTTGAGGTTCTTCTTTCTGTCGTTCTATAGGACTGGTGCTGGTTGTCGTGGAGCCTGAGCTCATTATGGTCGAGTTGATGCTGATGCTTCCAGTGATTGCCATGGGGATGGTGAATCTGCAATCTGGACTATGACTGTTGTTGCCAGTTGGTTGTTACGTTCACTTCAGTTTATTTAATCAGGATCGAGGATCATTTCCAGATTATACCTTCATCTCTCACTGTCTTCCCCCCTCCCACTCTCTCTCAATTACACACATACATTCTCCTTTTTTTTTGCTTCCTTTCACTCTCTCTCTCTCACTCTATCTTTTTCTCTGTATCTCTCTCTTTCTTTCCTTACTTTCCTTCTTTCTCTCTCTCCATCTCTTTCTCTTTTTCTCTATCTCTCTCAATTTTTGCCTCTTTCTTTCTCTCTGTCTCTCTCGCTGTCTGCCATAGATCCTGATAGCAGAGCTTCGACTGGGAAACCAGCCATGAAGTAAACAACAGGCCACGATCCAAGCTGTTTGTCATTACTTATTAATCTATCCCAAGTGCTTTGTTAGTCTTCCCACCTTTGATGGGACTTAGCCCTTCACCTTAAGTTTCTCAATTAACATCAATGAACACAGCACAGCCTACTTTGCGAGGCACCGTTACATTATTTATGATGCCTTCTTGTGGATTGATGCGTATTCGTTGAGAAAGCCAGAGCCCATCAAAGGCTAGCGGCAAGGTAGGAACCCTGAGTAGATCAATAAGTAATGGTGGCGCAGCTTGGTTTTCATCAGCCTGATTTTAAGCCCCAATATCTGGAGAGATAGGTTTGTTTCCAACTAGGAGTGAAGGAACATTGGGGGGTGAGTTAACAAGCATCAGGATTGTAAAGCCAGCCTGATGGGGAGCAGTCAATATAACAATGAAGGGTGAACCACATAGAAAGACCTTAAAGGAAAGCTAACAATGGTGGGGGATTTCGTATTTCAAAGTATGATGGAAGTGCAGATATTAATTTTTAAATTATTTTTACATCAGTGACAGGAGGATTATGCTGATAACCAAGTCCTGTTTCTTCATGAGTAACACAGTTCGTACAAATGTGTTGATTCAGTCTTCAAAATGGCCAAAGTTTTCCCCTTTACTTCCTACTATCCAGAATAACAGAGACTTCTTTAGTGAACTGAAGAATAATCTGTTTACTACAAAACAAAGTGCACTCTTAAAAACAAGTGGTGAAACTGGTTAATATCTAAAACTGTAATCTGAATTAGAACGAAACTTCTTTTTAATCCTGAAACAGTTACAGATATGCACACGCGCACACTTTCACAAACACGCGCACGCTTTCACAAACACGCGCACGCATTCACAAACACGCGCACGCATACATGCACTGTCATGCACACACTCTCACACATGCACACGCTCATGTACACACACACACACATTCACACACACACACATGCATACATTCTCTCCCACACACACACACACATTCACACACACATGCATACATTCTCTCCCACACAGACATTCTCTCACACACACCATTCTCTCATATACATACACACAGAGACACATTCACACACACACGCGCACGTGTACACATTCTCACACACACAAAAGGCACCAAAGACTATGCAGAGATGATACTTTAAAAGGGCAAAGAAAGACATCCTCACTGAATGGCCCACTTCTGCTCTTGTATCTTATGGTCTTATTTCCTTCCCTGAAGGATTTTAATGAACCAGGAAGGTTTGTACAACAATCAATGTTTTGTTCTTCTGATCACCATTGCTGAGACTTGTGTTCAATTCCAGAATTATGAAGTGAATTGAAGTTCTACCAGCTGCTGTTGTGAGATTTAAGCCCATATCTCCTAAACAATAGCCTGAGGCTCTGGATTACTAATAAATGACCGCTTTGCCGCCATCTCTCCTTATTAATACACTTTGTTTTCACCAGAAATGCAATATTGGTGAAGAATCCCTGGCTGGCTGGCATTTATGCCATTGCAGTAAAGTGTCCAAGTCCGCACCAGTCCTTTTTTGATGTTCCTCAGCATGCCAGTCAAGGTCATCCCCAGGTAGGCAAAAACATGAAGGTGCTGTAACTAGCATCACAATGTCAAGGTGCTGGTTGGGTCAGGGACAGTTCAATAACTTCCCCTTTCCTCTTGCTCTTTTACAAACACAATCACCTAGCATTTCTGGGGGATTTTCAGTTCTCCCTGGAAAATGCCAGCTCATTTACAGGACGTTTGCAGCTCCCCCTTGTTTCTTTTAATTCTTTGGTTTCACGTTGATTGCTGTGTTGCTGCCTTCTTTATTGAAACACTGAAATACTCTCTCTAAATCCTTCCACCTCCTTCGTTCCTTAAAACATTCTGCTCTGATCCAGCTGTTAGTCACCTGTCTCAATACCTTCTAATGTTGGCTTGCGGTAAAATCTTTTCATATAAATCTCCTTCATAAGCACCTCTGCATGTTGTACTTTATTGTAGATGCCGCATTAAGCACTGTGTTTTCACTCAGATAAACGCTGCAGCTCCTTAGGTGTTGAAATGGCAATTGGGAAACAGGAGGAATTTCTAAGATTAAAAACTGAAAGAACTGCGGATGCTGGAAATCAGAAACAAAAACAGAAATTGCTGGAGAAACTCAGCAGGTCTGGAAGCATCTTTGGAGAGAAATCAGAGTTAACATTTCAGGTTGAGACAGTGGTACATGTATGGAATGAGCTGCCAGAGGAAATAGTGGAGGCTGGTACAATTACAGCATTTAAAAGACATCTGGATGGGTACATGAATAGGAAGGGTTTAGTGGGATATGGGCCAGATGCTGGCAAATGGGACTAGATATATTTAGAATATCTGGTTGGCATGGACGAGTTGGAATGAAGGGTCTGTTTCTGTGCTGTACAGCTCTGTGACTGTATGGATGAGATTTACCAGAGCTGAAACGTTAACTCTGATTTCTCTCCACAGATGCTGCCAGACCCACTGAAATTGTCCAGCAATTTCTGTTTTTGTTTGTGAAATTTCTAAGGTGCTGTATTTTTCACTAACGGTGCTGCTGCAAGCCATAGTGTGCTCGTGTGCACCAGCACCATTCGGAATGCCTTGTCACCAATCTGCCTCCTTCTCAATATTAAATCAGGCTTCTGGACCAATTTGGGAAGGACGTCCACACAAAGGAAACAAAAGGCTCAGTCTTAATAAACACGTTTCTTACATAGTACTTAATAGCTGATTGCATTGCTTCTAAGATACATGAAAGCCCAAGCCTTGTAAAACCTCAGGCTTGACTTTAGTGTAAGTACACATTATTGGTACTGAAACATTCTGGTACACAACTTAGAGAGAACTGAAGAAGTGGTTAGCTCCTCCCAGGAAGTGTCCTTTGCATGTAAAAGCAAAATACTGCAGATGTTGGAAATCTGAAACAAACACAGCGAATGTTGGAGAAACTCAGCAGGTCAGGCAGCCTCTGTGAGAAGAGAAACAGAGTTAACGTTTCAAGTCTGGTCATCTGCTCTTCTGAAGAGGAGCCCTACTGGACCTGAAAAGTTAACTTTGTTTCTCTCCTCACAGAAACTGCCAGACCCGCTGAATTTCTCCTGCGTTCTGTGTTTGTTTCAGCTGTCTTTTATAATTGGAAATTATTTTGTGATGTTAGTTAACGATTTCAGATATTAATTGTCTTCTACAATGTCAGTCGTTGCAGTCTGATCCAATTGAGGTCTTGTGCTGAAATGCAATCAGCGCTCAGCCGAGCTGCGGTAATCCGTTGTGTCAAAACTGAAGCAGTGAATGAGAATTGAGTTGGTGCTAGGCAATAGAATGCTGTCTGTGGGATTGAAACTATTTTCAGCCTCCTCTGCAAATCAGAATGAGTACCCAAGATGTGACCATATCAGAATCACGAGGTGATAAAGCACAGAAGGCTATTGAGCTTTGATTGGTCAAATGTCAATGTGATTGCATGCAATACCTAGTCTGTGGCCACACAACTCTGCAAATGCTGCATTTCACTCATGGCTCAAGTGTAAACTTCACCGAGGGAACCAGAAATCAAAGCATTGTAAAATAGGGTGCATATGGCCACAGGATTGTTCCCAGATGCTGTTTGCGTAGGACTTATTTGAAATAGACCTTTGCGTCTAATGACACCAGACAGTCTCTTAATGCCCAAGGGGAGGTTTGCAAATATTATTGTTCTGTTGGTGCACCTCTGACTGTGTAATGAGCAAGTTGTTGAGGAATGAAACCAGTGTTCAGCTCCAGCTTGATTGGGTTGTGAACTGCAGTTGCCATTGCTGTAATTTGAACACAGATGCTCCTGAATTTTATCCCTTTACAAGCGCACTCCCACCAATTCCAAGCATTTCTGTAGGGTTGTTGCCTGCTCGGCAAGCATGAGGAATTAGATGCTGCCCTGACACCGTTTATTACTGTACAGTGCAACGTTGTCTTTGCTTCCTCATGCATCTTTCAGCAGGATTAGAAGGACAACACTCAGCAATCCAACCTTTTCATCACCACGGCAACTTGAATGAAGCAAATAATTCCATTGCACAGCCACTTTTTTTTTTTCAGCTGAGTTGATTGCTCATAAACATTTACTTATATATGGTCTTTCTGGAGAGGTTTGCAACATAGTGCATACAACAAGCCAAAGAAGGATCCAATGCACCAGGAAAAACATTGACTTTTATTGTGAGCACAGACCCACTTTCCAAAGATTGTAGGAACTGCCAATGCTGGAGAATCTGAGATAACAAGGTGTAGAGCTGGATGAACACAGCAGGCCAAGCAGCATCAGAAGAGCAGGAAAGCTGATGTTTCGGGTCTAGACCCTTCTGCAGATTTTCCAAATCTGCTCAACTTAACTATTTCCAACAATTCATGGCCCTAAATCTGTTCCGTACCCATTGCATTTGTTTCAAAAGCGTGTGTGAAAGCTCACTTTTAATTGGGTGATGCATGTTCATAAGTTTTATGATTTGTAGTTTTGCTTGGATAGAATATTGTTTAAGATGAAACAATGTTTGTTTTACATTGATTTTCATTACTTTTGTACTAAATGTCACGATGCACTAAGACAATTCTCCTGATGCACCAGTTAAAAATTGCTGATCCAGATGCTGAACAGTTTTTATTTTAGTTTTTAGTATTTTCAATATCTAGAAGAAATTTCTCTCCAGTGCCTGCCTTTGCAGTCAAACAAATTCTCAGTTTTCCAGAAGCCTTTACAGCTTTGGTTGCTTTTCTCTAAGTCCACATCCAGGCTAAACCCGTTGTGGTCAGTCAGAGGTGTAACAGTAATATCATGGGACTAGTAATCCACAGGTTAATTCAGGGTTCAAATTCCACTAACGCAACTGGTGGAGTATGAATGAATAAATCTGAAATATAAATCTAATGGTGACAATGAATGAAAGCGATTCTCGATTTGGTACCTGTGGACGCCTGCCTTTCAGCAGCTTTTAATTTATCGTTGACTGAAGAAGAGTTCTCAGGTGGAGCTGTAAAACACAAGAAGTGGGCTATTTGGCCCATCATGTCTGTGCTAGCTTTTCGAAAGAGGTACACATTTTAGTCCCGTCTCCTCCCTTTCCCCAAGAGCCAGCAATTTCTGCTTTCTCAAGTATTTATCTAGTCTCCTTTTGAAAGTTATTGAATCTGCAGTTACTGCCCTTTCAGTCACCATTGTATTTTTTAATACGTTTGATTTGACTCAAAACAAAGCACAGATGACAGAACAGTAGGCTTGAGGGATTGAATGGCCTACTCCTGCTCCTAGTTTTCAATGGTTTTTATTTCCAAAGCTTCTAAAATATCCCTGCAGTCACAAAAGGTCTGCACTCATGCTTATGGTTCACCTTCTAGTGATTTGGCTGGTGTGTATTTACCTTGCTGTGAGTCTGCACCCAGGCTGAATCAATCAAGCCCAGTGAGCATAAATCAGTTACTCAACTCTCCAAATCAAGCAAAGAACAATTGAGCACCAGAAGATAGTGATTTCCAGAGCATCATAATTCCCTGTGTAAAGCAGTCATGAATCAATGTTTTACTTTTATCTCCAGGATAAATTAAAGGGAAGCGAAGAAAGCAGCACAGCACCTCCTTCACCAGTTAAATTATGGTTCAGTTGGTTCCAAGGCAGCTCGCTACCACTTTCTTGAGGACATTTGGGGATGGGTAATGAATGCTGGTCTAGCCAATGGTGCCCACATCTCACTAATGAATAAAAAAAAATTAGAAGTCACACGACACCAGGTTATAGTCCAACAGGTTTATTTGAAATATCAAGCTTTCGGACCGTTGCTCCTTTGTCACCTGACACTTCACCTGATGAAGGAGCGCTCCAAAAGCTTGCGTTTTCAAATAAACCTGTTGGACTATAACCTGGTGTCGTGTGACTCCTGACTTTGTCCACCCCAGTCCAACACTGGCACCCGTACATCATAAAAAATAAATTAAATACAGAGCATGGTACTAATTAACGATTGTGAGACTGAACACTTAATCCTTTTATTCATTCATGGAATGAGGGAGTTGCTGGCTGGGCAGCATATATTGCCCATCCCTAATTGCCCAGAGGGCAGTTAAGAGTCAACCACATTGCTGTGGGCCTGGAATCACATGTAGGCCAGACCAGGTGAGGCTGGCAGATTTCCTTCCCTGAAGGACATTAATGAACCAGATGGGTTTTTCCTGACAACTGGCAATGGATTCATGGTCATCATTAGACTCTTAATTTCAGATATTTTATTGAATTCAAATTTCACCATCATCCATGGTGGGATTCGAACCTGGGTCCTCAGAATGTTATCTGGGTCTCTGAATAAAACAGTCCAGCGATAATACCACTAGCCATTGTCTCCCCCATTTATAATATTTCACATTGTTCATGGGTGAGTAAATATTGCTTGGAAAATGGGATTAGATAGTTAGATGCTTATTTTTGACTGGTCTAGATGGGCCAAAAGGCCTTTTGCTGTAGACCTCTAGAACTCTATGAACAAGAATTCTGGCTGTTTCTTGCCCAATCCAAAAACTAATGTCACCGTTCCTTCAGTGTCATTGGGTCAATATCCTGGATTCCTTCCCTAAAGGCATTGTGGTCTATCTACAGCACAAGGACTGCAGCGGTTCAAGGAGGCAGCTCACTACCACCTTGTCAAGGGATGGGTAATAAATACTGGCCAGTCAGCAATGCTCGCATCAAATAAAAAGGAATATAGGAATGTAGTGTTGATGACAACATCTCACTCCAAGATTCAGGCCAGGGTTAGCTAGTTCAGGCCAACAAACAGTTGCTTTTAACAGAAAAGCTGTAAACTGTTGACCTAGAGTATGATGAATCTTGTTGAGTCATAAACAATGGATTGGATAATGGTTGACTGTGACTATGGAGGGAGGGAGAGGGTAAGTGGCTATGATTGAGGCTCCTAATGGCAGCATTCTAAGGAGATGTAATTCCCCATTCACGTCACTCCCAGTTACTACATGAGCCAGGAAACAAGACAGCTAAAGCCAAGGGACTCCCCACAACAAATTATTCATTAAAAAGGAACAACGCAGCTAAACCCTTTTGTATTAGAAATGAATCTCATTTTTACTGCCAAGACAAGCCAATATTTATGCTCTTTTTGAAATACACCCATTGCTTGAGAGGCCAAGAGCCAACGGTAATTATTATTAGGCTAAGATTGAGTTTTCCCTTGCTTCTGCTTTTCAGGTTACCGGTCTGTCATTCTCTGAAAGACAGTTGATGCACAATTTATTTTCCACAAAGACTTTATGTATATTCTGCTCATTAATCTCAAGGTTATACATATCTTATAGGGATTCCATTGTGGTAATCCTGCTGTACAGGAGAGCTGATGTTGTTCAATACATCAATCTTTCTAGACTATCATTTATCACTTGCCTGCACTGCCATAAATCATTGTTTTGGTTTTGCTTAAAGGGATCACTGCTTGGCTGGTGGGCGAGATGGTAAAATGTTCTAATGGTGATGTGGAGAGGGACATTCCTACTTTTCGGGATCAAGGTAGTCATCAGCCCGAAGATTTACCATCTTACAAGATCTAGTCCGTGAGGGCACATAGGAACATGAGGAGGCCATTCAGCCCCAATGTAGGAACATGAGGAGAACATTCAGCCCCAACGTAGGAACATGAGGAGGCCATTCAGCCCCAATGTAGGAACAAGGAGAGGCCATTCAGTCTCTCCACAGGAACATGAAGCCAGTCAACCCCTCCATAGGGATGGGCGAGGTCATTTAGCTGTTCCATCCATGCAATAAGTTTGTTGCTTATCTGTAATTTAACTCTGCCTTTGCCCAATATCCCTTAATACCAGTGGTTAACACATATTTATCAGCATTGCTGTCAAAAACAGACATGCTGTCAAAGCTTTTTATTATCTTGTCCTCAGCAGGATAGATGTTGCAAGAATGCCAAATTCGTGCAAAAAGACGTGCTGATTGGTTGACAAGTCAATTCTAATTGGTTAAGGCATTGCTTGGGGAATGCACTGGGGAAATATTGTTATTTGAAGGCTTTTGTTTAATCCAAAGAGGTGCAAGGCCTGGACATGATCCTTTTTCCTGTAGGGTACAGGTCCCTCCTTATGAATATATGTAGCTTCAGGCTTCAGTGAGATCAGGCTTATTATCTGAAATTGATTGTTAATGTAATTCTTATCTACTTTAATCCATCAGTCTCTGATTTAAGATTAAAATTCTACCTGGTTGACATGGGAACAGGAGGATCAACCCCTTGGATCTGCTCCATTAATCAATCAATCAGGGGAGGTGATGACCTCATGGTGTTATCGCTGGACTGTTAATCCAGAGATCCTGATAAGGATTCTGGGGACTAAGGTTCAAATCCTGCCACAGTAGGTGGTGGGATTAAAATTCAATTAAAAAAAATCTGGAATTGAGAGTCTAATGATGACCGTGAATCCATTGTCGGAAAAACCCATCTGGTTCACTAAAGTCCTTGAAGGAAGGAAATTGCCATCCTTACCTGGTTTGGCCTACATGTGAATCATGAATACATGTGGTTAACGCTTAACTGCCCTCTGGGCAATTAGGGATGAGCAATAAATGCTGGTGCGATGCCCTCATCCTGTGAATGAATAAAAGAAAAAAAAATTAGATCACAGTTGATCTCTATCTTGATTCCATCTGCCCACCAGGTCCCAGAATGTCTCAATAGCACAGAGTGACTACTTGGTCTGAAAGTTGTTTCCTTGTAATCAGAATCCAGAGCTGGCTAGATTTAAGGTATAGATATGAACTTGTGAGAAAGCCTCATTGTGCCCTCTGGAATTTATCAGATTTCCTTTACAAGCAATTGATTATCTGCAACTCTTGTATAGTTCTGCCGCTCCCTGAATGTGGGTAGTTGGTGATATAGTGATGGATGCTGTCAGTGGACGAAGGATTTCCCCACAGAGCCATTCACTGAGACTCTGATAAAGACTCGTACACTAACAAAATGACATTTATGATACTTTAGAGGGGAGAAGCACAAATCTATCATCATGAATCAGTGCCATGAGTGAATGAATCCTGCCCTGGATGCAGTAAAACGAAGACAGACAAAGCCACGGAGGGACATGTTGAACGATCCCATCCTGAGGTCAATGGGAGGGTATTTTCTGTACAGATTGGCAGCTGCTTGTACATCTCTGGCTCCACTTCCCACCACCCTACCTCCAAAAGATAATAGTCAGCAAATGACTGACTTTCTTCTTTAAAAGATGTGTCTATACCACAGTTAGACAGAATTGCTTTTCAGATGCAATTTCTCTTCATCTGATCTTCATTAATCGCACATCACACTTCATTCAAACACCTCACCATGGATTACTCTCTCAACTCGTGCCATTAACAAAATCACTGCAGTAACTAGATGGGCCAAGTGGCTGTGTCATACATTTACTATGACTAAGAAAAGGGATTATCCATCTCATCGGTATTTATGGGATCTCGACTGTCTATAAAATGATTGATACAATTGTCAGCATGAAAATAATGGTTGCATTTCTGCATAATTTATGGTACAGGTGGATACCCAGATAGGACATAGGAACAGGAGGAGGCAATTCAGGCCATCGAGCCTGTCCTTCTCCCAAACTTGCAACACACTGAACCCTTCATTGCATTTTCCCACCGGTAATCACAAAATCTCTACCCTAAACGTACTCAACAACTGAGTTTCCACGCTTTCTGAACTTAGAGAATTCTGAAGTTTCACAGCCCTCTAAGTAAAATAATTTCTCCTCATCTTGATACTCATTATTATATTGTGCCCCTTGGTTTTAGATTCCCAAACCAAGGGGAAACATCTTACCTGCAGCATTAAAACTCAAGACGTTGGGAGCTTACAGCCCAATGGCCCAAACAATGACTTCGCCAGCTTCGGAATCCCTCCAACCGCAGCTTTATCCCATGCCCAGCCTTCCCCCTCCTCGCCTCCCTGACCTGACCTAACCTGTCCATCTTCTGACTCACCTATCCGCTCCACTCTTCCCTCAGACCGATCACAATAACCTCCTACCTGCATCCGCCTATGTCCATCCCACCTACCCTTATTTCTGGGCTCCCCATCTCCCCGCCCCCCCCGCAAGTCCTGACGAAGGATTTTGGCCTGAAACGTTGACTTTCCTGATCCTCAGATGCTGTCTGGCCTGCTGTACTTTTCCAGCCTCATGCCTATAGACTCTGGCTTCCAGCAGTTGCAGTCCTTATTGTCTCTGAGATCTCACCTCATTTTTTCGAAATGCCAGAGATTACAAGCTCAGTTTTCCCAATCTGTTTTCTGAGGACAGTCCCGTGATCCTGGGGACAAGTCTGGAAGGCAGTCAGATAGGTAGACTGATAGGTGGAGAGATAGACAGATAGACAATTGATTTATTGAAAGGTTCTTATGGTGATAGATGCTGAATTGTGATGATGATACAAATAAAACAAGCAATCATTATTTGTAACAACATTGACAATCATTAAAATAGAAGAAAAGTGTAAAGTAATAAAAAGAATGCATGCTTATGAACATTTCAGTGGGTGAGGTGCTTCTGGAATGTTCTGAGAGGAAGGTTGAAACAGCTGAGCCTCCTCCTTACTCCATCTTGGCTTGTGTTTTGAGATTCCTTGTGGACTGAAACTTGAGCTGGACTTTCATACCTGCAGAAGGACAAGCGCAGCAGACAGACCAACCCCTGCAATTTCCACACACCATCCTGTCTCAGAAATATATTGCGTTCCTTCAGTGTCTTGGGGATCCAGATCCTAGGACTCCCTCTCCAACAGCATCATGAGTGTTCCCCTAAATACCATATGTTGCAGCATTTCAAGGCAGCAGCTCATTTCATCATCTTGAGGGCAAATAGGGATGGGCAATAAATACTGGGCCAGCCAGCGATAGTCCCACTGCATGCATGAAAAAATTAAGAAAAAAATTGGATGATAGATTGTTCCTGTCTCTGATCAAATCAGAACTGTAATATTCCGTGCAAACCTTTCACCAAGACGATGCAGAGAAGCTTCACCCTCTCGATAGGAAAGTTAGAATGATAGAATCCCTACAGTGTGGAAGAGGCCATTCAGCCCATCGAGTCTGCACTGACCCTCTGAAGTGCATCCCACTCAGTCCCACCCCTGTGCCCTATCCCTGTAACCCCGCATTTCCCATGGCTAACCCACCTAGCCTGCCATCTTTAATGCTGTGGGAGGAAACCGGAGGGAACTCATGCAGATAAGAGAGAATGTGCAAACTCCACGCAGACAGTCGCCTGAGGGTGGAATCGAACCTAGGACCCTGGTGCTGTGAGGCAGCCGGATGTTACCTGTGCTTTATCGGACCTCTGGCATGTGGCAATTTGTTGATAGCAGCAGAGATGCTCCTGTTCCTCACTTTGTAAGCTACCGCTGACATGTTTTGTCCCAGTCGATATCAGGACCTGGGGAGAGAGGGAGGGGCACTCTGGTGCTATCTGCAGTGGCAGTGCCACCATCTCAGAGTCTAGGAGGGATCCTAGTTTGATTAGGGAAGGTCAGCAGTGACAACCCTGAACAGCTCATCAGTGAACGCATTGATTTTCCACTTTTCCCCTGTTGTGAGTTTTCCTGTAGTATTGTTTTGGAATTGTACTTAAAAATGGGAAGTGAAAAGCCTTTAAAGGTGTGATGTCAGTTTTAAGAACAAAAAGAACAAGGGAATATCCTTTCATTCAGTATAATTGCACCACGATCTCAGTGACGTTACAGTGGCCTTTACGCTAAATCTAGGATGTGAGGTTCATCACTTCACGCTGCCCCTGAGATTATGATCTGACAGAGGTGAATGCCATTGTCGATGGGAAGATAAACAAAGAAAGACACTTTTAAACTATTGGGGAATCAAGCTGCTGTACCTCCGAGAGATGCAGAGACAACATCAGTTTGTGTGTCTGAAAAGCAGCTATGTTCACTGCTTTCAAATGTCTACAGCTCTTCTGTGTGTGACCACACCCAGTCTTGACCAGCAGCACAGAGAACAGCAAAAAGTCTAACAGGCACTAACCAAACATCGAGGAAACGCTTGAACTTGACATAAAGGAATGGGCAGAGATTCAAACTTGTTAAAGGTAGCCTCTAGAGGGATGGTAGGAAGAATGATCGACAATAATGAAACAAAATCACGTCTCTACGCTGGTCCCACTTTCTGGAGACTGGCCCATAGTCTTGAATGTTATGACGCTTCAAGTGCTCATCCACATAATTTTTAAATGATGTGGAGGTGCCGGTTTTGGCCTGGGGTGGACAGAATCAGGAGTCACACAACACTGGGTTGCGGTCCAACAGGTTTATTTGAAATCACAAGCTTTCAGAGCGCTGCCCTCACCTGATGAAAGAGCTGCGCTCCAAAAGCTTGTGATTTCAAATAAACCTGTTGCACTGTAACCTGATGTCGTGTGACTCCTGACTTTATAATTTTTAAAGCTTGTGAGGTTTCCTGTCTCTACTACCCTCCCGGACATTCCACGTTCCCACCAACCTCTGCACGGAAATGTTTTTTCACCAAGCCCACCCCCCCCACCCCGAAACCTTCTGCCCTTCTCCTTAAAATTTTGCCCCTTGTTATTAACCCTTCAACTAAGAGGAACAGCTGCTTTCTGTACACCCTGTCCATGCCCTTCATAACCTTATATACCTCTACCAGGTCCCTCTTAGGCTGATCCAAAAGAAAACAACCCAGCTTATCCAGCCCTTGCTCATAGTTAAGATGCTTCATCCTGGTGAATCTCCTGTATCCCCACCAGTACAAACACATCCTTCTTATAGTATGGTGACCAGAAATGCACCCAGTATTGCAGCTGTGGCTTACCCAATGTTTTGTACAGCTCCAACATAGCCTCCCTTTGTAGTGATTGGAACCAGGTTGACCTTGTTGACTCTGATGGCATTGATTGGGATTGTTAACCTGGGCCAATCAGGAATGCCCTGGCTGACCAACATAACCAGGACGTTAGAATCTCCTTAGTTCAGGGGCCTGACTCTGAGCTGGCTGGGCACAGCCAGTGTACTGTGCGCAAGTACATAAAGGGTGAATTAGTGACGGGATACCAGCCTCTGTGCAGTTATTTCACCTTGCCACCACTAAACTTACCAACAATGAGAGCAGAGGATTCTGCCCATCATTTCAGAGTGAACTCTGAGTTTTATTGTATCCAACTAGCTAAGTTCCAAATGTAAGCCTAGCTCTATGTAATCTAAAGAGTTTAAACTTTTCATAACCAGGAGATTTAGAATCTCCTCAGTTCAGGGGACTGACTCCAAGCTGGCGGAGCACAGCCAATGTACTGTGCACAAGTAAATAAAGGGTGACTTGGTGATGGAATACCAGCGTCTCTGCAGTTATTCCATCCCTTCTGTTATAATCTATGTCACAACTGATAAAGGCAAGTGTTCTGTACACCTTCTTAACCACTCTATTAATCTGCCCTGCCACCTTCAGGGATCTGTGGACAAGTTCCCCAAGATCCCTCTGTTACTCTGAGCTTCCTTATGTCCTGCTGTTCATTGAGTTCTCCTTTCTCTTGTTACTTCTTCCTACTGATTCATACCACTGTGATTGTGGTCAATAATCAATACCAAATCAGTCCATCTGGTGATCTTCTTGCTGCTTGTGAGCACTTACTGTGGCTGCTTTATTTCCTGCAAGTAACTACATTTGGAAAGCATAATTAATATGCTTGTGAAATGCTTCAGGACATCTTAAGGCCGTGAAAGATGCTATGTAAATTCAAGTCATTTAGACAGTGTGTCTTATTCTTTTCTTTTTAAACAGGTATCCCCTGTGGGTAATCCTCAGGAGCAGCCAGTCTGGGATTATTCCTTTCTGTTCCAAGGCCGGGAATGTGCTACCATCTTCACTGCAGGATCTGCACTCGTGCTGGAGTACTATTCCATCACCAGTGGTAGGCTTCCCAGGATTCTCCAGCGTGAGATGTGAACAGTACAGCTGTGATTCCCCTGGGGCAGATTGGAACCTCATCGGTTTACTTAGCATTCAGTGAGCTTTGAGTGTAGGTCCCTGGGGAAGCACAGCTTCTGTTGTCTTATCTCATCTGCATTCTGTTTTGTCATTGTAAAAACTGGAGCGGTAAAAAGTCACAATCCCAGTCCTTTACAGGCCCCTGTGTCTGCCTTGGGGATAATTGGTCCCATTGGTGTCTCAGTTAGAGCCATCATAAAGATATCACAGTCAATAACAGCACCATGATGTCATGATCTGAAGGCATGATGATGTCACTGATCCAATGATGTCACAGCAGTCTGCTGCTGTGATGTCATCGCCAGGGAAGAGCGGGTCAGATCTGTGAAGCATCTGTTGCTGCGTAGATTTCTCTGTGGAAGTGGGGCATGATAAGGTAAACAGGGATGTCACGAATACCCACAATTCACTCTGCATCCATGTGATGTTGCTGATGAGTTATACCACTGAGGCATAAATGGATCGTGATGCAACAGTGACATCACCAGAGCTTGCGCTACTTAAGGTGTTGTGTCACAATTATGCCACTGGACGGTGACATCGCCATGCCACTATTGAACTGGTGTCACAATGACGTCATAATGACATTGTTGGGCGGTATGAGATTGTGATGATATCATCGAATATTACATCATAGTGAAACAATGAAATATGGGATTGAGATGATGTAATCAGAACATCATGTAACTGAAGTATGAGATTGTGGTGACATTGTTGGAATGTGACATCACAATGACATAATTGATGTTAGGGATCGTGATGATGTTCTCGGAATATGACATTATAATGATACAACGGAAGCACAATGTTGTGATGATGTCACTATCATGATCATACTGTGTGTCAGGCAGGAAAACTATTTTATCAATGCATTCCATACCAAATGCATTCACACACCAAATGTGTGATTTTATCTAACCTGTTTATTTAAAAGAGCAAAATTATTGTATTAAAATAGAACAAATCTGTAACCCTTGTCCCGAGGGCAGATCCATTGTATGTTGGGGAGACAGGTTGGGAAGGCAACTGTCTGGAACTGTGTTCCCAGTTCCTTGGAAATGAAACTTGCAGCAGAAAAAAACAGCTTTCTCAGGCCATCTCTTCCCTGGTTTGTGGAGAATCTGACTGGTCCTTGTGAGTCAGTCGCTTCCTAGAAGCTTTTAGACAGAAGCCATTAACCGAGAGACAGAGCCATTTTCATTCCCATAGGTAATGAATTTAAAATTGCAGAGAGAGTGATCCTGTCTTTGTGTAAAAGAGAGGGAGGGA
Source organism: Rhincodon typus (assembly GCF_021869965.1). NCBI lineage: Eukaryota > Metazoa > Chordata > Chondrichthyes > Orectolobiformes > Rhincodontidae > Rhincodon > Rhincodon typus. The sequence goes on along the minus strand of NC_063367.1, from coordinate 17,107,869 downwards.
GACAGGAATTGTGGCATGGGGGGAGGGAACAACTCAGAAAATGACAGCTTGTTCACTTCACAAATGTACATGTGCAATTCAGCAGTTGGTTGGTTTAATATAGAAGTGTGTTTCCTGTTTACTGATGGTCTCACAGTAAGGTTGGACTTGCTCGTTTCTACATTGAGTACTGTTTTAAAGATGATGGGATTCAATCAGTCCATGTGAGGCTGTTAGCTTTAGAGTAGCGTCCTCAACTCAGTGCCTTGTTTTGTAGCACGTTGCAAAACTCAGTGTCTCCCTCGACACAGAGGTGTGTGTTCGAGTGTGTGTGTGTGCAGACTTGTTCTCAACACCAACTTCCAAATGAATGTGTAAACAGGTGTTTATTTCTTGAAAGATGTTTTGCTTAATGTTTTATAAAAGACCCTCAAGGTCCAGCCCCTTAGTTGGATGCAACACTGGAAGTTGATAGTTAGGCTGTTCAAAAGTGGTTGTGAAGTTCTTTTTTAGAATGGGTCATGGAAATCTGGGACGTTCTCTGCTGAAAGGCTGCCATGAACACAGAGGAGTAAACAGCGTGATAGGCCACTCAGCTCCTCAAGCTTTCTTCACCATTCAGTAAGATCATGGCTGGTCTGACTGTGGCCTTGATGCCACGTTCCTACCCAAACTACCTCCCAGCCCTGATAACTTCTCACTGCCCCCCTCCCCCGCATAATCAAAGACCCCTCCCACCTCAGTTATAATCTCTTCCAACCTCTTCCGTTGGGCAGAAGATACAAAAGCTTAAACACATGTACCAACAGATTCAAGAACAGCTTCTTCCCTGCTGTTCTGAATGGACCTTACAAATTTTAAATTTAATGCTGATCTCGCTCTTTGTGCACCTTCTTTGCAGCCATAACATTGTATTCCTCGCTCTGTTCTGTTATCCTAATTCACTTTGTATGGTATGATCTGCCTGTACTGGACGCAAAACAAAACTTTTCACTGTACCTAGGTACATGTGACAATTATAAATTAAACTAAATCAAAATCAAATTAACATCTCACCTTCTTTATCAAGGATCTATTCACTTTCCAGCTCTGCCTTAAGTACGTTCAAAGACTCTGCTTCAACTACCTTTTGAGAGCAACCAGTCATGTTGTAACTGTGTCCAGTTTTGGTCGTGCAGTTATAGGAAGGATATTATCAAACTGGAGAGGGTTCAGAAGATATTTACCAGGATGTTGCTGGGCATGGTAGGTTTGAGTTATAAAGAAAGGTTGGATAGGCTGGAGAGAGATAGTAGGAACTGCAGATGCTGGAGAATCTGAGATAACAAGGTGTAGAACTGGATGAACACAGCAGGCCAAGCAGCATCAGAGGA
>NC_063367.1:17054961-17106117 GCF_021869965.1 Rhincodon typus | reverse complement strand
ACTGGCGTGTAGGAGGTTGAGAGGTGACCTTATAGAAGTTTATAAAACCGTAAGGAGAATAGATAGGGTTAATGGTAGTTGTCTTTTCCCTAGGATGAGGGATTTCAAGACTAGAGGTACGTTTTTAAGGTGAGAGATTTATAAAAAGACATGAGGGGCAAATTTTTTACACAGAGGGTAGTTCACGTGTGGAAAAAAACATCTTGAAGAAGTGGTGGATTGGGCACAATTACAATGTTTAAAAGACATTTGGAAAAGTATATGAATAGGAAAGGTTTGGAGGAATATGGGTCAGGAGCAGGCAGTTGGAACGAGTTTAGTTTGGGATTATGCTCAGTGTAGACTGGTTGGACTGAAGGGTCTGTTTCTGTGCTGTATGACTCTATGACTATGACTCTACGTTTCACTCGAATGAATGATTTAACTTTCCAAGTTGGACAGCCATTGCAGATTGTATTTGCAAACAGTGATTTATTTTGCATTGAACTGAATTCTGAGGTTTTTGTCCTGCAGCTCCACTTATCTGATGGAAACATTTTTAAATTCACCTTTTGAGGAAGGCAGTTCTAAAGATTCACAACCCTCCAAGAGAAAAATATTACCTAACTTCTGCCTTGATGGGTGGCCCCTTATAAACAGTGGCCCCTAGTTACACATTCTCCCATCATTCACAAAAGAATGCAAGTGAATTGGTGCTGGAAGTGGAATTGTCAAATGAAAATGTCAACTCCAAAGTTGATAGAATTTCATAAGGCAAGGGGGTAAAGGACTTTCTTTACACTGTTTTGGGATGAGAACATTGCTGAGAGTCCAGCTTTTGTTCAAAGTTCCCTTGAGAGCAGTTATTGGTCAATTTGTAAAAAAAAGCTGAAAGAAATGTGGATGCTGTAAATCAGGAACAAAGACAGAAGTTGCTGGTAAAGCTCAGCAGGTCTGGCAGCATCTGTGATGAAAAGAATCTGAGTTAATGTTTCGGGTCCGGTGACCCTTCCTCAGAACAAATTGTTTTTGGTCAGTTTGTGTCAGGATTCATATGTAGGCCACTTGAGGTAAAGACAGCAGATATCTGTCTATAAAGATCATGAGTGAACCAGATGAGTTTTTAACAACAGTCAGTGATAGTTACAGGTCACTATTACTCATGCTGGCTTTCAATTCACATTTTAATTGAGTTTAAAATTAAACCAGTGGTGGGATTTGAACCCAGAAGCCCAGAAACTGTGTTTCTGAGACTAGTGCAGTGATTTTACTGTTCTGTCACCTTCTCCCTTTATCAGATGGCTCAGGGTCAGAGATTGCTTGATGATACCACTCTGGAGGACCTTAAAGTTGCTCTAGTAATGTGAATGGCCTGCTCTTGTTTCTATGATAACAATCCTCATGCTCTGACCCACTGGAGTGTGACTAACAGGTTTTGTTGCATGTCCTCACTGGCAGTGATGAACACCATCAGCTGGTACATCCGCAGCCCACTCGGGTTCTCGGTGGTGCCCCTGGACCAGGGTGCCTACCACACACTGATGGCAGAGAGTGGAGGCCGTGGATTGCGGGTAGACGGCTTACCTGTGCAGGTGAGTGTTATTCTGCTTGGGATTGTAATTGGAAATAAGCCCTGAAACACGCAGTGGGGTGGGGGGGGGCAAGGTGTGACAATGATAAAGGAAGTCAGGAACGGTATCCATTGACCCTGTTTCATCCAGCGAGCCCTACCCAGAAGGAGCCTCTTGAGAGAAGGAACTGTGCTGGCTTCCATGGTCAAATAGTTGACTGATTCTGAGCTCCACAATTACTACACAATAGTCACCATATCTAAAAGAAATTCCTTCAACAGCTTGATTGCAAGGCTGTTTAAGAACATTTGTAAGAACTAGAAGCAGGAGTAGGCAGTACAGCCCCTTGAGCTTGCTCTGCCACTTAGTTTGATCGTGATTGATGTCAACTTGGCCTCAACTCCACATTGCTGCCCCTTCTCCATTACTACTTAAAAATGTCTCTATCTCCTTAAATTTAATCTGTGTTTCAATATCCACTGCACTCTGGGGTAAGGAATACCACAAATTTACAACTCTTTGAAAAATGTAATTTCTCCATAATCTGTTTAAAATCTGTTAACCCTTATTCTAAACCTAAGACTTCTTATTCCAGGTTGGCCCATAAGAGAAGGCATCTGTGCAACATCTAGTTTGTATGTCTACATCTACTGCGTTTAGGAATGGAATTATTCTTGTCGTCCCTAGCAGAAGTCTTTCTGCAAACAGAGCAGAGGGCTTGGTTTGTGGACAATATCAATTAAATCTAGGGACAATGATAAAGATAGAGCAAGAAGAATGTCTACTGACCCCGTCTCATCCAGGGTCTCCTACCCAGAAAGAGCCGAGTGAGGGAAGGAACTGTGCTGGCTTCCATGGCCAAATAGTTGACCGATTCTGAGCTCTATACTTACTATACAATAATCACCACATTTAAAAAAAAAGGAAAAAAGGACATTGGAAAAAAAAATTAAACCTAGACCAAGCTATTGTGATCCCTGCAAACCCTGCCCCTATGAACAAAGCTATCCATTGAACCCCAGGCTTGTTGATTTGCCCCGTCATCATCAAACTTGCTTTCTTTAAGCCTTTACGAGATGTAAGTGTTACTGGCAAGGATAGCATCTACTACCCATCCCTAATACCCCTGAACTGATCGGCTTGCAATAGCCATTTAAGAGGGTAGTTAATAATTAGTCACATTGGTGTGGGACTGGCATCACGTGTAGGCCAGACCAGGTAAGGATGCCAGATTTCCTTCCCTAAAGGGCATTAGTGAACGAGAGGGGATTTTACGACATTTGATGATAATTTTATAGTCACCATCACTGAGACTAACTTTCAATTCTAGAGTCTGACCCGGTATTAAATATTTATTTGAAAGAGCTAATCAAATCTGTTCCTTTTACCCAGACTCATCCATTCCTTTACAGTAGCAAGTAATGAAAAGTCTCGTTGTTTATTTTCTGTCTCTACAGGGCAACAACTTGAGAACAATATCCAACACCACTCCCACTGTTGGTCTCGTTCTCCGTCTCATTGCCTCCGAGGTAACATTGATTGAAAACAGCTTTACCTGTGTTAACATTCCGTTACATATTAATAGCTCCACTATTTGTGGCTTCTTGGGCCCTAACTTCTGAAACTCCTTCCCCAAACCTCTCCAGTTCTCCTTCCTCATTTTAATGCGGAGGAGCTGGTGTTGGACTGGAGTGGGCAAGGTCAGAAGTCAGACCATGCCAGGTTATAGTCCAACAGGGTTGTTTGAAATCACAAGCTTTTGGAGTGCTGCTCCTTCGTCAGGCGAAGCTTATCAAGCTAGTGATTTCAAATAAGCCTGTTGGACTATAGCCTGGTGTCGTCTGACTTCTGACCATTTTAATGCAGTTCTCCAAACCCATCCCTTGTATGACACGTTTTTGTCTAATAATGGTTTTCTAGGTCAAAGCTGCTTTACAAATGGCAGTTGTTGTTGAAAGCTCGTCCTAATGTCTATTAATTCTTGTTCATTCTTTCCCACAGTTGAAATTCTTCATCACCTTTTGGCTTTCCTTCTTTCTAAATGTTTCATGTTTTAATCTCCTGACTTTGGCTCAGTGGTGTCTCTCTGAATGCTTTTAACCTTGGTTCTATGATGGCCATTAAACCATCATCAATTCCAACAATTAATCATTTTAGAGCAAAATTTTCAGTTGCATGATATTCCCTACATGAAGTAAACCAAAAAGAAAAGCTTTAATTAGAACATAATTCCTAATTAGTCATTGGTGAAAAGAGAAACATAGAGACATAGAATCATAGAGCTGTACAGCGTGGAAACAGACTTTTCAGTCCAACTTGTCCATGCGAACCAGATATCCTAAATTAATCTAGTTTCATTTGCCAGCATTTGGCCCATATCCCTCTAAACCCTTCCTTTTTATAAACCAATTCAGATGCCTTCTCAATGTTGTAACTATACCAGCCTCTGACAGTTCATTCCATGCACGCACCACCCTCTATATGAAAAAGTTGCCCCTTGGGCCCCTTTTAAATCATTTTCCTCTCGCCTTAAACCTATGCCCTCTAGTTTTGGACTCCCACCACCCCCCCCAAATCCCAGAGAAAAGATGTCGACTATTCGCCTTATCTATGTCCCTCATGATTTTATAAACTGCTATAAGGTCATCCCTCAGCCTCCGACACTCCAGGGAAAATAGCCCCAGTCTATTCAGCCTCCCCCTATAGTTCAAACCCTCCAACCCTGGCAACATCCTTGCAAATGTGTTCTGAACCCTTTCAAGTTTTACAGCGCTCATCAGGACAAATGCAAGAATGCTAAATTTCGCATGATCACAATAATTTGTACCACAGGACAAAAGAGTGCTGATTGGCTGGTAAGTTAATTGACCAAGTCATTGTCATAGAAGAAAGCAAAAGTGAACGATAGGCTCCCCAGGTTCCCAGCAATTCAGAAGAAGAATCAAGACTCTACCCTATCCCATTTGCTTGCAGAGAACAAGTCCTTCTGAATGACAGTATGTCACTCGCAGAAAGAGCACATTACAAGCTTGACTGATTATCTAAAACTAGTTGACAATGTAGCTATTAGCGTACTTGGGATTGTTCAGCATCCTTCTCTTCTGTAGTAAGTTGTAACAATCCTTCAAAATGTAGCATTTCTTGCAATTTTTCCTGATGATTGCAGGATAAAAGGCATGAAAAAAATGACTGGCAACACATCTCTGCTTTCAGCAATGTTCAAGTTTTGTATGACCAAGTGACTAATTACTAATCGCTCAAATAGAAAAATAATCTATCTTGAAGGACGCAAACCATTATATCTCTGATTGATGAAAACAGCCTTGACAGTATAACTTATAGTTGATATTGCTAGCAGGCACCAGTCTCAGACTGGTATCAGACTAGCACTGCAGGATCATTTCTTTTCCTTCAAACTGGGAGGATGGACAGACTTACTTATCGTATCCAAAAATATTGGTACTTAACGCTGTGCAGCACTTTACACTGGCTTTAGTCATTAATTTGGAGACAGTACAGACCGCAGATGCTGGAAACTAGAATCAGTAAATGTGGAGCTGGAAAAGCACAGCAGGTCAGACAGCATCTGAGGAGCAGGGAAGTCAATGTTTCCAGCTGAAATCCTTCATCTAGACTGGGGAGGGGGACGGGACCCCAGAAATAAATAGAGGGACGGGTTGAGGCTGGGGTGAGGGTAGCTGAGATGGAGATAGGTGGATGCAGGTGTGGGGGTTATTGTGGTTGGTCGGCACGAAAGGTGAAGTGGATAGATGAGTTGGTAGATGAACGGTTGGTGGGGTGGAAAGATTTTGAAGCTGGTGAAGTCAATATTCAGGCCTTTGGGCTGTAAGCTCCCAGGGCGAAATATGAGGTGTTGTTCCTCCAGTTTACATTTGGCCTCACTCTGATAGTGGAGAAGGCCAAGGATGGACATGTCACCAATGGAGGGGTCATTAACTATCACCTACAAAAATCCCAAAGAGGAAGAAGATTGCAAAAATACAGGAAGGGCAAAATGGAAAGTGCCAACAGCTTCATTTGAAATTGTGTGTATGTCTTGGAGTCTCACCTTGCAGTGAATAAGAATGAATACTTCACCGAAAGTCTGTAATGCCATAAAATGATTCACTGTCCTTTTGATAGTCCCACAGCTAGTGGCATAATGAACAATGTTAGGATAACTATACCAGAGTAACTATCATGGGCAATAAAGTCATATTTCTCAAACACTTATGGTAGAGAATAATCACTCCCCTGTGATGTACTATATCTAGACATTCAGTAATAACAGATGAGCACTTGTCAGAACTTGCAATCCAGCACTATAGAAATAGCTGAGAATAATTAATCATTGCCGAGCAAACTTTCTGGTGCATGACATCCCCTGCATGAAGTAAACCAATAAAAAGCTTCAATTAGAACATAATTCTTGATTAGTTGTTGCTAAATAGAGATACGTGTTACGCAAATATCTTGTACGCATCAGGACAAATGCAAGAATGCCAAATTTCAAATGATCACAACAATATACCACATGAGAAAAGAGTGCTGTTGGCTGGCAAGTTAATTGACCAAGACATTGCCATGGAAAATAGCAACAATGAACTATAGGTTTCCCAAGTTCCCAGGAATTCTTAAAAAAAGTCAAAACTTTAATGCATTCATGGAGTCAGACCCTTCGGCCCAATTTGTCCATGCCGACCTAGTTTCCCAAACTAATCTAGACCCATTTGCCTGCATTGGCCCATATCCCTCTAAACGGTTCATTTTAATGTACCTGTCCAAATGTCTTTTAAATATTGTAACTACACCTGCATCTACCACTTCCTCTGGCAGTTCATTCCACATACATACCACTATGTGAAATAATTGTCCCTCAGGTCCCTTTTAAATCTTCCTCCTCCCACCTTAAAACAATGCCGTCTAGTTTTGAACTACCCCACCTTAGGGAAAAAAAACTTTGCTATTCATCTTATTTATGCCCCTCATGATTTTATAAACCTCTATAAGATCACCCCTCAACCTCCAACATTTCAGTGAAAAAAGTCCCAGCTTATCCAGTCTCTCCCTATAACACAAACTCTCCAGTCCTGGTAACATCCTTGTAATTCTTTTCTGCACCTTCTCCAATTAAATAATATCCTTCCTTAATAAGGACATAAGATATCTTCAGTAGGAAAGAAAGATGTGCATTTGTATGGCGCTCTTTGCAACTGCAAGATGTCACAAAGCTCTTTTCCTTTCTGATGGGTTGTCCCTGTTGTAATGTCAGCAACACAGCAGCTAATTTGTGCACAGCAAGCCCCTCCAACAGCAATGTGATAATGACCAGGTTGCCTTCACAAAGTTTTTCCCCACTGTGATCCCATTTCCAGGCTCGAAGAATTTTGAGATTCTGCAGTGAGAACACTAAGAGCGCTGGGTGGGGTATGAGTGACTGGTCAGGAAACGTAATACAAGAATCTTGATAGCAGGCAGCAGGGTGAGTACATGTGAGAAGATGAGGGTGGGGGCCCAGGGAAGGGAGTGTTGGAAGTGGTTTGAGGGGGTGGTGGGAGGGATAAGGGAGCTGGGAGAGGAGGAGGTGAGAGTTGGGGGGCTGGAGAGAATTGTAGGAGGGTTAAGGGGTGAGGGAAAGGTTATGGGTGGGGGGAGGGAAAGGGGAGGGAAGTTTGGAGGGTAGCATTGCGGGAGCGAGGAGGGGAGGGGGAATGTTGGGAGCTGTGCGAGCTCTGCACCAGCTATTGCAGCCTTGGAGATTGTGATTCCCAAATCTAAGCTTGCAACCCCATCAGGGGTCCTGACCCCTCCACTTTGGGACGCACTGACTTGTAGTCTCTGATTTTGCATCTTACAGTCCTCCCCTTTGTATAATTCTGTCATTCATGGCTGTGCTTTCCGTTTCCTTGACCCTAAACTCCCATGCTTCCTTTCAGGTTCCTCCTCTCCTTTAAGATGAAGTCAGAAAACACACGACACCAGATTTATTTGAAATTAGAAGCTTAAGGAGCGCTGCTCCTTCATCAGATGAAGTGGAGGGAAGCGCACAGACACAGAATTTATAGGCGGAGAGATAATGGATAGATAATTGTGTAACTTCTGACTTTGTCCATCCCAGCCCAATACCAGCACCTCCACATCATCCTTTAAGATGCTTCTTATAACCTACCCCTTAGACCAAATCTTTGATCATCTATCCAAATACTTTGTATGTCGTGGTGCCAAATTTTTATCATTACTGGAAGCTCTATTATTATTTGGATTAAGGAATTTTGCTGCATTAATGGCACTAAATAAGTGCACATTGTTGTTTAGGAATGTTGATTGGGAGATGAATAATGCCGAAGATAGCATGGGATCATTGACATGCACATTGAAGGGCAGATTGGCTCTCAAATGAGCCCCTCATTTGAAGAGCGTTATATCTGATAATGTAGCACTGTGCTGAACTGGGAATATCAGCCAAAGGTTTGGCACTTGAGTTGGGGCTTGAACCCTCACCCTTCAGAGCATACCACTGAGTAGTTCAAATTCAACCTGACTAACAGTCAACAGAGTAAAAGTCAGGTGAGTTCTCTAAACTGCCAAACTTGTGCTTCCCAAAGTGTGAAATTGTGAACCTACTTCATTATCCGTATTCCTTTTTCATTCCCAACATTTTTTGAGGTTATTTTCTAATTTTCCCTTCCTCCCATTGTCTTTTGGCCAATGTGTCTGGTTCTGCATGTTCCTTTCCCCCTTCGGCTGCTGTTTACTGAGCTGATTGGAGTGAGTACCAATTATTAAATTTCCTCCTTTTTGTTCAGCCTCCAGCTGGAGCACAGAACGGACAACGATCTCAGTTTGTAATTTTCAGAATCACCCTCCAACCTTTTGACAGCACCTTGCAAGCGCATGACCTCTATCATCTAGAAGAACAAGGGCTTTGGATACAAGGGAACCCCACCACCTGCAGGTTTCCCTCCAAGCCATGGAAATATGTCACTGTCACTGGGTCAACATCCTAAAGTTCCCTCCGTAGCAGCACTGTGTGTGTAATCCCATCACAAAGACTGTAGCACTTCAAGAAGGCAGCTCACCATCGCCTTTTCCAGGACAATTAGGGATGGGTAAAAAATGTGTGTTGCTACATTCTTGAAAATTGGATATAGAAAAAAATAGTCTGATTAAATTAGTTGCCTGACACTTGGCTTTTGTTTGAAAGTGGAGAATTATAGTAGCTTCCAAGAGCAAGAGTTTGTACAGGATAATCTATTGAAGGAGAACCCACTTGTTATTGTATCTGCTTAAATTGAAATTGTGGCAGTAGTGAAGATGGTGGTGATGATGATTATGTAGAAAGAAATCTATGCTGTAGAGGGAGTGCAGCAGAGGTTCACCAGGCTGATATAGGGGATGCCAGAACTCCCCCATAAGGAGAAATTGGCTTGTATTCACTAAGGTTTAGAAGGATTAGGCGGGATTCTGATCGAAATGTATAAAATTCTATCAGAGCTGGATAGACTAGATGCAGGGACGATGGTTCCCTGGTTGGGGTCTCTAAAGCCAGGGGGCACAGTATTAGGATCTGAGGGAGACTGTTTAAGACTGACATGAGGAAATATTTCTTCACTCAAAAGAACCTGGAATTCTCTACTTCAGAAAGCTGTGGAGGACTGAGCCACTGAATATATTCAAGAAAGAGATAGATGCATTTTTAGATTTAAAAGGCATCAACAGGGATATGAAGCAAAAGCAGGAAAATGGCATTGAAATGGAGGGTCAGTCATGATCATATTTAATAGCGGAAGAGGCTCAAAGGGCGAAATAGATTATACCTGCTCCAGGTTTCTATAAGTAAGGGTTGCTTGCAATGTAAGAAGAGCAAATTATGGTCATGATTCTGACGCATATTTTAGATTTTGAACAGTATTTGCTGAACAATGCAGGCCTTGAAATTGTATTTGACTTAAAAATCTCTTCTTTTCATACCTAGTGGAGCGTGACGCTGCCTAGTTTGTTTTTCCCCTGTAGTGTGTTGTCAGTTCAGTCTATCACCAGAGTTTGTAGCTTTATTATAGCTTGATTGAGTAGGAAACTCTCCAGTAGTGTATATAGGATGCTCAACCTGTTTCCCACGTTACTAACACAGCTTCACTGTGCCATCAAGTCTTGGGGTGGGACCTGAACTTGGAGTTTCTTGGTTAAGAGGCAGAGACGCTATCTACTGCACCATAGGACCTCCCTATAAGATCTGGAAATTACGTGAGAAATAATACTGAAATATTCATCTGTTTGAGAGGAAACTAAAGTAAATACATTAACATTTTTGTTGAAAAAGCAGAGGGAAGAGTTTCAGATAGATATGGTGGGTACAAAGCAGCATTACATCAAATCATTTCAGTTTCTCATTGGGATGTCTTCTGTTGAACTTCATTTCACTTTAGTGTGTCCTTGTGATAAAATACCATGCATTAAGATGAGTTGGTATAAAGCATAATGATATGGAGATTTTATTGATATTCTGTGGGTGCCTTGGGGTTTGGTTGCTGAGGAATCCATATTGGTGGTACTTATGAGTGATTGCCCATGGGTCATATCGAAAGACTGTGCATGTGATACATTATTCACAAGGGTACAACTTGGTGCGGAATTAATTCATTTTATTACAGCTGCTTGCCAAAGTAAATTAACAGTTTCAGCCAAGCACTAAACTATCAAGGTATTTATTTTCGGATGATTGTTGTGGCCCTGTTTTATGGGACAGTAATTTGTATCCTTGATGATCAGCCTTGTGTATAATTTAATGTTTGCAGCGGTCACTGTTTGAAATTCTGTTATTAAATCCAAACCTCATCAGTACAACTGTCCCTGGCTAGTGTTGCTCTATCACAGGGGCAACTTGCAACTTTTTGTACACTGGTCTATGTGAATTCTCTGTCAGAGGGAAAACCTGAAAAATATCAATCCATTAGATAGCCGATGAGCCACTTATGGATTTTTTTGCATAGCACCTTGGTAGGATGGTGGCTCAGTGGCTAGCACTGCTGTTTCAAAGCACCAGGATCCCGGGTTCAATTCTCAAGTGACTGTCTGTGTGGAGTTTGCACATTCTCCCCGTGTCTGTGTGGGTTTCCTCTGGGTGCTCCGGTTTCCTCCCACAGTCCAAAGATGTGCAGGCTAGGTGGATTGGCAATGCTAAATTGCTCATAGTGTCCAGGGGTGTGCAGGCTAGGTGGGTTAACTATGGGAAATGCAAGGTTACAGGGATGCTGTTCAGAGGGTTGGTGTGGACCCAATGAGCCAAATCGCCTGCTTCCACACTGTAGGGATTCTATGATTCCTATCTCCATAGAACCATCTTCAAGAGCTTTGCAAAGAAAGGTTTTGAAGTGGTCTGACTAGTCTTATGTATGTAAAAGGAGCAGCCATTTCCTCATCTCAAGATTCAGTGAAAACACAATGGTTTGAACAATAATATGATTTCCTTTTGTCATGGGCTTAGGTGAGGGGAGATGCGTAGAGGAGCAGCTTAGCATAATGTGACAGAAAAGGTGTTGCTGGACATGCAAACCATTGAAGACGTGAATGCTGGGCCACTAGGATAGTGAGGGATGCTGACACAGAGCTTGGTTGAAGTAATGTGTTCTGGAGAAGATCTTAAGAGTGTGGAAAGAGAGAGGTACAAATGTTGGAAGGTATTTGGAGAGGGAGTACTGTTGAGTAGGGCTGATACAGCGTTGGAGAGGCAGAATACAGAGGAGGGCAGAGATGGGATATGGCTACAGAGCCTTAATTTGGTGATGGTGTGGAGATGCCAGTGTTGGACTGGGGTGGACAAAGACACACGACACCAGATTATAATTGAACAAGTTTATTTGAAATCACAAGGTTTTGGAGCAACTTCACCTGATGAAGGAGCAGCAATCCAATGGCTTGTGATTTCAAATTAACCTGTATGCAGCATAACCTGGTGTCGTGTGACTTCTGACTTAGTTTGTTGAGGATTTGTACATATTGTATAATGCACCAGTTTGGCCTCAGCGCTGTGTCCAGTTCTGGGTGCCACAATTTAGGAACGATGTGAAGGCATTGGAGAGAGAGTGCAGAAAAGATTTACAAGAATGATTCCAGGGAAGAGGAACTTTAGTTATGAAGGTAGATTGGGAAAGTGGGGGCAGTTTTCCTCTGAGAAGAGAAGGGTGAAATGCGAATTAAGATAGATGCTTAAAGTCCTGAGTGGTCAGGGAAGAATAAACAGGAAAAGTACCATCTCCATTGACATAAGGATCTGGAACGGAGAGCTCAGATTAATGGTAATTGGAAAGAGAAGCAATTGCAAGGTGAAACAATTTCTTCAGCAACTATGAACAAAGAAATCAGGAGCAGGAGTAGACCATTCAGCCCTTCGAGCCTGCTCTGCCATTCAATAAAATCATGGCTGATCTGACTGTAACCTCAAATCCCCAGTCTCTTCTACCCTTGATAATCTTTCACCCACTTGCTTAACAAGAATCTGTTTACCTCTGCCTTTAAAATATTTAAGGACTCTGCTTTTCAAGAAAAGATTTCCAAAGCATCTCAATCTTCTGGGAGGACAAAATTGACCACAACTTGTTAACGCTGTCTGCATTCTACTCCTTGACTGATTGCTTGGGTGCTGTGACACTGTTGAGGGGACAGTCATAGGGATTTTGCCACTCTGTCTACCCAGCCTGAACTCAGCCTGCACCAACATAAAAAGCAGGCAAAAAGAACATGTGCTTCATTTTTCCATATGACGCTGAGCAAATCTCACCTCCTACTCCAAATCATTAGTTTACTGAGGGACTAGAGGAAGCACAAAATATATTCTTTGGGTCAGATTGAATGAGCCTGGGAACAATCTCCCTTCTTCCTGGTAAATAATGATGGACGATTTTGCAGGAGGGATGTCCTTTAAGGTGTAAGAAAGGGGAACCAAATTATGACTGATTACTGGTCAGGGTAAAGAGCATCTAAAGCAGATCACACTGAGCGTCCTGTACTAGCCTCTTCATCCTGGCTATTGGAGGAAAACGATGCCCTCATTGTCATGAGCCGTCAGGGATTTCAGTAGATGGATAGTGTAGGTAACTAGCTCCCAGGGGATTGTCTGAATAAACAAGATCAAAGCTGACATATTGGTTATGCATTGAGCTGGATGGAGGTTCAATAATGACCTTCCGGAGTGTCATCTCTCCTGGTGCGTGAGGCATCATTTAAAAGCCAGTCCCCAAGGGTAGATCTGAGGCGCTAATGGTTAAGAACCCTTCTGCATATATTACTCTGAGTCTTGAAATGTAAAGGGATGGAATGAGGTTAGAAAGATGCCTTATTAAGCAGAACTGCTGCTGCTAAGTCAGCTCTCTCTGCACTGAGTGGAAGTCTCCTACAGGCCACCCATAGGGTTAAAAAGTTTTGAGTTGAAAGGGAAAATGCATTTCAGCTTCTAAATTTTAAGACTCATGTTCATCCATACAGCTTTCCCCTCATTTGAACTGCACAGTTTTGCAATCAGCCCTCGCTGATAACTACATAGTATTTAAAACTCAGAAACTGGCCATTCAGCCCAACTAGTCTTCGCTGTTATTCATCCATACAGCTTTCCCCTCATTTGAACTGCACAGTTTTGCAATCAGCCCTCGCTGATAACTACATAGTATTTAAAACTCAGAAACTGGCCATTCAGCCCAACTGGTCTTCGCTGTTATTTATACTCCAAAAGCATCCCCTCCCACCTTACCTAATCCCATCAACATGACCTTCTTTTCATTTCCACCTCTCATAAGTACTGGTTGTCTCACAAATTAATTTCTCATGTCCCAAATTTAAGTGATGTGATTAATATCCCCAGGCCACAACATTCCAGCCGGCAGAGAGAATAAGAAAATGTTTGCTAAATATTTATAGCCATCTTGGTTAATGGTGCAAGTGAATCATTGGCCAAAAAACACAGCTGAACAGTATCCCCTGTTTAGTGCTGGTTCTTTCAGTAAAGTGAAAATTACATTAATTAGTAACTAAACAGAACATTTCCTTCAATAATGCCATTTGGAATAAATTCCTCATGAAGGCTAAATTTAAAATAAATCTAAAATGCAATGGGAGTCAAACTTTTATTTAAACTTTTCTTTTGATTGTGTGTTTGCAACCCTGGAATTCCACTTGCTAAAGGGAAAATTAGATGCAGATTACTCCCAATCTTTATAAATAAAGCTAAAAAATAGTTAATGTTTATTGTGAGGGAATTGAATACATAGGGTTCAGTTGTACAAGGAACTGGTGAGACAACATCTGGAATACTGAGCACGGTAATGGTCTTATTTAAGGAAGAATATAAATACATTGGAAGCAATTCGGAAAATTTTTACCAGATTAATAACTGAAATGGGCTGGTCTTACCCTCATAGGCTAGACTTGAATCTCCTGGAGTTTAGCAGAGCAAAAGGCAACTTGATTGAGACATACCTGAGGGGTCTCAACAGAGCACGTTTAAGGATGTTTCCTCTTGTGGGAGAATCTAAAACTAGGGATCACTGTTTAAAAATCAAAGGTCACCTATTTAAAACAGATATGAACCTAAGTGTTTTCTCTGAGGGTCATGAGTCTTTGGAACTCTGAAGCCTCATATGGAGTACTGTGTCCAGTTCTGGTCACCCAGTTATAGGAAGGATATTACTAAGTTATTGAGGGTTCTGAAAAGATTTACCAGAATGCTGCTGGGTATGGAAGGTGTGAGTTATCAGGAAAGGCCGGATAGGCTGGGACTTTTTTTCTCTGGAGCATAGGAGGTTGAGAAGTGACCTTGTAGAAGTTTATAAAATCATGACGGGTATAGATAGGGTTAATGTAGGTGTCTTTTCCCAAGGATGGAGGATTTCAAGGCTAGGGGGCACATTTTTAAGGTAAAAGGAGGGAGATTTATAAAAGACATAAGGGGCAATCTTTTTTTACACAGAGGTTAGTTCGTGTGTGGAATGAACTTCCAGAGGAATTGGAGGGTGAGTGCACAATTAAACGGCATTTGGATAAGTAAATGAAAAGGAAAGCTTTGGAAGGATATGGGCCAGGAGCAGGCCAGTGGGAGTAGCTTAGTTTGGAATTATGTTTGACCTGACAGGTTGGACCAAGGGATCTGTTTGCGTGCTGTATAACTCTATGACTATAACAGGTGGTGGAAGAAGAGTCTTTTGATAGTTTTCAGGCAGAGGTGGACAGATACTTTGTAGGCAATTTGGTGAAAGGTTATCAGGGGTAAGCAAGAAAGTAGATTTGAGATTACAATCAGATCAGCCATGATCTGATTGAGTGGTGGAGTTTTGAGGGGCTGAACGGTCTATTCCTGTTCCTTGTTTGTATGTTTCAACAACAGCTGGAAAATGTCGGGCAGATGTCCGTGCTTTTGGGGAGGAATTCTTTCCACTGAGAACCTATTGGGTGGATGTAACACATCCCAACAATTTGAAGAAGAGCAAAGGAATTATCCCAACATGTCCTGGCTCAATATAATCCCTCAAGTAGCAATGCAAAAAGAAGTAGATTACATAATCATTTTCACGTTGCTGTTAGTGGGAGCTTGCTGTGCATCACTTAGTTGCTTCTTTTTTTGTATTATTCTGGGGACAGCAGACTTCGTGGGCTGTGAAGCACTTGAGGTTATATTAAGGTCATGAAAGGCACTGTACAAATGCAACTATATCTGGGGCAGCTAAGTGGTTAGCAGTGCTGCCTCACAGTACCAAAAATCCAGGTTCAATTCCAGTCTGTGTGGAGTTTGCACATTCTCCCTATATGTGCATGGATTTCCTCCAGGTGCTCCGGTTTCCTCCAACAGTCCAAAGATGTGCAGGTTAGGTAGATTGGCCATACTAAATTGTTCATAATGTCCACGGATATGCAGGCTAGGTGGATTAGCCATTGGAAATGCATAGTTATGGGGATGGAGTGGATCAGGGTGGTATACTCTTCAGAGGGTCAGTATGGACTCAAAAGTCCGAATGGCCTGTTTCCACGCTGTAGGGATTCCATGGCTCATAAGTTAGAAATATAAGTTGCTGACAGAAAGTGGCAGATTGAGAAGTTTTTAATTAAATCCCATTAATTTACTGTTAATGGTTTTCACACAGAAGATGTTGGTTAGCATCTGGCACTGGTTTTTGCTGTTGAACAATGTACACTGTACAGTACACACAGTTTGCAATAGCAAAACCTTCTCTCTGACTACCGCCCTCACTTTTCTTTCTGTGTCCTTTTTCAAACCCGATGCCCTCCATCTTTGACCGAGTTGTCTGGATATTCTTCAGCGTGAGAAATATGCCTCTGTTTCCATCTTTTAACATTGCAACTTCAGTGAAATGGTTGCGATGATGGCATTCATTGCAGCACGACCGTGTAATAAGGTTCGAGCGCCCGGTTTTGTGACTAATGAGTTTGGATACATCAGGGCACGGGGAAAATTAATGTCTTTGTTGATCGGTATTTGCCTGCCATCCCCTCACACATTCCCACAGGACCTCTCCTGGACAAGAGCTAATTGAATAAAAGCAGGAGAGCCGGGCCGTTGTAACGCAGTTCAGAGAGAGATGGCTGAGTTAGCAGCTGATTTCAGTTCAGTACCTTGGACAGCACCTGCATTCCCCTCACGTCTAACCACAGAAAGCTGATAAACTGTTGCATTTTACATGATCTGAGGCTAATGCACGGGCGATGCTGCATTTCCATTTGACAGTGCCCGGGTATAATTCTCTGATGTTGGAAGAGAATTGCTGTTGTTTTTTTTTGTTATTGTGCATGTTTAAAAAAAAGTTTAAATTTCCCAATGAAATGCACGATAACTTCGGACCAGTTTTAAAATAGTAGTAAGGTAGAAGAAGCAAAGGACAGCAGCTTAAAACTGTGCTCTGTTTTTGCAGACTGGAGAGAGGTGGCCTTAGAAATAGAGACAATGAATCAATGTATCCTCACTCCCCATCCTCGAATTTAGAATGTTGAAGGAGGAGTTCAGCTGAAGCAAACTGCTGTCACAGTTCACACGTTTAGTGAATTTCCAGCACTAATTAGATATGTTGTTCTTTACTCGGTACAACACCCGGTTCACAGAAGAGCTGTGCCCTCAATACTGCATTCTGTCAGTACCAGGCCTTGATTGCAATACTCCCTCAGCACCTCACTCTCAATACAGCACTCCCTCAGCACCCCAATCTCAATACAGGACTCCCTCAGCACCACACTCTCAATACAGGACTCCCTCAGCACCTCACTCTCAATACAGCTCTCCCTCAGCACCACACTCTCAATACAGCACCCCCTCATTACCTCACTCTCAGTACAGCACTCCCTCAGACTACACTCACAATACAGCACTCCCTCGGGACTACAATCATAATACAGTACTCCCTCAGCACCAAATTCTCAATACAGCACTCAGTCAGCACCTCACTCAAAATGCAGCATTGCCTCAGTACTGTGCTCGCAATGCTATACTACCTCAACACTACATTCTCAATTTGTCATGGTCTCAGGATTGCAACTTCAATACAGTGCTGTCTCAGCTCCCAGATACTGCCAGTCTCTCAGTACTGCATTTTAATGCAACTCTCTTTCAGAGCTAGACTCTGATTGCTGCATTCTCTAAGTACCACAGTCTTAGTTCTGTAATCTCTCAGAAGTGCAATACCAATAGACCATTTCTCAATTCAGCACCTTTAGTATAGCACTCTGTCTGTACTTCAATCATAATACTGTACGGCATCCTCAGTGTAGCACTTCTAAGAATTGCACTGTCAATGCAGCATGCTGTCATAACAGCACCTCAATACAGTATTCCATCAGCACTACATCCTCCCTGCTGCACTCTAATGCAGCATTTTTATAGTGTTTCACACTCTATACTGTACTGGAGTCTCAGGGGAATAGGGAATTTCCTGAGAGTTTTCACCTGCTGTACAGCACCTGCTTTCACACACCAGCTGCTAGCATTACAAAGTGCAGAGGGGAGATGAATATCAGGGAAATTCACTTCCCTCCCCCATCTCCCATATGAATCTAAAACCTTCTGCAGTGAGAATCATATCTGAACCAATCTGTCAATTTTTGCAGCAGAAGTCACAGTGATGATAACTGATTACTTAAAAAAAAGAGTTTGTGGATACCATTAATACAATCACTTGATGAGCGTGTTGTTGTGAAAGCCTGAATGGGACATTATGTAATATTACAACCACTGAGATGAACTTGCCTTTTAAATTCTCAATAGTTAGATTCAATACTGATTAAAAGCAATATTTTTCTGTTTAATTCTGGTCATGTTGCCTAATTCAAAAATGTTTGCTTAAACAGGACAGTAAATGCCATTGAGATTCCAGATTACTGAGCTAGTCAGTACTAGGAAGCGTATTTAATTCAGAGCAAGACCATTGAGTCATCCTTGGGTTTGTGAATAAGTTATCTACTTCAGGCTGACTAACTGCTTTAAGCTGATGTCATCAGCACTTGCTGGTTAAACAGGAGGCAAATATCTGTGTCCACCATTCTCAATTCTTAAGACATTGTAGATTTCTGAAAATAACACATAGGAAAATGGATGGTAGCATGTGTTACTGGACCAGTGATCTAGAGGCCTGGACACATGCTCTAGTGATGTGAGTTCAAATCCCACCACAAGTAATAGAGTCATAACGATTTACAGTATGGAAACAGGTCCTTTGGCCCAACCTGTCCATGCTGCCCAGTTTTCACAACTAAATTAGTCCCATATCCCTCATACCTATCCCATCCATGTACCTGTCCAAGTATTTCTTAAATGACAAAATTGTACTCACCTCCACCACTACTTCTTGGGCTCAGTGGTTAGCACTGCTGTCTCACAGCACCAGGGACCCGGGTTCAATTCCAGCCTTGGGTGGCTGTCTGTGTGGAGTTTGCACATTCTCCCCGTGTCTGCGTGGGTTTCCTCCAGATTCCCCCCACAGTCCAAAGATGTGTGGGTTAGGTGAATTGACTATGCTAAATTGCCCATAGTGTCTAGGATAGGATATGCAGGGATAGGGTAGGGGGTGGTTCTGGGTGGGATTTTCTTCAGAGGGTTGAATGGCCTGCTTCGAGCTGAATGGCCTGCTTCCACACTCTATGGATTCTATTCTTACGGCAGCCCTTTCCAGACCTTCACCCTGTGTGTGAAAAAGTTGCCCCTCTGGACCCTATTGTATCTCTCCCCTCTCACCTCAAACCTGTGCCTTCTAGTTTTAGACTCCCCTACCATGGGGAAAAAAAAAAAGCATTTTAAATTTATTCAGTTAATAACTCTAGAATAAAATGTGATCTCTGTTAATAATAATAATCATGGAACTGCATGTAACTCCAGGTGCACAGCCAATGTGATTGGCTCTTTACCACCCTCTGAAATGGCCCAGCAAACTGTTCATTTGTGGACAATCATTTGCAAAAAGGCAGTTAGGGATGGGCAATGAATGCTGACCTTACCAACAATGCTCATATCCTGAGAAAGAATTGTTTGAAAAAAATGCATCTGTAAGCATACATAACAAGTTTAAGTTTCACACAAAGCCTTCATCACAATCCATTACAATCATTGAATTCTGGAAAATCTCTGCACAGTAAGAGGCCATTTCCTTTGTTCATTTCTTCATCTGGTGCTGTCCAGTTCAGTTCCTATCCTTCCCTGTTTCTTTGAAAAAATACTCCACTTGGGTGTCGCCACATAAGCCAACCTTTGAAACCTTGAAAAATCCCTGCAAATGTAGATTCTGAGTATAAAAAGAAACTGTGTGTGTGTCTGTGTGTGTGTGTGTCTGTGTGTGTGTGTGTGTGTGTCTGTGTGTGTGTGTGTGTGTCTGTGTGTGTGTGTGGTCGCCATTTTGCAACGTCACTGAAATCCAGTGCACAGAGTGGCTGTGTCTTAAATTTCTGCGTGTTTTTGCAACACAGTCTGTATCACCTACTTGATCCCTTGTGTTGGTGGGAGGCTTACTACTCATGTGGGTACAACATGGCTGAAAAGGAGAGGGTGGTGGATGATATGTAGGAGTACATGTAACACCATGATAAGAGCTTAAGAACATAAGAATTGAGAGCAGGATTAAGCCATCTGGCCCGACGAGCCTGCTCCACCATTCAATAAAATCATGGCTGATCTTTTCGTGGAATCAGCCCCAATTACCTGCCCGCTCACCATTACTCTTAGTTCTTTATTTTAATTCCTTTACTTGTCAAAAATGATGTGTGTGTCCATAGAAATGTGATCATTATATGTAATAGGTCAAATTATACACTGTGATTTATGATATCCAATTTAAATAAGGCAAACACTTTATGATAATCCCTGGTATGGGAAGATATTTCCAACCTAATTTTGCATTCTATTATTGATAACTCCCAGCCTCGGCTCCTTCATCAACAATTCACCATCTTTAACATTCCTCTTTGGGTAAGGTTGAAGTGTGGGCGGACTTCTGGCACATTGTGTAGGATCCACGTCTCTGGGTTAGAATTACTGGGACCACAGAGGGTGCATTCCCCACGTCTACCAGTCAGAACAAATTTGCCAACCTGTCAACACTCTCTTCTCATACGGTGTAAAACATTGGTCCACTTCTACAGAATCACAATGGTGCTTGCATCAGCTCTTCTGTGAGTAATACTGCTCACTTGATGAGTCCATTTCATAGAATCTGTACAGTGTGGAAGCAGGCTGTTTGAACCCACACAGACCCTCCAAACAGCATCCCACCCAGACCTGCTGCCCTACCTTATTCCTGTAACCTTGCATTTCCCATGGCCAATCCACCTAACTTGCACATCTTTGGACTGTAGGAGGAAACCCACACAGACGCGGGGAGAATGTGCAAACTGCATACAGACAGGCACCCAAGGCTGGAATCGAACCCAGATTCCTGGCGCTGCGAGGTGGCAGTGCTAGCCCCTGAGCCACTGTGCCACCTATTGCTAACCACATACTTTTTCCCTATACTCCTACACATTATTTCTGTCCAAACAATTATTGAATGCCTTCTTGAATGCTTCAAATGAACCGACTTCCACCACATAGTGGTACAAGATCCACCACTTTCTCAAGGGTAACTAGTGATGGGAAATAAATGCTGACCCAGCCAGCAAAGCCCCCACATCCCATGAAAGATTTTTAAGAAGTGCTTCCAGGCTGTGTATTCCATACCCCAAGTTCTCACTAGGATTTTTTTTCTTGAATCACATTTGCTGCTTTTGCCAATCACTTTAAATCTGGGTCATCATGTTCTTGATCCTTTTGGAAGCAGGAAGAGCTTCACTCTATCTTCTCCATCCAGCCTTCTCATGATTTTGAGAACCTCTATCAGATCTCCTCTTAACCCTCTCTCCAAGGACTATAGTCACAACTTCTTCAGTCTACCCTCATAGCTGAAGTTTCTCATCCCTGGAATTAATCCTGTAAATCTTCAATGCATTCATATCTTCTTATCATCTGGCAGATAGAACTGTGGACAATGCTCCAGGTGAGTCTAACTAATGTTTGATACCGTTATATTGGTTTTCTTATGAAGGTCCTGGTGAGTGAACGATGAAGAGATTTGATAAAGTGTGTCTTTTTCAGCAATGTTGTGATTATTGTCTGTGAGATTTTGACTGCCACACATTTTGATCCATTACAAACTCAGATTCATTGATTGAATGTCTAAGGGACTAGTGTTGGCTCAATTTGACCTCATAGTCAGAGGATTGAGTGTTCAAGATCCTTTCCAGAGACTTGCATATGGAATCTGTGCTGATGCTACAGACCACTGTTGAAGGAATGCAGCATTGTCAGAGATGTTTTCTTTAGAAACCCGGGGTGCGTCTCAGCAAAGATCCTGCAACAATGTTTTGAAAATGAGCAACAGTTTTTCTGTTGCTCTGCCATCATTCATCCCTCAACCAATACCATCAATAAAACCTAAACCTACTATTCATCTTATATCTGCTTGTGGGATCTCTCTGTGTGTAGGTTTCTTGCTGCATTTGCCTGCATTACAGTATTGCCTATTCATTAGTGAATCCCAACACCTAGATGGTGAAGTTTGAAATTTGACACAACTCTGATTCTTGGTAGTTCCTTTATCTATGGAATGCAACATTATCCATGCCTGGTTCTATCTCAGTAACCCAATGGTACAGCAGTCCCTCTTTATGCTCTTCTGGTTAAATCCACTGAACATATAAACTAGCTAACTAACTGACTGTCTCTTAAAGGGGGATTGTGTCAAAAATCACATCTTCAAAGGAAACATAATTGAATTATGTTGGAGGGGGAATGAGGTACTCCAGACTTTCATGAGTCCCCTTTTGCAATATTTTGATAAACTAATCAGGAGCTATTAATCACATTAACTAACTAAGCGCAATTAGCATCCCCTTAGAGGGGCATTGTAACAAAATCAAATGCTCAAATGAAACTTTTAAAGTTTAAATGGAAATTGAGAATGCATTGCCAGAAACAAAAACAGAAATTGCAGGAAGAGCTCTGCGTTCCGAGGAAGGGTCACTGGACCCGAAACATTAACTCTGCTTTCTCTCCACAGATGCTGTCAGACCTGCTGAGCTTTTCCAACAATTTCTGTTTTTGTCGCTGATTTTTAGCATCTGCAGTGATTTTATTTGGTTTTATTTTTATTTAATGCATTCCAGACCCTATGGCCCCCAGTGTGTCACAAAAGGCTTCACGTATGCCAATAGACACAGTGTGCTCCTTCTCCAAGGACAACCAGACGTGGAAATAACTTCAGAGAAGGGGCAGGCAGGCCTCTAACACCTTCCCATAACACCCGCTCCTGGGCTTATTGATGGATGTCTTGGCCAGACCCAGGAGTAGACCATTCCTCCTTTATACTCTTCTAATAGGCAATTAATTAGACCCAATTAAACCAAATTAAGCAAAATTGTAGAATAGACACCCATTAAAGGGGGTACTGTTTAAAAAAAATGGTCAAAGCAAATTTAAAATTAAGCTAAAATGTCATTTTGTGAGGAAGTAGTGCACTCCAGCTCCCAATGTGCCCACTGGTCATGGAAGCCTGAAGAAGGCCAATGGATAATGTGTGCTCCTTCTCCAAGGATAAACAGGCATGGACATAGCTATCAAAGGGAGGTAGGCATCAGGGTAAAACACCCCTCTCCACAGGCCATTCCTAGATTGTCTTGGTTGTGCCCAGCAGCAGATCAGTCCCTCTTTATTTGTGATTAAGGTATTTCAACAAGCAATGCCCTCCTCTTGCTTATGCTTTATCTTAGCAGGACATTTTATCATTATGTTAACAATTACGTTGCAGATTTTGGTCACTGATTGTGAAGAGTTTAAGGATGCCTGAGGGGCTATTCAAATGCAAGTCCTATTCTCATAGTGCATCATTTACTGAGAATAGGTCATAGGCAGGGTTTTTAGACACATTTACAGATGAATCCTGTTTCAAAATAATTTTCCTCAGCCATCCCTTTAGAACGTTAGGCACTCGCACAGCCTGCTTAAATCAATTTGATTAGGGATCGTCTAGAGGAATGAAACGATGTTCGTCTGGCAGGAAATGATGGGACTAAATTTCATTAACATGCCGGGTAAGTTGGTCTGTGTCTTCTTTCGAGAGGAGGCACACAGAAGGTGCGTTTGTTGAGTCGCAGAAATCAATCATTTCCCACAAAGCTCTTTTTGACCAAAGACACAGATTCAGAGAGATGATGACATATTTCAACCATTTTAGACATTGTCTTCGTATTTCTTGTCCTCTCACTGCGTTCTGTAACTGGATCTGTTGTAGGTAGATGCAGAGGTTGGGGTGGTTGGAAAGTAAATTGCTTCTGCTCCTTATAACATGCACAGAGATACTGCCTAGTGAAAACAGACTGGAATACTTGGGACTCGTGATTAAACTAGCACCTATAACTTGCAGAGAATCCACTCTCACCAGCTTACAGTGAATGGAGGGGAAATATAAACCGTTGTCCCTTGATTAGCAAACCGACAGGAGGTTGCTGCAAACTGTGCTGAGACTGAAATCTCAAATTCAGTCTTTCAGTCATGCAAGAAAGCTCGTGAAGATTGACTGTGCACTAAAAGACTGCTTGGAGAATTACATGTGGGATCTTGCTGTGTGTAAATTGCCATTTTTGCCTATGTCACAACAGACCCTGTGCTTCATGCTAACCCACTGTACGTGAGGTATTTAAAACAGCACTAGGAAAATTCAATTTTTGACTTGGACAAGGAATCTCAAGCTTAGCTTGACGGTGAAGCCAGCTGTTCGAGTGTTGTTCAACATATCCATGGGGAATACTTGATATATCAGAGCTTTTATCTACAATGCCCCCTCCGGTACAAGGGACCCAGCAGAGGACGTCCTCTGTAACCAAACTTGAGTTGGCAGGAAGGAAGATCAGTGGTAAGTTTGTCACTTATGTTATTAGCAATAATGAACAACTTTGCATTTACATAGTGGCTTTCATTATCTTGGGACTTGGCAAAGAACTTTACAGCCAAGTCATTAACACTGACACACACAGCCACTTTTGTAAGATGGGTAAACATTCTGGCCAATTTACCCACAACAGGGTTCCAAATGAGATAGATGCTCAGGGAATGTGTATGTTGGTGAAAGGGGTAAGTGGTAGCCAGGATACTAGGGAGAACTCCCTTGCTGTTCTCTTAAGTCATGCTGTGAGATCTTTTGATGTCACCCTGAGAGAGCAGATGGGGTCTTGGTTTTAATATCTCATTTTACAGATGGCGCCACCAACAGTGCAGCTCTGCGTGGGGGGTAGACTTTGTGATCAAGCGTCTAGGGTGGGATTTGTACCCTCGATGTTTTGACTTAGAGGCGAAAGTGCACCCCATTACATCAAAGTAGTTCATGGTCCTCTGTCAAAGTAACTCCCTGAATACATTCAGAACTTTTTAAAAATATATATTTCAGAGGCCGGATTCAACTCTTACTGCCGTGGATCCCCGCCAATTGCCTAGCCTGGATTTAAAATCGTTGGCCAGCCCCCAACAACAAGCCACAAATGTGGCATTTCCTGCGGTCAACCTGGAAATATCTTCCAGACCACACCCACCAAATAGGGAAGAGTGGAGCCTGTTACCAACCCAGGATGGAACTGCAGTACTACCAGCAACTCATTGTGAAAAGGTACGCCAGAAATATTTAAATTGCTTCAAAACAGATGAGAATGTTGCTCTTTCAGAGAGCGTAGCAGGGAAAAGAACAGATAACAACCAATTTACAACAGTCGGCTCAGCTTGTAACATGATTCATTTATATTTGCTGGAGGTGACGTGCACAAGGACCTGTTCTCTGCAAACAAAAGGAATATGTCAATTCTTGCACCTTTTTTTTGGAGTGTGGGGATCCTATAGTTCCCCTTTGCTTTAGCCTCAGCCGACCAGAGTTGATTTGTCAACTAAATAAATTATTTATTCCAATTATGTAACTTATGATACTCATTTGAAATTTGGCGTTCTTGTATTTGTCCTGATGAGTGCAAGATGAAAAACATTGGCAACATCTGATCTGCCTCCTTACTTGAATATGGATGTTATATTTGCCATTTTCCAATTTGCTGGAACCTTTCAAGAATTTAGGGAATCCGGAACCTAGTGTATCTACCGTCCCATTCATAGAATCCCAATGGTATGGAAGCAGGCCATTCGGCCCATCAGGCCCACACCAACCCTCTGAAGAATGTCCCGCCCAGACCCATTCCCCTCTTCTGTCCCCTGAAACCCTGCATTTCCCATGGCCAATCCACCTAACCTGCATATCTTTGGAGTGTGGGAGGAAACCAGAGCACCCAGAGGAGCCACACAGATACAGGGGGAACGTGCAAACTCGACACAGACAATCACCCAAGGGTGGAATCAAACTTGGATCTCTGGTGCTGTGAGGCAGCAGTGCTAACCACTGAGCCACTGTGCTGCTTATTTGCTGATCCTTACATCTCACTAGTTTTCCATATAGTTGCTGTGTGTACACACTCAGATATATGTATCATGTGTATGCATGTATATGTGTATATATGGTATATATAGATATGTTTATATGTGTAGATGCATATATGTGTGTGAATGCATATTAAAAATGCTTGCATGTATGTGTAAGTATATATTCATGTATATATATGTTTATAAGTCCACATTGTCACCTACAGCCTTTGTGGGAGAATCTTAGTCATGGGCAGGTCTGATATACCAAACAGTGGCTT
Organism: Rhincodon typus; assembly: GCF_021869965.1. Lineage (NCBI taxonomy): Eukaryota > Metazoa > Chordata > Chondrichthyes > Orectolobiformes > Rhincodontidae > Rhincodon > Rhincodon typus. The sequence goes on along the minus strand of NC_063367.1, from coordinate 17,080,327 downwards.
GTAAATAAGCAAGACCTTCCTAAAATCTTCATCCAAGAAGAAATAGATACAAAGCGGTAGACATTGTCTACATAGACTTCAGCAAAGTGTTCGACAAGGTTCTGCATGACAGACTGGTTAGTAAGGTTTGATCACATGGGATCTGGGGGGAGCTAGCCAATTGGATACAGAATTGGCTTGAAGGTAGGAGACAGAGGGTGGTGGTAGAGGATTGCTTTTCAGACCGGAGACCTGTGACCGACAGTGTTCCACAAGGAACGGTGCTGGGTCCACTGCTTTTAGTCATTTATATAAATGATCTGGATGTGAATGTTGGGGGTATAGTTAGTAAGTTTACAGATAACACCAAAATAGGTGGTATAGCAGACAGTGAAGAACCTTACCTCAGGGTACAACAGGATTCTGATCAGATGGGCCAATGGGCTGAGGAGACCGATGGAGTTAATTTAGATAAAAATCAGGTGTTGCATTTTGGTGGGGCTGCACTTATACCATTAATGGTAGGGCCTCAAGGAGTGTTGCCAAACAAAGAGTGGTACAGGTGCATAATTCCTTGAAACGCAGGTAGACAAGGTGGTGAAGAAGGCGTTTAGCATGCATGCCTTCATTGGTCTGAACATTGAGTATAGGAGGTCATGTTCTGGCTGTGCAGGACATTGGTGAAGCCACTTTTGGAATACTGCTTACAATTCTGGTCGCCCTTTTATAGGAAAGGTGTTGTTAAACTTGAGAGAATGCAGAAAAGATTTACAAGGATGTTGCTGGGAATGGAGTGTTTGAGTTATAGGGAGAGGCTGAATAGGCTGGGACTATTTTCCCTGGAGCATTGGAGGTTGGGGGATGTGGGGTGGTGGTGACATTATAGAAGTTTATAAAATCAAAAGGGACATTGATAGGGTCAATAGCCAAGATCTTTTTCTAGGGTGGGGGAGTCCAAAACTAGAGGGTGTGGATTTATGGTGAGAGGGAAAAGATTTAAAAAGGACCTGAGGGGTAACTTTTTCATGCAGAGGGTGGTGCATGTATGGAATGAGCTACCAGAGGAAATGGTGGAAGCTGGTACAATTACAACATTTAAAAGGCATCTGGATGGGTATACAAATAGGAAGGATTTAGAGGGATATGGGCCAAATGCTGGCAAATGGGACTAGGTCAGATTGGGATGTCTGGTTGGTATGGACAAGTTGGACAGAAGGGTCTGTTTCCGTGCTGTATGACTGTATAACTCTATAGTTAGATATGTGTCTATATTAACGTATGGTATGTAAACGTACATGTATGTGTGTTTAATGCAGGTGTATATGTATATAATTGCAGATGCCCGTTATAGTTTATATAGTTACACTTTAGGAACGTCCTTCAACCTAGGAGGTCATCATGGCACAACACAAGCTTCCAACCTATAGCTCAGATTGCACAATAGTTGACCCACCCAGCTTGTCCTTAGAAGTGTAGTTGCTGTTGTAATGTGGGAAACGTGGCAGCCAGTTTGTGCACAGCAAGATTCCACAGACAGAGATATAATAATGACACAGACAGAGATGTGATAATGACCCAGGCAATGTTTTAGTCAGTGGTGATGATTGCAGGCCTGGACTCTAAGGCCTTGATCTTCAAAATGGCGCTATGGGTTCTTTTTATTGACTGGAGCAAGCAGACAGAGCCTCGTTTAACATTGGACTCAAAAGCAAATACCTCAGTCAGTGCCTCTTGTGGTACTGTGTTAGCATACCAACCTCTGGGCCAGAGGGCCTGAGTTCAAGTCTTACCCTATTTCAGATGTGTGGTTTGGCATTTCTGAACAGTTTGATTAAAAGTATCTAAATGGGTAAACTGCTGCATTAAAGTAATAACAGATGGATGAAGGACACTCAGGAGTATTGTTGATTAATGTTGGCACTGTAACCTCTCCATTGCAGTTTATTAATTTGTACCTTGAGCTTTGAGACATCTGTCACTGGCAAGCAAGCTGCCCCTGTGGTGTGCCACCTTGTGGCAATTTGCGGGAAGAAATGAGCTCGGAGTTGAAATAGATTGTGGGACTCCATAGAATCCCTACATTTGGCCCCTTGAGTCTACACCAGCCCTCCAAAGAGCATCCCACCCAGACCCAACCCCCTACTCTATCCCTGTAACCCTGCATTTGCCATGGCTGACCCACCTACCCTGTCTATCCCTAGGCACTATGGGGCAATTTAGCATTGCCAGTCCACCTAACCTGCATATCTTTGGACAGTGGGAGGAGCATCTGGAGGAAACCCACACAGACACGGGGAAAATATGTAAACTCACGCAGACAGCCACCCGAGGGTGGAATCAAACCCTGGTCCCTGGTGCAGTGCTAACCGCTGAGCCACTGTACCACCCATGGGTATGAGTTCCTGTTCCATGGCTCCAATCTACTCTGAGTATGTAAAATTTATCTCTCCATAAGTAGCTAGTGCCTCTTGCTCTTCTCTGATTTGTCCTCCATCGGATGGTTGTTGAGAGGTGCCCTCACAAAAACGCATTTTGAAGCTTCCAGAGTGACAGAAACATAGATTGGGAGTTTGGGCTTGTGCTGGTTCACCACTTGGTCTTAACTTGTGGGGCTAGGCTTCCTGAGAGTGTCAAAGACAAGAATTGAGATGTCTGAGGATAAAGGATTCTCATTGAAGAGATTTGTTTGTGGCTTCTGTCTTATCTCGTCTGCTGCTGACATCTTATCCATTCCTTTGTTACTTTCAAACTCTGCTGTTTTGTTTCAATCCTCCCACAATACATCTCCATTACATTGAACTCATCCAAAACTCCCATCAAGTCCATGACGTCGTTGATACTAACATCCTTGTTTTCAGATCTTGCCAAGATTCACTCCTCCCTATCTCTCCTCCATCACCATTAGGTTCTAAAATATCTCTATTTGTCTAATTCCAACCTTTTGCATGTTCTTGATTTCTATCACATCACCGTTGGTGACCATGCCTTCAGCTGCCTGGATCCTAAGCTCTGGAATTCCCTCCTTAAGCCCTTGATTTCACTATCTTTGTTTCCTCCTTTAATATGCTCCTTAGAACTTGGCATTTTGTCAGAACTGTCCTTAACATCTCTTTCTGTAGTTTCGATTCAAATTTTGGTTGATAGTACTCTGAAGTGCCTTGTGATGTTACATTATATTTAAAGATGCCATGTAAATGCGAGGTGTCACTTGTGAAATTCTTTGCAATGACAGGGGAGGACTGCTAGTTTTAAATTAGTTCTTGTGAGTAGAGGGTGTGACCCTCACTGAGGTAGACACCCAAAAAAACTGGGCACGTAAAAATCAATATCAGCCTGATTTTAAAATTCTTTTTGTTGCTAAGAGACCAACAGAGGCCCTTTTCATTTTTATCTTTTTGTTTTATTGACATAGCTGCCTGTAGGCAATAGCTATAGTTATGAGGTTTTTTTTTTCCCTCTCTCTCACCAACTCTTGATCTTTTGTTATTTGAGTTACAATGCAAAAAAAAAACAAGGGGTATAAAATAGCCTCAGGTGCATCACGCCCCTTGTATTCTACTGCACAACACATCAGTAAATGAAAGCAAAATAATTGAACAGTGTCTGAACTGCTGAGGGGAGAAAGAAAAATGCATTTTGACGAACTGTATGCTTCAGTGGATGTTGATGCCACTCAAAGCTTTGTCTCAAAATAATTGTGCTGCTATAAAGTCAAAATGGGAGCTGTCTGGAGTGCTGATTGTTGCGAAGCCGTCAACATCCCATTGATCAGTTTCATCCCATCTGACTGCTCTTTTGTAGCAACCGTTTTCAGAAATGATTGCAAGTAAGCGTTTAATAAAAATAAAATGTCTTGCTTCACAAAACGTGATATTTGTGTCACAGATGCTGAAGATATCAGTAAGCCTCCAGAACTCTAATTAGCTACTCTGCCTAAAGTGGGTGTTGACTAAAGGCATCAGCATATTCAAAACCCATCACTTTATGAACGCTGTGATTGGTTTTGACAGAAGAGATTATTTTACATTGATATTTGGATTGAAATGACAATTTGGAGCTCCTTTCTCTTGAAGAACAGAGGGCTGACTAATAGAGCTCTTTGAAAGCAGGGTAGATGTAGAAAAGGTGGAACAGATTTTACCAGCCCTTTGGAGGCATGTTGAGAGGGGTCTCTGATGAACTCCTCTGCCGTGGCCTATTTTCAGCAGTGAGAACCACAGCCATGTGGTTGTGCCCAATTGAGGTGCAATTACTACTTCTGCCAACATTTTACCAGCATAGGTAAGGGCTTTTGTCCTGTGGGGACTTGCCATGATATTGACTTGGATGAGAGGTTAAATCCTTGAAGGTAATGATTTCCTGTTAATGTCATTTGAGAAATTTGTTTCTTTTTAGCTTTGGTTTCTATAAGGATCCCAATGCTAGGCACTAGTGTGTAACATTTAACAGACAGTACTTCGAATGTCTGGGTCCCTGAATTCCACTCCAGGATTAGAACGCATCCAAAAGAATCACAGCATAATTACAGCTCAGAAAGCAGCCATTTGGCCCATGTGTGTGTGCACGCTCTTTGAACGAGTGCCACTCCCCCACCTTCTCCCCGTAATCCTGCACACTTTTTCTTTGCAGAGAATAATCCATTTCCCTCTTGAACACTTTGACTGAACCTGCCTCCACCACAATCTCAGGCAGTGCATTCCAGATCCTAACCGCTTCCTGCATGAAAATGTTTTGCTTTCTGTCTCCGTTGCTTCTTCTGCTAATTACCTTAAATCTGTGCCCTCTCGTTCTCAATCCCTGAACCAATGAAAACACTTTTTTTTTAATCTGTCTATGCTGTCTGGCCCTGTCATGATTTTGAGCATTTTCATTAAATCTCCTCTCAAACTCCTCTTCTCTGAGGAAATCAGCTCCAGTGTCTCTGATCTATCCCTATCACTGAAGGTCCTCATTCCTATGAATTTCTTCTGCACACTCTATCTAATGCTTTCATATTTTCCCCATTTTCCTGGATGGGTACAGCTCCAACAGTGCACAAGTAGCTTGACACTGTCCAGAACAAAGCAGCCCACATTTTCATCACATCCACAAACATCTACTCCATCCACTAGTGACGTTCAATAGCATCAGCATGTACCAGCTACACTGCAGAAATTCTTGCAGAACCCACGACCACTTCCATCTAGAAGGACAAGGACAGCAGATACATGGGAATGCCGACACCTGCAATTTCCCCTCCAAGCCACTCATCATCCTTACTTGCAAATATATCTCTGTTCCTTAACTGTCACTGGGTCAAAGTCCTGGAATTCTCTCCCTCATGACCCTATGGGTGTACCTATAGCACACAGAATACAGTGGTTCAAGAAGGAAGCTCATTACCAACTTTCCAAGGGCAAATAGGGACGTATAATAAATGCTGGCCCAGCCAACAATCCACTGTTTCTAGAGCCACTTCCTTATGTACTCTGGGATGTAGATTATCAGGCCCTGGGGATTTATCCACCTTCAATCCCATCAATTTTCCCCACCACCATTTCTCTACTAATAGTGATCTCCATCAATTCTTCCCTCTCTCTAAATCTTACATTCTCCAACATTTCTGTCCTGTTTTATGTCCTGTTTTGTGAAGACAGAACCAAAGTATGTATTCAGTTGCTCAGCCACTTCTTTGTCCCCTATTATACATTCCCCCATTTCTGTCTGTAGGGAGCTACATTTGTCTTCACTAATGTTTGTCTCTTTGTGTACCTATAGAAACTCTTAGTGTCAGACTTTATGTTCCCTGCAAGCTTAGTTTTGTACTGTGTTCCTCCCCTCTTAATCAATCCCTTGGTCCTTCTTTGCTGAATTCTAAATTGCTCCAATCCTCGGACATATTATTCTTGGCCAATCTGTATGTTACTTCCTTGGATCAGATACTATCTCTAATTTCCTTTGTAAGCCATGGATTGGCCCTCTTACCCATTTTGCTTTTGTGCCAGACAGGAATAAACAGTTGTTGCAATTTCCCTCATGCGTTCCTTGAATGTTTGCCATTGTCTATCCACTGTTATCCCTTGAAATAACTCTCCCCAATCTATCAAGGCCAACTCATGCCTCATATCTTTGCAGTTTCCTTTGTTAAGATTCAGCACCCTGGTCTCCAAATCAACTACCTCACTCTCCAACTTGATAAAAAATTCTACCATGTTATGGTCGCTTGTCCCCAAGGGGTCTCACACAGCTCGATTGGCAATGATTCCTTGTAAATTGGGAGAGGGGAGTGTGCTGCGGGACCTGGGTGTCCTTGTGCACCAGTCGCTGAAGGTAAGCATGCAGGTGCAGCAAGTGGTAAAGAAGGTAAATGTTATGTTGGCCTTCATTGTGAGAGGTTTCGAGTACAGGAGCAGGGATGTGTTGCTGCAGTTATACAGGGCCTTGGTGAGGCCACACCTAGAATATTATGTGCAGTTTTGGTCTCCTTTATTGAGGAAGGATGATCTTGTTCTTGGGTAGTGCAGCAAAAGTTTACCAGGCTGATTCTGGGGATGGAGGGACTAACGTATGAGAAGAGATTGACTAGGTTAGGATTGTTTTCGCTGGAGTTCAGACAAATGAGGTGGGATCTGAAAGACACTTATAAAATTCTAACAGGACTAGACAGGGTAGATGCAGGGAGGATGTTCCCGATGGTGGGTGTGTCCAGAACCTGGGTCACAGTCTGAGGATCTGGGGTAGACCATTTGGGATGGAGATGTGGAGACATTTCTTCACCCAAAGAGAGGTGAGCCTGTGCAATTCATTACCATAGGCAGTAGTTGATGCGAAAACGTTGAATATATTCAAGAGGCAGCACTTGGGGTGAATGGGACCAAAGGTTATGGGGAGAAAGCGGGATTAAGGCTATTGAGTTGGACGATCAGCCATGATTGTGATGAATGGTGAAGCAGGCTCGAAGGGCCGAATGGCCCCCTCCTGCCCTATCTTCTATGTTTCTATGTTTCTTTGTGATGTCCACATTCCATGAGAAAACAATTTTAAAAATTCTTAAATTGTGGTGCCCAAAACTGAACACAGCTGAAACACTGTTCTGTACTCACTAAACATAACTTTTTAGCTTTTATATTCTAGACCTTGTTAATAAAGCCTAGTCCAGTGGGTATTGAGTAGGTGTCATATTATCAGAAGAGATACTAAACAAAGGCCCTTAGGCTTGGTTTAAGATAAAGGTAAAGATTCCTTACTCAAAGAAAGATCTTTCACAGCCTCAATTAAAATTTCTTCTGTGAGTCACTACCTTAATTTGGTGGAAGGATCTCCCATGTATCTGCTGCCTTGTCCTTCTAGATGGAAGTGGTTGTGGGTTTGGAAGATGCTGTCTGAGGATCTTTGATGAATTTCTGCAGTGCATCTTGTAGATGGTACACTAGGCTGCTACTGAGCATTGGTGGTGGAGGGAAAAGATGGTTGTGGATGTGGTACCAATCAAGTAGGCTGCTTTGCCTTGGATGGTGTCAAGCTTCTTGAGTGTTGTTGGAGCTGCACTCATCCAGGCAAGTGGGGAGTATTCTATCACACTCCTGACCTATGGAAAGTGGACCTGCTTTGGGGAGTTGGGAGGTGAGTTACTCAGTGCAGTATTCCTAACCTCTGCCCTACTCTTGTAGCCACTGTGTTTTTGTGATGAGTCCAGCAATCCCTTGAGTGATCCCATCGGGAGCTTTGTGCACCTTGAGGCAGCAAGGTTGGGGTGGTCAGGCAAAGTGTGTTCCAAAAACTCCTCAATGGCAGAACAGTTGAAAGGAAACTGAGCATCTCATCGACTGTGAAAGTGGTGAAGGCAGTAGTGGTAAGGTGGTCCTGGTCATCGTAGATTGACAGGTCACCAAAATCTGGGCCCTAATTCATCAAGAACATGTGGACAATGATGGCATCCAAACACTAAATGATGTCATGTGTAGGCTTCTACCAGAGTTTATTTGCCAGTTCCTATGGTGATGGACAATTGACTTTCAGAGTGTGGAGTGGGATTATTTTAACATCCTTCCCTAAACCAGCACTGCTAACAGTGTTGAAAGCAGATGAACAACTCATTCCTCTCATGACAATCACTCTGGTGTAGATAAAGGGATGGCTCTCGTTTATTAAGTACCTTTTGTTACATCAGTGTGTCCCAGAGGGCTTTCCGAGCAATGAAGTGTTGTCACCATTGTACCGTTGGACATGGCGATAACTGTATTTACGAGGGATTCATTGTGCGTGAAGGACTTTGAGTCATTCCTGTGAGACATGCTCACGGATTTCATAGATACAAACTTCCTTCCTCAACATCTTCTGTGTCTAGATTGTAAAACAACCAGCACCAAAACACTAGCCATGACCTGCATCTTATTATCAAGGTAATTGGCATCATTACTATCACAATTGCTGGCAGTATCCTTATCTTGAGGTAACAGAAAGAGATAAAGATTGACTAAACCTTATTATACCCATTAATACAACCTAATTCAGATATACTGTTCCTGTAATCCGTACTGCCTGAATGTGCAGTTAAATGTGTGTATCAGCATTCAGCAGCTGGCCTTTCAGACAAACCTCAGTGGATTGAAAACACCGAGCCTGCCTCTCAATTGTGTCCAGTCTTTAGGAACCAAGCTTAACTATTTCCCGTTGAAGGGAGTAATTAAATTGTCTACCATGGTTCCGATCAGAGAGGGAGCTGTAAGTAAGCCTGCAGTGAGCAGCTCAATGCTTGTGCAGCTGATTCTGTATAGGATCCTGTTTGATGTGGGATGCTTTGACAATTCCAGCAGGTGATTTAACACAGGGTAAGGATTAATTTGTTGGGAACACCATAGAATTTATAATTTGAGAAACACTGTTTGTGCTCAATTTAAAAGCAACATATATTTTTGAAATGTGGCTAGGATATATGTGGAAGAACATCGCCAGATGATCTCATTTGGCCTATTGCTGTGGTGGCAACATTAACCCATTATAAACAAATAACTAAGGTTTTTATTTTCATATTTTCACACATGAAATGTAGGCATTGCTTGCTGGACCATCATTTGTTGCCTGTTCCTAGTTGCCCGTGAGAAGGTAGTGGTGAGCTGCCTTCTTGAACCACTGAAGTCCATGCGCTGTAGGTAGACCCACAATGTCATTAGCGAGGTAGTTCCAGGATGTTGACCTGATAACACTGTAGAAACGGTGATATATTTCCAAGTCAGAATGGTGAATGGCTTGGAGGGGTCTTGCATTTGGTGCTGTTCCCATGTTTCTGCTGCCCTTGTCCTTCTGGATGGAAATGGTCTTGGGTTTGGCAGACGCTGTCTAAGGATCTTTGGTGAATTTCTGCAGTGCAACTTGTAGAGAGCACATTCACCAGTTTTAAAATCTCCCCACCCCCGGCCTCATCCCATGTCCAATCCTCCCTCTCATCTCCACCTCTGTGACCTGACACAGCCTGTCCATCTTCTGCCCCACCCTTCCCACTGACCAATCCCCATTACCCCTACCTGTATCCACCTCTCACCATCCCACATACCTTCCCTCACCCCACCCCACCCCACTTCTCTCTATTTATTTCCTACCTCCCTTCCCCCGCCCCGGTCCTGATGAAGGGTCCAGGCCCGAAACGTCAACTCTCCTGCTTCTCTGATGCTGCCTGACCTGCTGTGTTTCTCCAGCTCCACACTGTATTGACTCTGACTGCATTTGAACAGAGGCTGGTTCAGTATCTGAGGAGTCGCAAATGTTGCTTTGTTGATGGCAAACAATTTTCAGCTGCAGCTCCTACTGTTTGTAAACCAAAATGGCCACTTTAGAAAAAGGCAGGAGTCAACAACAATGATGACGTTTGATCAATCTGCTTCCTTATTGTGGTGGCTGAATGAGAATACAGTGTGTGACTCCCTGCCCACGATTTGGATAGTACCAAAGACATTCATTCAGTCATTCACATCCCTCTTGGCCAGAGGAACTGGTTTTGCCATTTCATATTATGGAATGGCCCCATCTGAGAATGGAGCACCTCACAGAGTGAGTTGGGTTGGTGAGGAAAAAGCGGTTAGTGGGGTGGAGGGGGGGAGGTGAAATGGGCGCAGAGATGTCTTTCATCTTCCAGTTGTTATTAAATTCTATGAGTGGTGGAGAAGTTGGAGGATGATGCCCTTGGCCAATTTGAGACTCTGAAATGGCCAATTAGCCATGGCAACAATGGCTGTCCCTGCACAAATACCTCCACTCTCACCCTCGCCAAGCTCTTCACCACCCCAACAACCCTCCCCCCCCACCCCTCCAACCACCTTACCATCTTCTTTCTTCTAAAGGATGGTGTCTATGTACCTTCTGCAGGCTGGGTGCAGTCTCAGTACTGGCCACTGTCAACGATGGCACTGCTGAGACTGAAGCGTGGTTGTCCATCCAAGCAGGGGCTGGTTTTCTGAGTTAGGGTACTTTAGTGAAGGATGGAGAGAGTCTAAAACCTGCTCCCTCACTGTGTGTTTGGTGGCAGAATCGAGTTGGGGCATCCTGAAACAACCACAGCCCTTCCCACTCACTGTCAGATCCACCATCACCCTGACAAAATACAGCATAATGTGACAGAACCTCCTGATTCAGAGACAAGAGTTTTATCAATGGACCTAGGCTCAACCACCTTTAGCTGTTTCATCATAAGGTCAGAAGTGGGGATGTTCACTGATAACTGCTCAATGTTCAGCACCATTTGTGACTCCTCAGATACTGAAGCAATCCATTGTGAAAAACAGCAAGACCTAGACAATATATAGCGTGAACTGAAAAGTGGCAAGTGACATTCATGCTAGAGAGGGGCAAGGGAATAAAGAGGCAACCTAACTGCCACCCCTTGAAATTCAAAGGTATTACTATCACTGAGTCCCCCACTGTCAACATTCTGGCTTTACTACTGACCAGAAACTGAACTAGACTCACCACATAAACACAATGGCTAGAACCGCAGGTCAGAGGTTAGGAATACTATAATGGGTAACTCTCCTCCTGACTCCCCGAAGCCTGTCTACTTTCTACAAAGCTCAAGTCAGGAGTGTGCTGGAAAATTCCCCATTTACCTGGATGAGTGCAGCTCCAACAATACTCAGGAAGCTTGACACCATCCAAGACAAAGCAGCCCACTTGATTGATACCATCTACAAACACCCATTCCCTCCACCATCAATGCTCAGTAGCAGCAGTATGTGCTCTCTACAAGATGCACTGCAGAAATTCACCAAAGATCCTGAAACAGCATCTTCCAAACCCACAACCACTTCCACCTAGAAGGACAAGGGCAGCAGATATATGAGAACACAACCCTCTGCAAGATCCCCTCCAAGCCACTCAGCATCCTGACTTGGAAATATATAGCTGTTCCTTCACTGTCCCTGGGCCAAAATCCTGGAACTCCCTCCCAAACAGCATTGTACATCAACCAACAGCATGTGGATTGCAGTGGCTCAAGAAGGCAGCTCATCACCTCCTTCTCAGGGGCAACTAGGAATGGGCAATAAATGCTGGCCCAGACAACAATGCCCACATCACACAAAAATAAATTTTAAAAAATATAGACACCTAAAAACTTGCGAAAGGATTTTGACCGCGCAATATTGACTGAAAAGTGATGTAGTTCTAATTCTGGATAGGATGTGGCTTGGAGCCAAATTTACAGGGAGTGGTCTTCCCATGCATCTGCTGCCCTCGTCCTTCTGAGTGGTAGAGATCATGGGTTTGGAAGGTGCTATCAAAGGAAGTTTGGTGAATAGCTGCTTTGCATCTTTTAGATGTGTGTGTTGCTGGTGGAGGAAGGGAAGGTTTAAGGTGGTGGATGTGGTGCTAAACAAGTGGGAATCTTTGTCCTAGATGGAAATGAGCTTTTGGAGTGTTATTGGAGCTGTACTCATTCAGGCAAGTGGGGAGTATTCTATCACAATCCTGACTTGTGCCTTGTGGATGGGGGGTGGGCAGGTTTTGGGGAGTCCAGAGGTAAGTTACTTATTGCAGTATTCCCAGCCTCTGACCTACTCTTGTAGCTACAGTATTTATGTGGCTAGTCCCACTCAGTTTCTGGTCAATGGTAATGTCCAGGATGTTTATAGAGGGGATCCAGTAATGGTAATGTCAAGGAGTGATGATTTAATATTGTCTTTTCAGAAATAGTCTTTGCCAAGCACGTGTGTGGTGCAAATGTTATTTTTACAGCTGTTAAATCTCTCATTAGCGACATTGCAATGGAAAAGATATATTGATCAGCATTAGAGGTTTTCTTGTTCATTTCTAGTAGTGATTGCCTGAATTCTCATAGAGAACTGTCACTAAGAACAAGTGAAAGTCTATGTACAGGAGATTATATTGTAACAGGTCCTGTGACTAGTCCAGGGAGCTGATGAAATTGCAGTAACCATATAGTCATAGAGTCGTACACCATGGAAACAGACCCTTCAGTTCAACCAGTCCATGTCAAACATTATCCCAAACTAAATTAGTGCCACATGCCTGGTCCTGAACCAAATCCCTCCATAACCTTCAGCTTCCAACTTGCCTTCCAGCCAATCATCCACAAAGTTTGGGAACTTAATTATCAATATTTTTAACAAAGTCGCTGAATTATCCTGAAAATTCGTGACTTTTCTTAACCATTTTAACAAAACAGACTGACTAATTCAGGTGGATCAGAAACAATGAGTGTTCAGTTCTTTAGAGACATTTACAGCTGACTGCCAACTGGGACAATAAAAACTTCATTAATTCAAAAGCTGGACTAATGACAACTCTCTGCCTCAAAGCATTACACAGCAGTGCAATTGGGTAAATTTTCTTCAATCACCAGAATCTCTGGCCTATTTGTTGCCACTGCATTGAATTTACAGATGCAAATGTCATCCAAATGTTTCCTGAATGTACGCTGAATCAGTATTAGGCCTTTTCAGACTGAAATTGGTTACCTCCCATATAACATGAGAAGCATATAAGGTCCTTGACAGGGCGGATGTGGAGAGGATGTTTCCACTTTCTGGGAGAATCTAGGACAAGGGGTCGCAATTTCAAAATAAGGGGCTGTCCATTCAAAACAGAGATAAGGCAAAATCTTTTCTCAGAGGGTCAGTCATCCTGAAAAGCATAGACTTTGAATATTTTGAAGTTAGAGATGGATAGATTCTTGGTGAGCAAATGGTTGAAAGGTTATCAAGGGTAGTTGGGAATGTGGATTTAGAATCCTTACAGTGTGGAAGCAGTCCACACCGACCCTCTGAAAAGCATCCACCCAGGCACACCCACCCCACACTATACCTATAACCCTGCATTTACTGTGGCTACCCCACCTAGCCAGAACATCCCTGCACACCATGGGGCAATTTAGCATGGCCAATCTACCCTAACCTGCACAACTTTGGACCGTGGGAGGAAACCGGAGCACCCAGAGGAAACCCAAACAGACGCTGAAAGAATGTGCAAACTCCACACAGACAGAAGGCTGGGATCAAACCCAGGTCCCTGGCGCTGTGAGGCAGCAGTGCTAACCACTGAGCCACTGTGCCACCCTTGAGGTTTCAATTAGAATCAGCATGATTTTATCAAATGGTTGAGCAGGCTTGAAGGACTGAATGGCCTGCACCTTGATCATATGTACCATCCAATTGAGAACTTGGTTGTTTTCAGGATAGCCACATCTGTATACACACATGCACACACAGTGGAGAGTATAGACAGACACACACCAGTGTTTTGTGTAGAAATTTCAGTTTGTCATCTTTTAGAAGTATGGTTATTTCTAAGTGTAGGGCTCACGCCTGCTAACAGGCTCTTTGTTAAAGTTGAAGGTTGTGTTAAATTGTTTGGTCTAATCAAACAGTTCCGTGATGGTTTGACACACACCTCTGGAGCAGGTCGGCTTAAATGCAGACCTCCTGGCTCAGAGATAGGGACATGACCACCACACCACAAGAACCCTATCACCTTCTGTTTTATTTTGTTTAAACTATTTTCTAATCAACCCATTTAGAGATGTTTTTACACACCTCTGGAGCAGGTGAGACATGAACCCTGGCCTTCCAGTCCAGAGATAGGGGCACTACCACTGTGCCGCAAGAGGGTCCTCCCATCATCTTCTGTATTTAAATCCTTGATTTTTCACACCCGTTTCTTATTTCCTGTGATCAGAATAGTCTCAGGTTGCCATGGGATTCCGACTTCTCTTAAGCAAACCAGACAAATGATAAAATTGAACTCGGGCCATTCCGGCCTGGAGTCTAGTCTGCAAGATATCACTGTATTGCTGACGCTGCTGGGTTAATATTTTACAAGCCGAGGTATCGCATGAAAACACAGTCTGGTCTGCAAATTACCTGCTTGTAATCCCCAACAATCTCACAAAATAAATATTGGCATGCTTCCTCGACAGAAATAAGGCAAGGTTAATTCTGGAGTTTTTGTAGTGTTTAAGGAAACAGTATGATCTAATGTAATAAAACTCTTAAATTTACCTTTTATCTCTGTTCAGGGTTTGATGTGGTGTATTTTTCAGTGGACAGTTCTCTCCACCTTTGAAAATAAGTGTTCCAGTCCTATTTCAGAGACTTGTGCAACATAAGCCAGGCTGATATTCCAGCACGAGCTAGAGGGAGTGCTGCAGTGCCATAGGTACGGTCTTTTGGATGAGGTATTAAACCAAACCCAGGAGATTTTGTGGTACAGTGGTAGCTTTCCTACCTCTGCTCGGCCTAGGGTGGCATCCTCTTGGCCTGGAGTGACAGTCTTTCAGCCCGGAATGGACATCCAGTCTCAAGCTGATTCCAGAGCGGTCTCCTGGCTTCAAGGTGAAGCCTGGCTTGGTTTGGAGCATGGATTGGGTGGGAATGGGGTTTGTTGTTCTGAACTTCTTATTCCTCTACTTTCTAATTTATTCATACCAGCTGCAATACTGAACTTTTTATTTCTTTATTTTTCTAAGTGTTCTTTTCCTAAGAATTTGCCCTGAAGAATTTGCACTGAGGTGCATTGTACTTGTGCTGTTGCCATAAGTGATGACTTGTAAACTTTTCACTGTAATCATTTGAGGGCATGTGACAATAAAGCTAATTCAATCTTTCAATTAAATTCTGGGTCAGAGGCTCTTCAGTTCCAGCCTCAGGACTCAATGGCCCCAGGGGGTTGTATCAAATCAAGGTCTGATAGATCAACCATCTATCTGTAAAGCATCAGCCAGGTTCCAAGGGATTGAGACTAGCAAGACTCTGACTGCTCGCTTGTTAGGATGTCCAAAATCTCTCCTCATTGTTTTGAAAAGGAGCTGGAGAGTTAGAAGAAAGATCAAAGAACAATATAGCACAAGAACAGGCCCTTCAGCCCTCCAAGCCTGTGTTGACACATTCTGCCCTTCCATACTAAAACTGTCTTCACTTAGAGGATCTGTATCCTTTTATTCCCTTCCTATTCATGTATTCATCCAGGTGCTTCTTAAATGCTGCTACTGTGTCTGCTCCCACCACTTCCTCTGGCAGCGTGTTCCAGGCACTCACCACCCTTTGTATGAAAAACATGCCTCGCACATCACTTTTAAACCTCCCCTCCCCTAGCACGCAGAACCTGTGGCCCCCAGTAATTGACTCCTCCACCCTGGGAAAAACCCTCATACTTTCCACTGTATCCATGCTGTTCACAATCTTATAACCTTCTACCTCCCTGGTTCCGTCTTAATCTCTCACCTCAAGCAACAAAGCTAAAACAGATAAACTGGTTATTGTCATGTTGGTTGTGGGATCTTGCTGTTTGCAAATTGTTTGCTGGATTATCTACACCACAATGATGCCTGTGCGACAAAAGTGCTCCCCCAGGTGGTGAGACACAAGTCCTGAGATTGTCAACAGCGCTCCATAAATGTCAGCTTTTCTTTCCTTTTTCAGCACGTACATATTGTGGCTTTTATGCTGAAGGTATCGGTTTTGAGCCATTGAGTTCATCAGTTTCAACCCATTGAATATTTGTCCCTCATAACCATTGGACTAAGGAGATTAAACCTTTTATTTCGCTCCGTCAATCCTGCGTAGCTCAGGAACTGATTATAATGTTGCAAAATGGCATTTGGATTGAAGCTCTATTAGTTTTACCCCAGATAACAGCACAGAATTCAATTTGAGACGAATATATATGAACAGCACTCAGACTGCATACGCTGTAAGAGACTCTGCCTGCTTTGCTGCTCCCAGGGGTCTCACAATAACGACACATTGAGATATTTAGTGTCAAATTCTACAATACAATGAATTTCCATCGCTCTTCAAAGTATTTCAAACAGACAATAAGCAGCATCTGAAAAGCAAATTGCTGACTATTTCATGGTGGTTACAGTGGCATCCCATCAAGGAAAAATCATAATTTCAAAATTTTAACTTATTTTCAAAACTTCTATGGACTCACCCTCCGTTAACTCTGTAATGTCTTACTACCTCCTCAGGTCTCAGTGATCTCTGCAATCCTCTAGCAAATCCTTGATTTTGTTCATTCCATCATGGACAGCTGTGCTGTCAGTTCCCTGGGTCCCGAACTCTGGAATTCCCTCACTAAATCTCTTAGGCTCTCTGCCTCTTTCAGATTCGGGGGAGGCGATGGACTGGGCTGTCATTCCAGAGACCCAGATAATGTTCTGGGGACTTGGTTTCAAATCCCGCCACAGCAGATGGTGAAATTTGAATACAATAAATATCTGGAATTAAGAATCTAATGATGACAATGAATCCATTGTTGGGGGAAAAACCCATCTGGTTCACTAGAAAATTTTCTGAAGAAGGGTCCAGACCCAGAACATTAGCTTTCCTGCTCCTCTGATGCTGCGTGGCCTGCTGTGTTCATCCAGCTCTACATCTTGTTATCTCACTACATCTGGTTCTCCAATGCCCTTTAGGGAAGGAAACAGCCATCCTTACTGGTCTGGCCTACATGTGACTCCAGACCCACAGCAATGTGGTTGACTCTTAACTGCCCTCTGGGCAATTAGGGATGGGCAATAAATGCTGGCCTGGCCAGCGACGCCCTCATCCCGTGAATGAATAAAGAAAAAAAAATTCACAATGGTGGCAGATTAAGGCTGCTGAGCTGGAGCTTGTCCCTGCCAACCACTTTTCTTGTTGCGTTTCTTCCTTTTTTTTAGTTTTTCTTTCGACTTAACTTCAGTTTTGGAGGCAGCGATGCCAGGGCTGGGGTCCCAGGGTTGGGGACTTTGCCGGTTGGTCACAAGGCGGGGCTGGCGAGCCCGGGTAGAAATCTGGCAGTTGGTGGCATTGTAGAAGCAGTTGGGGGTCCGGAGGGGGATTGTGCCAGCCTGTGGCGAGGGAGCTGGTGAGCCCGGATGGCGGTTGGCTGAGAGACGGTGGCACGGGGATCGAGAGATTGAACCCAGCGCGGGAGAGAGAGAGATCAAACACTCACGGGAAAAGCCCTGTGCGGAGCAACTGCAGGCCTATGTCCAAAGAAGGACTGTAATTTGGAACTTTTAACCTTACTTCTTATTCACTATTTTATACTGACAAGAGCTTTAATGTTTAACTTTTAATTTACTTCATTATTTTTTGACTCTTTACCTAAGATTTTTTACCCATCTAAGTAGGGACTTTGTACACTTTTCACTGTACTTGAGTACACTTGACAATATAAACCTAATTTTAATTTTTTCCTTATGGCTATATATGACCATTTCCTAACACCAAGTGGAGTCAATGGTGCTGGTTGCCCATAAATTGTGCAGAATATGTCTATTGGACAAAGGTATTTTTCATCATAGAATCCCTACAGCATGGAAACAGGCCCTTTGGCCCAACCAGTCCACACCGACCCTTGGAGCATCCCACCCAGACCCATTCCCTGTATAACCTACCTAAGTTACACATCCCCAAACACCGTGGACAATTTAGCACAGCCAATCTACCTAACCCGCACATCTTTGGGTTGTGGGAGGAAACTGGAGCAAACCCACACAGACACAGGGAGAATATGTAAACTCCACACAGACAGTTGCCTGAGGCTGGAATTGAACCTGGGTCCCTGGCGCTGTGAGGCAGCAGTGCTAACCACCGATCCACCATGCCACATTTTGTAGACACTAGCGTGTCTCCTACATTCATGTGGAAACCTCACCTTGTCTCAGCTGCCTAGTTGACCACCACCATTCTCCACTGGATGTGACAGATTTTGGGGTTTTGCTTTGATCTGTTCAGTATGTGATTGTTTAAGTCCTCCCACAGCCTCTGGTCTTTGATGCCAGGCATTTGGAACAGCAGGTTTTGGACATAGAGCAACTGTCATGACCATCTGAAGCAGAGTGCATCAGGATGTTTCTGGGACTGAACAGGATGCTAGATAAATACAAGTCCTTTACTTCCTGTTGAAGTGCCAAAGTTTATTTCAATTTTTGAGTTTCGTCAGCCTTTTATTATTTTGACGAATGTTGGCCTTTTGCTGCACACGTCACAAATTATGTCAACTTCAACGACTCACTGAATCTCCATCACTTTTCAAAGTCTTTTAAACTGATGGTGAATAGATAGAATCATACAACCCCTGCAGTGTGGGAGCAAGCCATTCAGCCCATCGAGTCCACACCAATCCTCCAAAGAGTATCCCACTCAGACTCACCCTATCCCTGTAACCCTGCATTTCCCATGGCTAATCCATCTAGTCTGCACATCTTTACACTGTGGGAGGAAACCTCCACAGACACAGGGAGAACATGCAAACTCCACATAGACAGTCACCCAAGGTTGGAATCAAACCCAAGATCCTGGTACTGTGAGGCAACAGTGCTAACCACTGAGCCCCTTTGCTCTCTATGTGGCCTGTGTTGTGGGGACATTGTGATAATATCACTGGGCTAGTAACCAGAAGACCAGGCTGATGATTGGAAGCCACATGTCTATAGCTCACCCACCACCTGGTGGAATTTAGATTCAATTAGAGTTCTTTTGAGAAAAAAACTGCAGTTGCAAGCTTGAATCAGTAACAGTGACTATGAAATGATCATCAATGTTTGGCAAACCCCACCTTCATCAGTAATGTCCTTTAGGTAAGGAAATCTGTTGTCCTTACCCAGCCTGCCCTACATGTGACTCCAGACTCATAGTAATCTATTCCTATGCTCTTCGGAAGGTCAGCATGGACTTGATGGGCCGAATGGCCTGTTTCCACACTGTAGGGATTCTATTCCATGATCTATGTCGTTGACTTTTAATTGCCCTCTGAAGTGACTCTAGAAAGCCATTCAGTTCAAGGGCAATTAGGGATGGACAATTAACATTGGGCTTCTTTGCAACACCTGAAGCCCATGAAAGAATATTTCAAAAAATGGACCGTGGCGCTTTCGAAAGATAATGCTTCCGGGTGCCATTTCCATGAAAAAGTGACAATTGTTCTTTTTTAATTGTACCAGTTGCAAAAATTTCCAGTGGATCTCAAACAAGTGCCATTTTTCAGACATGATTCCCACTCTTCATGTTCTTTAACCGAAACACTATATCTCTTGAGTTCTGAGGAAGAGACACTGGACCTAAACTGTTAACTCTGATTTTGCTTCAAAGGTGCCGCCAGACCTGCTGAGCTTTTCCAGAGACTTCTGTTTTTGTTTCTGATCTACAGCATCCGCAGTTCTATCGAGTTTTATTCACTATATCCCTTGATGTTTAGGAGACTTAAATGAGACAATGCCGTGCTTCCGAGAGGAAAGAAATCCAACTTTACTTTGTGAAGTGAATGCAGTGAATTAAAACCTTTGGGATGCGTCCCTCTCATGGATTATCACAGTTTTTCATCCTAGCGAGTCCTTGTTAATTGCTCCTGAGCCTGGATATCTGAAGCTTTTCTCAACTCTAATTACATTTTGATGCATCATCGTTCCTTGGCGGTCATTTTCCAAAACAAAAACATTCAGTCTTTTGTTCTCTTCTTTAACATCCAGTGTTTCAAAGTTTCGTTCTATCCGTTGGGAATATTGTCATCTTTAAATGCAACCAGAGAAAATTTGAGTGTTTTTAATCTGAAATAGTTGAAAGAACAGCTTGTTCAAACCTTTGTAAAAGCCATTGCATGTTGTGCAGTCCTAACACGGTAACCATGAAATGCCTTTTGCATTTACTCTCCAATGAAGCTTTCAGCTTCATTCTTTGCTATGTGCTGCTGCTAGTTGGTTCTTCATTCTCTCCCTCTCTTGTTGTCTTCTCCGTAGTTCTTGAGTCTTTCAGTGCATGTCAGTTTCCAAGATATGTTTAAAATGGCAAAAAGAATTCAAGGGGGTAGGTATAGAGGAGAATCAGAACAAGGGGTTGTAACCATAAAATTAGAGCTCAGTCATTAAGGGTGAAACCAGGAAGCACTCATTTTGGGATTAGGAACGGCTAAGGGATTTCTGCAGCCAATGATCTGATCTGTCCTGTACATCTGGCTTAGTTTGTCTCAGTCCCTTTAGTGCTGACTTGATTTGTAAGCCTTCACTGCTCTACCCCACAATGACCAAGGTTATTCCAACCCTTTATTCACACTGTGCAAAGTACTCCAGTCCAGGTTCAGACCCAACTCTCCAGGCTGAGAGAATTACTTCCCTTTCTGTCGCTGTCTTAGACTTAAATCGTCAGTTTTCCCATTTCCATCAGTCCTTCACTTCCATAAAAATTAGGGACTCCAAAAAATCTGGGATTCTCACCCCAAAAGGTCATAGGACACAATCGAATATTTCATGACTAAAATTGACATTTTTTTTGTTAGGTAAGGGTAATTTATTTTTTATTCATTCACAGGATGTAGGTATCACTGACTAGGTAAGGATGGCAGTTTCCTTCCGTAAAGGATATTAGTGAACCACATGGGTTTTTCCTGACAATGGTCATCTTTGGACTCTTAATTCCAGACTTTTTTTTAATATAAATTGCACCATTTGCCATGTTTGGATTCAAACCTAGGCCCCTAGAACATTACCTGGTCTCTGGATTAACAGTCTAGCAATAATAACACTCGGCCATTGCCTC
This sequence comes from Rhincodon typus, assembly GCF_021869965.1. Taxonomy (NCBI): domain Eukaryota; kingdom Metazoa; phylum Chordata; class Chondrichthyes; order Orectolobiformes; family Rhincodontidae; genus Rhincodon; species Rhincodon typus. Next base: position 17,059,340 of record NC_063367.1, on the reverse strand, counting down.
CCCTCTGTTGGATTGGGGAGTCTTGTCACACAGTGGGTAGTATTACTGCATCTGAATTCGAGTTTGATTGGCGAGATTACATTTCAACTACTATCTGCAGTTTTGGTTTCCTTATTGGAGGAAGCATATACATGTGTTGGAAGTAACTAAGAGGTGCTTTAGTACCTGGAAAGAGCAAGTTGTCTTATGAAGATGGGTTAGACAGACTGGGCTTGTTTCCACTGGATGTTAGAAGAAGAGGGAGTGATTTAGACTATAAGACCATAAGACATAGGAGCAGAAATTAGGCCATTCGGCCCATCGAGTCTGCTCCGCCATTCAATTATGGCTGATAAGTTCCTCAGCCCCATTCTCCTGCTTTCTCCCCGTAACCCTTGATCCCCTTGATAATCAAGAACCTATCTATCTCAGTCTTAAATGTACTCAATGACCTGGCCTCCACAGCATTCTGTGGCAGAGAATTCCATAGATTCACCACTGTCTGGCTGAAGAAGTTTCTCCTTATCTCCATTCTAAAAGGTCTTCCCTTTACTCTAAGGCTGTGCCCTCAGGTCCTAGTCTCTTCAACCAATGGAAGCATCTTCCCAACATCCACACTGTCCAGGCCATTCAGTATTCTGTAAGTTTCAATTAGATCCCCCCTCATCCTTCTAAACTCCAATGAGTATAGTCCCAGAGTCCTCAAGCGTTCCTCATATGTTAAGCTTTCCATTCACGGGACCATTCTTGTGAACCTCCTCTGAACCCGCTCCAGGGCCAGTACATCCCTCCTGAGATATGGGGCCCAAAACTGCGCACAATACTCCAAATGTGGCCTGACCAGAGCCTTATAAAGCCTCGGTAGTACATCCCTGCTTTTATATTCAAGACCTCTCAAAATAAATGTCAACATTGCATTTGCCTTTCTGACTACTGACTCAACCTACAAGTTTACTTTGAGAATCCTGGACTAGAACTCCCACTCTTTGCACTTCAGACTTCTGAATTTTCTCCCCATTTAGAAAATAGTCCATGCTTTTATTTTTCTTACCAAAGTGCATGAGTTCACCCTTTCCCACATTGTAATCCATCTGCCACTTCTTTGCATACTCTCCTAACCTGTCCAAATCCTTCTGCAGCCTCCCCACCTCCTCAATACTACCTGTCCCTCCACCTATCTTTGTATCGTCTGCAAACTTAGCCAGAATGCCCACAGTTCCTTCATCTAGATCATTAATGTACAAAGTGAAAAGTTGTGGTCCTAGCACTGACCCTTGCGGAACACCACTTGTCATCGGCTGCCATCCTGAGAAAGACCCCTTTATCCCTACTCTCTGCTTTCTGCCAGACAGCCAATCTTCTATCCATGCTAGCACCTTGTCTCTAACACCGTGGGCCCTTTTCTTACTCAGCAGCTTCCTGTGTGGCACCTTATCAAAGGCCTTCTTGAAGTCCAGGTAGATAATATCCATTGGCTCTCCTTGGTCTACCCTGCTCGTTACTTTCTCAAAGAATTCTAGCAGATTTGTCAGGCATGACCTCCCCTTGATGAAACCATGCTGACTCTGCCGTATTTTACTTTACACTTCCAAATATTCACAAATTTCATCCTTTACAATGGACTCCAAAATCTTGTCCACGACCAAGGTTAGGCTAATCAGCCTGTAATTTTCCATCTTTTACCTTACTCCCTTTTTAAACAGGGGTGTCACGTTAGCAATTTTCCAGTCCTCTGGGACCCTCCCTGACTCTAGTGACTCCTGAAAGATCACCACAAATGCCTCCACTATTTCTTCAGCTTTCTCCTTTAGAACACTGGTGTGTAGCCCATCTGGTCCTGGTTATTTATCCACCTTCAGGCCAATCAGTTTTACTAGCACCTATTCCTTGGTGATGGCCACCATACTCAGCTCTGCCCACTGACTCTTTTGAATTTTTGGGATATTACTTGTGTCTTCCTCCATGAAGACTGACGCGAAGTAATTATTCAGTTCCTCAGCCATTTCCTTGTTCCCCACTGCTATCTCTCCAGTGTCATTTTCCAGTGGTCTAATGTCCACATTTGCCTCTCTTTTGCCCTTTATAGAAAAGAAACTCTTACATTCTTTATATTACTGGCTAGCTTGCCCCATATTTAATCTTGTTGCTCCTTATTTTTTTTCTTGTTGCCCTCTGTTGGTCTTTGTAAGCTTCCCAGTCCTCTGGTTTCCCACTGCCCTTCACCACATTATATGCGTTCTCGTTTGCTTTTATGCTATCCCTGACTTCCTCAGTCAGCCATGGTTGCCTCATCCTCCCTGTACCATGCTTCTTTTTCCTAGGAATGAATTTTTGCTGCATCTCCTGAATTACTCCCAGAAACTCCTGCCATTGCTGTTCCACTGTCTTTCCTGCTACGCTCCTCTTCCAGTCAATTCTGCCCAGCTCCTCCCTCATACTTCTGTAGTCACCTTTATTCAGCTGTAATACCGTTACCTCTGATTCTATCTTCTCCCTCTCAAATGCAGAATAAATTCTATCATCTTATGATCACTGCCTCCTAAGGGTTCCTTTACCTTAAGCTCCCTTATTAAGGCTGCCTCATTGCACAACACCAAACCCAGTATTGCCTGTTCCCTTGTGGGCTCCACCACGAGCTGCTCCAAAGCCATCTCGTAGACATTCCACAAACTCTTTTTCTTGCAATCCACTGCCAACCTGATTTTTCCAGCCCACCTGCATATTGAAATCCCCCATGATCACTGTGACTTTGCCTCTCTTACACACCTTTTATATCTCCTGGTGTATCTTGCGCCCCAGCTCCTGACTACTGTTTGGAGGCCTGTACACAACCCCAACTATGTTTTTATTTACCTTTGCAGTTCATCAGTTCTATCCACACAGATTCTACACCATCTGACCCTACTTCGTTTCTTCCTATTGATTTAATTTCATGTCTCACTAATAAGGCAACCCCACCCCCTCGGCCCACCTGCCTATCTTTCAATCTTTGATTGAAGTGTGTAAGATCCTGAACAATCTTGACAAGGTCAACATGGAAAGGATGTTCCCTGTTGTGGGATGGTCCAGATCTAGGTGGCAGTGTTTTAAAATTAGGGGTCACCCTTTTGGATGGAAATGGGACGGTCTTTTCTCTTTGAGGGTTGTGTAATTGCGGACTATCCGTCTCAGAAGGTGGGTCATTGTGTGTTTTGAAGGTGAGAGTTGATCAATTCTTGTTAGGCAGGGGATAAAATTTATCGGGGAGTAGATGGGGATGTGGAATTTGAAGTATAAACGAGATCAGCCATGATCTTATTGAATGCTGGAGCAGGCTGAAGGACCATAAAGGCCTACTCTTGCTCCTATTTTCAGTGTTCATGTGTCATACTTTGTTCCAGCATTGACTTTTGCATTATTGCTGTAGCTTTTTCAGTCTTAAACATCTCTTCTTGCCATTAACTAGCAGCCACCGCTAGCTTTTAGTCACCACTTGCTGATATGTTTTGTGTTTTTTTCTGCTTGTTTTTCTGCATAATACTCACCACAGACAGTCAGGTTTTTGTTGAGACAGATGTCTCGCAGTTTATTAGCAATGCTAACTATTGGCATCGCTATCATATCACAGCCTTGGATGCTTAGTTTGGGTTCTGTGCTTACTGATGTTACTGTACATTGTGCGCACAGTGACAACACTGACCCCCTTTACATTGCATGACTGAAGGTGAGACGGGTACCTTTAAGGTGGATTGTCACATGGTCGCTCTCTTAAAGGCACAAGCTTATTAAGTCTGGCCAGTATGGCATATGATCTTGGGGGCTTTCCAGGCACAGTAATAGTGTCCCTGCCTCTAGGCATGGAGGCCTGGGTTCCAGTCCTGCCTGCTGAGATGTATCATTAGCATGTCTGAACAGGTTGATTAAAAATATCGACAACAACCTCCAGGCAGGTTCCCCTCCAAGTTACACACCACCTCACCTATTCCTTCGGTGTCACCAACTCAATGTCCTAATCCTGACTTGCTAATGGTACTGAGGGTGTTCCTGTACAAAATGTACTCTAGTGGTTCAAAAAGGTAACTCATCTCCAGGGCATTGAGGGACGGGCAATAAACTGACACCCAATCCTATGAAAGAACAGAAAGAGAATGAGGGCTCAGTCCCACAAGCCTTTTCTGCCTGATCTGGATTATAACTGCAGCTGTCCACCTCCATCCTGTAACCTTTGGAACCTGACAAAAATAATTCCACCCCACCCCAGCCTCAACAGCATTGTGGAGCCACTTTCTGATTTCCACGCACCTTTGTATGGAGATGTGTTTCGTAACATAACTATGGTCATAACGTAGGCCTGCTGGAGATCGGGGTGGGGTGGTGTTGGTAGTGGAGAATGGGAGGAGGAGGTGTGGAGAACAGGAGGG
>NC_063367.1:17040166-17054951 GCF_021869965.1 Rhincodon typus | reverse complement strand
GAGGAGGGGGGTTTTGGAGAATGAGAGGAGGAGGGTTTTGGAGAATGGGAGGAAGGGGGTTTTGGAGAATGGGAGAAAAGGACTTTGGAGAATGGGAGGAGGGGGTTTTTGGAGAATGGGAGGAGTGGGGTTTTAGAGAATGGGAGGAGGGGCTTTTTGGACAAATGGTGGGGTTTGGATAATGGGAAAAGGGGACTTTGGGGAATGGGAGGAAGAGGGTTTTGGAGGATGGCAGGGAGCTTTGGAGAATGGGAAGAGGGGTGTTTTAGAGAATGGGAAGGGGGGGGTTTTGGAGAATGGGAGGAGGGGGGCGGTTTTGGAGAATGGGCGGAGGGGAGGTTTTAGAGAAATTGTGCGGAGGGAGTTTTTGGATAATGGGGGTGTTGGAGAACAGGTGGAAAGACAGAACAGGAAGAAGGAGAGAATGATAGAGGGGATGGAAAACAGGAGGAAGGATCGAATAGGAAGAAGGGGTATGGAGAATGGATAGAGGGAGAGAATATTGGTGGGGGGGAGATGGAGAACAGGAGGGGAGTGAGAATGGGAGGGGAGAGAATGAGGGATGTGAATAATAGGGTGAGGGTGGGAATGGAGTGGGGGTGGGGTAGGGTGGAGGGGTGATTGTGACACATTTCAGATCCTTGACCAACAGATGGGATGTGGGTCATTTGCTCACTGACTGCCAAGTTGGTTTAATTAAGATTCTGCATTGACCAGGCGGGTCCCTGAGGGGAAGCTTGTGATTATATTAGAATGAATCACTGCCTCAGTATTTAGAGACTTGAAGGACACAAATTCATTTAAAATATGTTATTATATTTAAGCTTAATTCAAACATATGTACATTTCAATGCAGACTGATTTTCAATTACCATATTCCAGTGTAGTGAGTTTTGTCATTCATTAAAAGAAAATCCTTCTGAAATAAGCGAGAAATTGGAATAGACATAATGCATCTGGACAGAAGACATCAGAAGATATATTCGCCTTCTGTTTTCTGCACTTTATTAAACAAGCGATGAAACAAATAATAAAAACCTGAACAATGCTATAGCTTGCAATTTAGAAACTGGAATGGTCAATTAGTTTTGCAAAGTCATCGTGATCAGAGTGGCCTGTCTGTAAGGCTGGCTTTCTCGGGGGAACAGATTAAAGGTTCAGAAGGCAGCTTGCCACCAACTTCTCTGGGGTAACTCAGGATGGGCCATGACTGTTGCCAGTGATGCCCAGCTCCAAAAAGTGTATTTTAAAAGAATGATCCACAGAGGAGGCCATTTGGTCCATTGCACTGATGCTGTCTCTTTGAAAGAACTTAAGAAATATGAGTAGGAATGGGCCACTTGGCCCCTCAAACCTGTTCTGCCATTCAGTAAGGTCATGGCTGATATGAGTGTGGCCTCAGCTCTACTTTCATGCTTGCCTCCTGTAACCCTTGACTCCCCTGTCAATGAGAAATCCGTGTAACTGGGCCTTGGGTGACCCAAGCTCCACTGCTCTCTGGTGGAAAGAATTCCAAAGGCTCTCTGCAGCAGGAAATTCCTCCTCCTCCCTGCCTTAAATGGATGACCCCTCATTTTAAAACTGCTGTATCTAGACCCATCATGAACACCTCTATAAAATCTTCCCTTAACCTTAAGATCATTTGGTTGAAGTCCTTAGTATATGCTGGTTGGGCTGAATGGCCAGTTTCTAAGCTCTATCACCTACTAAAGCAAGTTCAGCAGAAGCTCTCTTACCCAGAGAGTGGTTAGGATGTGGAGTGTGCTACCAGAAGGAGTAGTCGAGATGAACGAATGCGTTTAAAGAGAGGTTAGATAGACAAATGAAGGTGTAAGAAATAAATAGATCTATTGATAGAGTTAGAGAAAGAAAGATGAGGAGGAAGTTCTTTTTTTTTTCTTTTGTGGGGTAACATTTGTTGCCCATACCTAATCACCCCTGAAACTTGCTGGGCCATTTCAGAGCCAGTGTAATTATGAGTCAAGCATATTGCTGTGGGTCTGGAGTCTCATTAAGTCAGACCAGGTAAGGATGGCAGATTTCCTTCCCTAAAGGACATTAGTGAACCGGATGGGTTTTTACAATTATCAGTGATGGTTCCAAACTCGCTGTGACTAATTATATTTAATCAGATTTAATAACTGAGTTTAAATTCTGGCATCCTGAGCGATTAATCCACGACTTCAGAGAATTAGCCTGCGGCTCTGAATTACTCATCCACTGACGTTATCAACTCTCCATTGGGGTTGACATCCTGGCTTTAGTGGGTCCATTGGTATTGTCTTTGTTCTTCCCCCGCTTTCTTCAACATTCCCTCGATCCACAGGTCAATATTATCCACCTCTCACTTCTTCATCTTTCATTTCTGTTTTTAACCCACAATTTCTCCATCAATTGTGGCCAGGATAAGACCATCAGGCTTTCATTTCCAAAGGCTATCAATTATCTCTCAAGCAATATCAAGCAACCCCTTTTGATTCCTGGATTTCTACACTCATTCAAACTCACCAATTTGTCTATCTTTTGCCCCGACACACTTCAACAGCTGTTGTCCACCTCAACCTTTTCCTTCAGAGCCTGACTGTTGCATCATATGCCAACACAGGCCTTTTGGGCTTATTTGTAGAGGCATACAGCACTAAAACAGACCCTTCAGTCCAACCAGTCCATGCAAACATAATCCCAAACTAAACTAGTGCCACCTGCCTGCTCCTGGCCCATATCAATCCAAACCTTTCCTATTCATGTAGCTATCCAAATGTCTTTTAAACATTGTAATTGTACCCACATCCACCACTTCCTCAGGAAGTTCATTCTGCACGTGAACCACCCTCTGTGTAAAAAATTTTCCTCTCATGTCTTTTTTAAATCTCTCTCCTCTCACTTTAAAGATATGTTCCCTAGTCTTGAAATCCCCCATCCGAGGGAAGAAACACCTACCATTTACTCTATCTATACTCCTCATGATTTTATAAACTTCTGTAAAGTTGCCTCTCAATCTCCTAAGCTCCAGTGAAAAAAGTCCCAGCCTATCCAGCCTTTCTTTGCATTTCCTTATTGAAGGTAAGATACATTTCATTGGAGGCAGTTCAGAGAAAGTTCACTAGGATGATTCTTAGTATCGAGGGATTGTCTTATGAGCAAAGGCTAAACAGGTTAGGACTCTACTGACTGGAGTTTAGAAGAATGAGAGGGGATCTATTAAAACATACAGAATTCTTTACGGGCTTGACAGGGTCAATGCTGAGAGGATGTTTCCCCTCATGGGAGAGTCTAGGACAAGAAGGCATTGTCCCAGAATATGGAGGTGCCAAATTAAGACTGAGATAAAGAAGAATTTCTCTCAGAGAGTTGAGAGTCTTTGAACTCCTTGCCACAGAGATCTGTTTGGGGGAGAATCCATGTGTATATTTAAGGCTGAGATAGATTCTTGATGGGTCAAGGAATCAAGGGTTATGGGGAAAAGGCAGGAAAATGGGCACGAGGAATGTCAGATCAGCCATGATCTGTTGAATGGTGGAGCAGACTCAAAGGACCGAATGGCCTACTCGTGTTCCTATTTCTTATGGCCTTGCCTATTACGGCTGAACAGCTTGTTCTGTGCTGTGACTCTACTGAGCTATGTAAGGCATCTGTGGTGTGATTATGATGTGATTAGGCTACGGAATAAAGCATTCAAACAGCTCTGACGTGCATTTCCACTGTGTCTTGTGAACCTTCAAGCAAAGGTCAATGTTATTTTGGATAATCAGGAATCTACTGTGCTCCCTGTGGAATATTCAGTGGGTCTGGTCTCCGGGATCGAGATAATGAAACATGTGTAAGCGTAGTGATGAGCTGTTGATTAACTTACCGTTCTTAACCCATCTGCCACACCAAAATCACTGGCTTTCAGTTGATCTAATTATACCATTAATGACGGTCTTATCACCCCTTTACATATCCTGAGAAACAATTTTGTATCAGCATCATGTAAAGCACTACAGGCAAAAGTTTGAGAAAATACTTTGTCACATCCCTGGGAACTATCCCAAAGCAATTCATATTTAGTGAGAAAGACCTAGGGATTCTGGTACACAGCTTCTTGAAAGCAGAGAAGCAGGCATAGATAAGGTGGTGAAGAAGACATTTGGCACGTTTGCCTGTATTGGTCAGAACATCGAGTGTAGGAGTTAGGATGTTATGTTGCAGCTGTACAAGACATTGATCACTTTTGGAGTACTGTGTACATTTCTGGTCGCCCTGCTATAGGAAAGATATTATTAAGTTGGAGAGGATACAGACAAGGTTTACAAGGATGTTACCAGGACTGGAGGGTTTGAGTTATAATGAGAGGCTGGAATGGGTTGGGACTTTTTTCACTGAATCATAGGAGGTTCAGGGGTGACCTCATAGAGGTTTATAAAATCATGAGGGCTATAGGTAAGGTGAATGGCCAATTTTTTTTTCGCCGGGGTGGGGGAGTTCAAAACTAGAGGGCATAGGTTTAAAGTGAGAGGAGAGAGATTTAGAAGAGACCTGAGTGTCAACTTTTTCTCACAGAGGGTGGTTCGTATGTGGAATGAACTGCCAGAGGAAGTGATAGATGCAGGTACAGTTACAGCATTTAGAAGGCTTGAATTTCAGGATGGGTACATGAGTAGCAAAGGTTTAAAGGGATGTGGGCCAAATGCAGGCAAATAGGACTAGTTTAGTTTGGGAAATCTGGCTGGCATGGACCAAAGGGTGTGTTTCTGTGTTGAATGATTCTCTGAGGTCAGTCGATTATTGTTATATTGGCCATCACAGCAGGTGGTAACACTCTGCAATATCCCATAGACGTCAGCAAATGAACGAGGAGGAATTTATATTGTGTGGTGTTTGAGAGATGAATATTGGCTGAGACACCAGGAGAACTCTTTGGCCTTTATTGGTCACGTGATCTTTAACATCTATCAATATCAGTGGAACAGATTGGTTGGCTACCTCTTCTGAGTCACATGTCTCACAGTGCAGCACCCCCTCAATACTGCACTCCAGTGAGACTTAGCTGTGATGTAGTTAACTTCCTGGGCCACATTAATTTATCAATTTCTCAGATGAAACAAGTCTACTGATGCTGAAGATCTGTGTGGCTCAGTGAAATGAGTGCTTGCAGGAAGGGAAGAGGGCAGAATATTGCAATAAAAAGTACGGAAACACACATGCAGATACACGCACCCATGCACACATCCTTTTTCAGTACATACCCATGCTGTCACACACACGTGGTTTGTGTCCAATGGCTCGGTTGTCTCATGTTTTCTTGTTTTAGATGTTTTCTTGTGTTAGATGTTTTCTTGCTAATCTTCATTATGTTAACATGAACTGTGGCTGTAAATCTGAAATAGTACTGATAAACCTAATGGGGCATTCAGGAAAACCTCCTGAAGGCATTTACACATGTGCACACACAAATATGCGCTCACACGTGTACACATTCAGTTTTGCATGTGCGCACACATACCTAGTAAGAAACACAAATTGAGGCACATGTGCACACATGTGTGCCCAAACACGGAGATTCATGGTCAGTCTCAGCAATCATGAAACTGCTGGTTAATGAGTCATTTCTAACAACATTTAGTTCTGTTTCCAAACTCAGTCTTTCTATAAACCCCATTTCCACCATTGGCGACATGCATGCCCACTGTTGAAATAAAGAAAAAAGTCCACAAATTAGGCATTTGGAATTATTCGACACGTGTGAGCTTTTAGCGTGACTGCACAGAGCCAGACGTCATTCTGAAGTGGAAGAGCTGTCTTGCTTTCTCTCTTGCCCACTCACGTGGAGTAATGTGGGAGGGAGGGTGTGGATACTGTCTTCTGTTCACTTATCTCTCACCCCTGAGTATGGGACACTCGATCTGCCTTTCAAGGTGTAAGTGAATCCTGGCAGAACCGATTTGGTTTAACGGCCCACCAGGCAGTGCCACAGTAGCTGGCCATGCTCGTTGGTCATGTTTACACACCCCGACGGTTACCAGTCATCCCTCACTTTCCCGGCAACTCTTCATTGTACCTGACTGACGTAGAGGGTCAAAAATTGGCTTGTGACTTCAACCTCTTGTGGGCAAACAGATCAGAGCAACGTGTGCTGCAGTGACAGGGTGATCCAGCCTCCAGTGACAAATGCCTTTCATCACAGCACTTAATGCCCTCTGCATCCTTCAGTACACCTGTCCTTTGTCCCTGTGACCACAACTGTGCGTGATCTGTGGTACTGAGTTTCAATGACATCTTTACACCCGGGAGCTCCGGGAAGAGTTACGTAAATGATTCCTACACACAGTCAAGTCATCTGCTGTCGTTACTTTTGCTGCATTTGCCAGACCATAAGACAGACCTGGATTTGAAAAGGAAATATTTAGGAAATGGTTGAACATAGAACATAGAACTGTACAGCACAGTACAGGCCCTTTGGCCCATGATGTTGTGCCAAAATTTTACCCTAATCCTAAGGTCTATCTAACTTCCACCCCTACCTTATACTATCATCCATATGCCTATCTAATAGCCGCTTAAATGCCCCTAATGAGGTCAACTCCACTACCCTCTCTGGCAATGCATTCCACACCCCGACCACTCTCTGAGTAAAGAACCTACCTCTGACGTTTCCCCTATATCTACCTCCTAGCCTAGTTGGGCCTAGCCTTCCCACTGTGAGACGGGTGGCGATTTTAGCCCACTGTTCTCCGGAGAAAGAGCGCATCTTACAGATCAGCAAATGTGCTGCTGCGAGGAAATTTACCCAAAAATCATTCAACTGAATGAATTCTCCTGAGTATGACTGGCTGAGAGATTAGGGCTGATTTTCTGAGTGCTTGTTCAATATTAGCATATCAGAAAATGGTCCAACTACTGCTCGCAGTTAGGGTTGAAGGTACAATTAGTAGTTAGCACGTTAAGGTTGTAGTTATGGTTAGCCTTATTAAGGTTAATTAATAGAGTTGAGAGTTGGAAGTATAGGCCATTCAGCCCTTACATGCCTGTTCTGCCATTCTAAATCATCTCCATCACTGCTAATTTCCTACACTATTCTCATATCCCTCAGGTTAAGCTGAGGGTATTGGAGTTAAGGGTTAAGGGTAAGGGCTGATATTTGTGATTGGGGATTAGCATGTTAATCTTAAGGTTAAAGGTTAGTGATTATGGTTTGAGTTGTGGTTAAGGCATGGTTAGTTCAAATTAATAATTATCTTTAGACACCACGATTGACAATACTGTTGTGACTGTGCTGCCTAATCACTGGGAAATCAGCCAAGCCAATCCTCCTTTTTGATTCCCCGGTCACAACCTTATAATGATTAACCTGGCAAATTCATCTCAAACCTTCAGCTGTCTAGAGTGAATGCTGATTTGATTTCAGTAAAGATTTCGAGATGCAATTTTTAAAAATCAGCAACGGAAAAATAATTTAAATCAATTTTGCATTTAATGTATTTAAATTATAACCAAATGATTATTGTAGCAACATTAATGTTGACAGCACTGGACTGTTGTCAATAAGTTAACTGCTGTTGCATCAAAATGAGATATCTAATTGAGTTTTTGCGAAGATCTACATTTTGGCTAGTCCGATATATTTTTATTTCCCTTATTTTGTCTCAGAGCAGGCTTGAGAGGCTGAATGGCCTACATTCCTAACTCAATTCATTAACTGTAGCACAACCATAACAAGCTAACTACTAACTGCAACTAATTGCGACTCTAATTGCGAGTAACATTTTGACCATTTTCTCACATCCTGACAGTGAACAATGTTTCAATGAACAATCTGTCCTAATTTCTCAGACAGCCATATGCAGGAGGATTAATGTTTCTCAATCTGTTCTGTGATTATTGGGTACGTTTATTTGCTGTAACATGTCCGTCCTAGATTTGTCCTGCTGAGTCAAGATCTGCCTTGGTTTCCTAGACCTTGCTCAACAGACACTCTCCTGTAGTATGTAAGGATGTAAGGAGTTTACTCTAGTGCCCTGAAATGATAACAGGGAGGAGCTGCCAAAGCCCAGGTAATATCAGTAAGTCCCCAGTTCTCCAACTTTTACTCACCATCTGCAAGGCTCCCCAAAAGAAATGTAGAGACCACCTCTGGACTGTAATATAGTGGTGTCTTTCACAGCACAGAACACCATGATCCAGAGAGGAGGTAGCAGTGTAGAGATAATATCACCAGATTAGTCTTCCAGAACCTTAAGTTAATGCATTGAAGACATGGATTTGAATCTCATCATGGCAGAGGATAAAATTTAAATTCAATAAAGGTCTGGAATGAAAAGCTAACCCAATAACGTTCACATAAACAATGTTGCTTGTTGTGAAACCTGGTTCACTGATGTCTCTTAGGGAAAGATATCTGCCATCCTTACTTGGCCTGGCTTACATCTGACTTCAGGCCTACAGCAATGTTGCTGACTCTTAACTACTCTCTGGACAATTAGGGATGGGCAATAATCGAGGGGTTCAGGTACACAATTCTTTGAAGTTTGTCACAAATAGATAGGGTGGTTAAGAAAGCGTTTAGCCCATTTGCCTTCATTGCTCAGATCTTTGAGTATAGGTGTTGGGATGTCATGTTGAGGTTGTAGAGGATATTGGTGAGGCATCTTCTGGAGTACTGTTTCCAGTTCTGGTTGCCCTTAAAAAGGAAGGATATTATTAAGCTGGAGAGGGTTCAGAAGAGACTTACCAGGATGTTGCCAGGAATGGCGGGTTTGAGTTATAAGGAGAGCTGGATAGGCTGGGACTTTTTCACTGGAGCGTAGGAGGTTGAGGGGTGACTTTATGTAAGTTATAAAATCATGAGGGGTATAGATAGAGTGAATGGTCAGGTGTCTTTTCCCTAGAGTGGGGGATTTCAAGACGGGGCCATATTTTTAAGGTGAGAGGGGAAAGATGTTTTGTGTCTAGATGACCCTTCATCAGAGCAGATGTGAAGTGTGGAGGGGGCAGCATTTATGCAATAGTGGGGCTGAGGGTGGAGTGCTGGGGGAGAAAGGGTGTTGATAGTGCAGATTAAGTGATCAGAATGTGAGGATGGCAGAACAATGGTGTATCCAACTGCCAAACTGGGAAGAATAGATAATCCGACTGGAGTAAGAGGAGGGGAAAGAGGACATGGTGACAGAGAAAGTAGTTGTTGTAATGCAGCAGCCAAATTGACTGCAGCAAGATATGATAATGAACTCTTAAATTGTTTTATAGTGATGATTGTTGAGGGATTGGTCCAGTTTATCTTCCCAAATGGTAGCTTGTACATTGAGAGGCTAGATGGAATCTTGCTTTAAGATCCCATCGGAAAGATAGTACCTCTGACAGTGTCACATTACCACTGTAATTCTGATGCTCCCAGTTAACAGGAGTTTGTGATGATGTGAGTTGAAGAAAATGCAGCAATTGTACTGGGAATGTACAATTGATACTTTAATATATCAGATGTAGACTTGAACCCAGTCTGTTTACTGAGATGAGCTGAAAAAGCCTACAACCTGCGAACATTAGCATCACTGAAAGATACATTTTATGCTCCTGAAACTATGAGCAGGAAAATGATAATAGCAAGCTGCAGCTCACAACGCATTGACATGAGAGGGTTTGTCCAGGGTATGGAAACTAAAAATAAATAATAACGCATTGTCATTTGCTAATGAGAATTACCAGATCAGACAGAACTGACACTATGCTCAGTAATTGCTTACATTCGGATGATGCCACGTTATTGACAGGTAAGGGACTGCTAGAGAGTTGCATGTTAATCTTTACAAATGTAAAATTCACCAGGGACTGGTATTAGTGAGAGTTATTAGTCTCTTAATCATTTATGTAAACAGATTATTTATCTAGTCATAAATGAGCAGGCAAATGATTAGGAGATCATTGTAGAGTTGTATGTGTGCAATCAAGCTGCATCCAAAGACTAAGTGACATTTTCCTGAGTGTGCCTCTGTACCTTGTAATCCAATTCTAATTGTTTTTCACTCGAATTTGACTTTCTTGAAGCAGCAGATTGTCAGTGATCTGTACAACTTGTTGCACTTAGTCCTGGGACACAGATTCTGCTGTTGAAATCCAGGATAATGTGAGCAGAAATATTAGCCGCACGGCCCGATTTGACCTAGTCCCAGTTGCCAGCATTTGGCCGATATCCCTCCAAGCCCTTCCTATTCATGTAACCATCCAGATGCCTTTTAAATGTTGTATTTGTACCCACCTCCACCACTTCTTCAGGAAGCTCATTCCATACACGTACCATCCTCTCTGTGGAAAAGTTACCCCTCAGATCCTTTTTAAATCTTACCTCTCTCACCTAAAACCTGTGCCCTCTAATTCTGGACTCCCCTACCCTGGGGAAAAGACCTCACCTATTCATCCTATCCATGGTCCTTATAATTTTATAAACTCCTATAAGGTTACCACTCAGCCTCCGTTGCTTCAGGGAAAATAGCCCCAACCTATTCAGCCTCTCCCTATAGCTCAAACCCTCCAATCGCACCAACATCCTTACAAATCTTTTCTGCGTCCTCTCACATTTAGCAACATTCTTCCTAGAATTGAATGTAGCACTCTAAAGGTTGCCTCAGCAATGTCCTGTATAGCTGCAACATGACATCCCAACTCCTATACTCAGTGTTCTGACCACTGAAGGCAAGCGTGACAAACGCCTTCTTCACCACCCTGCCTACCTGTGACTCCACTTTCAAGGAATTATGCGCCTGCACCCCTAAGTCTCTTTGTTCAGCAACACTCCCAGGACCCTATCATTAACCAGTCCTGCTCTGGTTTAAGGCTGAGTTGGATAGAGTTTTGACTAAAAAGTGTGTCAAAAGGTGGGGTGTAGATAGGACATTACAGGTCATAAAAAAAAGGCATGAGCTTAATAAATGGCAGAGCAGGCTAGAATGGCCTACTGCTGCCCCTCATTTGAAAGATGGTGGCTGGACACCCATGTCCATTGGATATGATCGCCCTTGTTGAGCTCAGAGGCTGTATCCATCTCAAGAAGGAGTTGAACCATCTACATTCTGATTTCAAAGCAGAAAGGCGGAAGAAACAGACCCTAATCACTTCTGCTAATCTGATCTATTAACTGAAGCTGTTGCAATGACAGTGAGTGGAAGGTGGTGGGGTAATGGTAATGTCACTGGACCAGTAATCCACAGGACAAGGATATAGTTATAGGGAGAGAGATAGCAGGAACTGCCAATGCTGGAGAATCTGAGATAACAAGGTGTGGAGCTGGATGAACACAGCAGGCCAAGCAGCATCAGAGGGGCAGGAAAGCTGACGTTTCATGTCTGGACCCTTCTTCAGAAACGTTATAGGGACATAGGTTTGAATCTCATCATGGCAGATGGTTAGAAATTAAATTCAACAAAAGTCTGGAATTAAAAGCTAGTCTAATGGTGACCATGTAACTACTGTCATTTATTGTAAAAACACATCTGATTTCATAATATGCTTTCGGGGAGGAAGTTTATCCTTATCCGGTCTGACCTACATGTGACTCCAGACCCACAGCAATGTGGTTGACTCTTAACATTCCTTTGGGCAATTATGGATCAGCAATGAATGCTGGCCTGGCCAGTAATGCCTATATCTCAAAAAACAAATTTAAAAAATGATATCTAAAAGCCAAATGATAAAGTGACAGGTTGAGGTCCATTGTCCAAACCAGGAAGAGATTTCTGACTGACCTGTTTATATTTCTGGCCATTTCCTGTATTTTTTTTCCCGTAGATTTTAAATTTGTTACATATGAGCAACGAGGTGATTGATCAATAAAGATACTTTGTACTGGGGTCTGTTTGTCTGTCTCCTATGCAGGTAAGAAACGATCTGTTGGCCTTTGCTGCCTGCCCTGTTGTACCTGTCCATTAGCCCACTGATCTACTATCTCCCCAGCTCTCCAAAGAGGGACAGGTCCCAGCGGCAAGCTAATTAGACATCGACTGCAGCCTGCACAATGTGAGCTGAATTTCAATAAGATCAGAGCGGGTCTCGCATTATTACTTACCCCCTTGTCGTATGGCAGCCTGGAAACAGTATCAGAATGATTGGGAGATCAGCGTTTTTGATACTAGCAACTTAGAGAATGAAAATAGGCTCAAATCAGATGCATTGTGTGTCATATTGAGTGGTATTATGTGGCTGATCAGATATAAGTGAGGGCAATCTCTGGGCCAATAAACATTAGATCCTTTGCAAAGCATTTAACATTCACTTTGCAGAACTCAGCTCGTTACAGCACATCCTGTCCTTGCTCTAGTCCTTAATCACCAGTCTGAATCAAAAAATAATTCATTTAAAATATTATTTCAGTTTTGAAGCACTCGAAAAGATATCTGTGTGTTCAAAGGTGCTTTTAGCAGTAACACTGCTAATGCATGTTACTGGGTTGAGGAAGGACATTAATTGTAAGAAGTTTCACTTTCTCGAATGCCATATGGATGCAATATTAAAAACCCAACCTGAATTCAAATTGTGTTTAATATAAAGGGATTTGGAGCCGAAACATTTAAAGGTTATGCCAAATCAAACCATTATTTGAACACACTGCTGGAACACCACAAGCCCTAACCTCCAAGAATTTATTATAGAATCACAGAATCCCTGCAGTGTGGAAGCAGGCCATTTGGCCCATCAAGTCCACACCGACCTTCTGAATAGCATCCCACCCAGTCCCCCCAGCCCTATCCCTGTGTTTCCCAACTCTAACCCACCTAGCCTGCACATCCCTGGACGCTATGGGCAATTTAACATGGCCAGTTCTTCTAACCTGCACATTGTTGGATTGTGAGAGGAAACCGGAGCACCGAGGGGAAACCTACTTGGACACAGGGAGAACGTGCAAACTCCACATAGACAGTCGCCTGAGGGTGGAATTGAACCTGGATCCCTGACACTGTGAGGCTGCAGTGCTAACCACTGAGCCATCGCGACTAACATCCAGTGACATTATAGTCTACTGTATTTTACAAAAGAACACCATATATCTCTAATGCAATATAACTAGTAATGTGTTGCTCTTCATTAAGATTGACCTTATCTTTGGCTGAAGACGTTGTATAGGCATCCTTCCCAACATAACATTAATAGCTTATACTGATAACAATAAGAAAGATTGGTGGGGGCGAATCTACCCAATATCAACTCTTCTTCAGCTTTTTTTTGCTGCTGCACAGACCTCCAAACAGGTAAAAATGGAATCAAGTTTAGAGAGACCATTGTCCAAGACATCACCAACAATAGCTGCACTTCTTTAAGAGTTATGATAAATAACAAAGATGTATTTAAGGGGAAGCTATACAAACAAGAGCAGGGAAGGAGTTGAAGGATATGCTGGTGAGTGAATGAATTTAATAAAATAGTCAAAGGAGGTTCATGTGGAGCATAAACATTTAGATAAACCAATGGTCCAAATTCAAAGTAAAATGAAAAATCCATGTCATCTTGGGGGCTGCAGAACTTTAGTCAAATTTGAAAAATTTGCAAACTGACTGGAAATTATGATGTTCCGAATTCAAATAATTCCTTCTTGTAAATGACAATGGTTTTGCCTTTTGGAACTATACATTTCATCTCCAGAGTTGGCTGCTATGCTACCAGATCTGAATTATGTTCTCCCTGAAAAATCTATTTCCTATCATATCTAATCTACGTGTTTTTTTATTGTGTAATTCTGGCATCTGTCCAAAATAAAGTATTATAAGCATGCTCTGTTTAATGGTTCCCATCCACTGTATGCTTTCCTAGAAGCCTTGTATCATTTGCTGAGTATTGATGTTATCACTGACATATGAGGACAAAGGAGGCATGGCTACTAAGTTTGTGGATGACACCAACATTGGTGGTATCGTAGACAGTGAGGAAGGGTTTCTAAGATTACAAAGAGATCTTGATCAATTAGGTCAATGGGCTGAGGAAAGGCATTTGGAGTTCAGTCTGGCTAAATGCGAGGTATTGCATTTTGGTGAAACAAACAAGGGCAGGGCTTATACAATTTATGGTAGAGCCCTGGGTAGTGTTGTAGAACAGAGATACCCAGGGAGTCAGATGCATAATTCTTTGAAATTTGTAGACAGGATGGTTAAGAAGACATTTAGCACGCTTGCCTTCATTGTTCAAACATTTGAGTTGGGATGTCATTTTAAGGTTGTACAGGACATTGGTGAGGCTTCTTCTGGAGTACTGTGAGCAGTTCTGGTTGCCTTGTTATAGGAAGAATATTATTAAACTGGAAAGGGTTCAGAAAAGATTGACCAGAATGTTGCCGGGAATAGAGGGTTTGAGTTATAAAAATAGGCTGGATAGGCTGTGACTTTTTTGACTGGAGTATAGGAGGTTGAAGGGTGACCCAGTTGAGGTTTATAAAATCATGAGGGGCATAGATAAGGTGAATAGCAAAGGTCTTTGCCCCAGGGTAGGGACAGTTCAAAACTAAGGTGAATATTTTTGAGATGAGCGGAGAAAGATTTAAAAAGGACATGAGAGGCAACTTTTTGTTTTACACAGACTGTGGGTCGTATGTGGAATGAGCTGCCAGAGGAAGTGATGGATGCAGGTACAGTTACAACATTAAGACATGAATAGGAAAGGTTTGGAGGGATATGGGCCAAACACAGGCAGATGGGACTAGTTTAGTTTGGGAACACAATTGGCATGAGCTCGTTGGATCTGTTTCCATGCTGTATGACTCTACGATTGTAACATAGGAAAAGGAGGAGGCCATTCAGCCCCATAAACCATCATTTAATTAGGTCTGAGA
>NC_063367.1:17026271-17039766 GCF_021869965.1 Rhincodon typus | reverse complement strand
CTCTCCCTATTTATTTCAGAAACCCCTTCCCCTCCCCCTTTTCTGAAGAAGGGTCTAGGCCCGAAACGTCAGCCTTCCTGCTCCTCTGATGCTGCTTGGCCTGCTGTGTTCATCCAGCTCTACACCTTGTTATCATTATCTATTTAATTAGATCTCATCTGGTATGGATCTTGTTTTTTCTGGAAATTGGTTTGGATTTTTATGGTTATTTTTGCTTCACTTGGGGATCAGAGTTTGGGTTGAGTGACGCACAAAGTGTTTCAATCATGTAGGTCGGTATGTGATTGCACAATTTGTGAAACTTTATGAACAACGGACAAACATTTACCCTCTGCTTCGCATTGTTCAGAGCAACCATTTTGCAGTGAATCCCTGAGCCAGACAGGGAGCTCCCACCTTTTTCCAGTGTCAGAACTGAAAATTGAAATCTTGTCGTACTGGTATAATGGATCGATTTTATTTGGATAAAGGGCCTCTTTTTAAATGGATTCATAATCATGGAACCACTATCTAAATATTAATCCATCTCACTAATGCTTGCTGATGGCTGCATATATTCATACACAGCTCTGCAGACAAACACAGGAAATATGTCCAGGCTTTGCACCTTCATAAATTAAAAAAATAATAATTTCTTGGTACATTCTCTGTGGCAAGATCTCAACCAGAGTCAATTTTTCAACAAATTAGTACCCATTTCTCATAGAAACATAGAAAATAGGTGCAGAAGTGGGCCATTCGGCCCTTCAAACCTGCACTACCATTATGGTTGGTCATGCAATTTCAGTATCCCACTCCCGCTTTCTCTCCATACCCCTTGATCCCTCTAGCCGCAAGGACCATGTCCAACTTCCTCTTGAATATATCTAACGAACTGGCCCCAACAGCTTCCTGTGGGAGAGAATTCCTCAGGTTCACAGCTCTCTGAGTGAACAAATTCTTCCCCATCTCAGTCCTGAATGGCTTAACCCTTATTTCTAGACAGTGACCCCTAGCTCTGGACTTCCCCAACATCGGGAACATTCTTCCCATGTCCGGTCCCATCAGGATTTTATACATTTCTATGAGATATCCCCTTCATGCTTCTAAATTCCAGTGAGTACAAGTCCAGTCGATCCAGCCTTTCTTCATATGTCAGTCCTACCATCCCAGGAATGCTGCCATGTGGTTTAAATTGTTATTCCCTTTTGAAATTTAGCTTTCTTGCATCTGTCCTGATGAATGTATGTTTAAAAACTTCAACATACATCTTTTTTACAGCAATACTCAAACTTCTCTTCCACCAAGCTAATAAAGTATGATAGTATAAAACACTTAGAATATGAAAGTGCTGCATGCAAGGAGTGTTTCAATAATGCTTTTAAGAAAACAGGTATTTACGTTCATTGTTAGCAGATTTCTGAAGAAAGGGCCTAGACCCGAAACGTCAGCTTTCCTGCTCCTCTGATGCTGCTTGGCCTGCTGTGGTCACCCAGCTCTACACCTTGCTATCTCTATTTACTTTCATTGCTGTTTTTAGTGCTGCTTTGGGTGTTGTTTCCTTTTGGTTGTGGAAGCCACTCTCATGGCTTGCATCTTCGTATTATTTAATGGAACCCCTTTCAAAGTCTCTTAGGACGCCACCCCCCACCAAGATCTGCGGAAGCCCAGCTAAAGGACAAATGTAATAAGTTACAAAAAAAAGTTCAGGTCCTAAGTACATGCCAGTTATTGCTTCTTAGTCAGATTATTAATTGTCCCTCATTGAAATATTACTTCAATAAGGAAGTCATGTTGAGGTTGTACAGGATATTGGTGAGGTCTCTTCAGTGTCCAGTTCTGATCGCCCAGTTGTACGAAGGATATTATTGAGCTGGAGAGGGTTCAGAAGAGATTTACTAGAATGTTGCCAGGTATGGAAGGCTTGAATTGTAGAGAAAGGCTAGATAGGCGAGGCTTTTTTTCGCTGGAGCATACGAGGTTGAGAGGTGACCTTATAGAAGTTTATAAAATAATGAGGGGTATTGATAGGGTTAATGGTAGGTGTCTTTTCCCTAGGGTGGGGGATTTCAAGGCTGGGTGCACATTTTTAAGGTGAGAGGATAGAGATTTACAAAAAGACATGAGGGGCAATTTTTTTACACTGAGGGTGGTTTGCATGTGGAATGAACTTCCTGAGGAAGTGGTGGATGTGAGTACAATTACAACATTTAAAAGACATTTAGATAAGTACATGAATAGGAAATGTTCGGAAAGAAATGGGTCAGGAGCAGGCAGGTGGGACTAGTTTAGTTTAGGATTAAGGTCGGCATGGACTGGTTGGACCGAAGGGTCTGTAACAGCCAAAAACCTGCATTTTCCTCACAGTTTGAGGAACTCACCATTCTCATGAAAGAAGGTGATGCCTTTATTCCCCTCCCCCCGAAACAAACAAGTTTGTTTCCATGGTAACTTTGTTAATTACCCTCCGTTCACCCACATTCCTGTGTTCAGCCATGCTCAGCCAGTGTAATATCAGCTTGTTACTAAGGAAAGGTTGTGTTGTAGCAACCACGAGAGGTGAGCCGACAAAGCATTTATTGTATGCCACAAGAATGGAGAGAGCAATAATGAACATGGCAAGCAGCCCAAGCATTTAGATACCAACTGATTACTCACTGCAGTATGCCTGGAGAGAGACAGAGAGAAAGGGGAAGATTGCTGTTCTAATGCAGACATTGAGGACTGTGTTCCAATACTATTATCCTAACACCATTTGCCAGGAAGCAGATATTTGGAATGTTGCATCTGTGCAATGTCCAAGTTAATGGTTTCTTTGTTTTGTATAAGTACTTTCCCCGAGTTGAATTGTGCCCAGTGGTTGCTACCGTGAACACAAATCAATCTGTGATCTGGATGGTTACTAGGTAGAGGCTACTTAGCAACATGCTAAAGGGAGGCTGCGTACGTATCAAGGGCACATGAGCAAGTTGGCAACTGGGTATTTTGTGAATTCTGCGCACAGGAGACGGGAAGCACAGGTGGCAGGTTTATGCTGGATATCTGAAATTAGGGGGAGGCTGGCTTATACTCAGAATGCGTCAAATGGCCGCATACTACAGGCCCCTTACAACAACCGTGAGTATTTGAAAGCACAAACCACATTTGACTTTTTTATGGAATTTGACTTATATTCTCAGATATTTTTTGGGTTTTGGTGACAATTTTTGTGTTACTTGGTGTCAATATTACAGAACTTACAATGGAAATGTGTATATTAGCACAGTAAATCCAGTTAAAGTGCAAGTGGAGTGGTACATTTTACTAAGGAGAATTGAAAGGCTACAAGACTATACATCGAGAGAGGCAATGGGGCCTATACACATTTCTGGTCCTTATATTGCAAGAAGGATATGGAGACACTGGAGACAATGTTAGACGAATTGATAAGGATGTTACAGAACTGAACTTATAACTTTCGGGTAACATTTAACAGTCTGCAGGTTTTTATCTGGGGAAAAGATTATTTGATAAATGCCTTTAAAATTATGAAAAGGTTTGATGGGATTGATGTACAGAAAAACAAATAAGGGTCATATGTATAAGGTAGTGACTATTTAATCCAAAAGAGGATCCAGGAGAAACTTCTTAACTCAGAGAGTGGTTGGAATGTTGAACTCACTGTTGCATGGGGCAGTTCTGGGGCACACCACAGAAGCCTTTAGGGGGAGATTAGGTAATGGAGAAAGAACTAGGGCCTGTGTTAATGGGGTTACATAGAAACATAGAAAATAGAAGCAAGTGTAGGCCATTCAGCCCTTTGAGCCTATCCACCATTCGATATGATCATGGCTGATCATTCAACTCAGTACCCTGCTCCTGTTTTCTCCCCATTTCCTTTGATCTCTTTAGTCCTAAGAACTGTATCTAAATCTTTACTGAAAACATTTCAATGTTCTGCCCTCAGTCACTTTCTGTGGCGGACAATTCCACAGGCTCGTCTTTTTCTGGGTGAAGAAATTTCTCCTCATCTCAGTCCTCAGTGGTCTACCCAATATCCTGACAGTATGGCCCCTGGTTAGGGACACCCATGGTCATTGGGAACATCCTTCCTGCACTTCCCTGTGTAATCCAGTTAGAATTTTACAGGTTTCCATCATGATTGGAACAATGTTGGTCTGGTGGATCTCATTGGCTATGAGATCCTTGATGGGGGTTGTTAACCTGGGCTAATCAGGGAGCCCTGGCTGACAGATGTAAACAGGAGTCTCAGAAAGTCTCCTCACTCTAAGGACTGGCACTGAGGTAGCTGATCAGAGTCCATGTACTGTGCATGTATAAATAAAGAGTGATTTTGTGATGGAACTCTGACCTCTGCGCAGTTAGTTCAGTTTCTATAACATTTGCCACCTCATTCTTTTAAATTCCAGTGCATATAGTCCTAAGCCATCCAGTCTCTCATCTTATGTCATTCCATCCTGGGAAACCGGAATTGGATAAAGTAGGGAGGGAACAAGGCTCAAGTGGAGCATTGACACCAGCTTAATGCAGTTGGTCAGGACGGAAGGGCTGCATAGATCCCCTATAGGCAGCAATGTAGAGGGCTGCAGAAAGAGGGATCGACGTAGGCATCATTGGCTGACAAATGTCACACAGTGGTTGCAGATGAGCTACAATAGACACGTGGAGATGGTAGAAGGCATTAGAGTGTGGCACTATGACACCAGATCTCTAGGCAGGCAAAGCTACAAGCTGCAACAGCAAACTACCTGGGCCGAATGGCCAGCTTCTATGCTGTAAAATCTGTTTTACTCTTTGTAGTTACTGTACTTGGTTAGCTCACTTGGCTGGTTTATGATGCAGAGTGACGCCAACAGCACATGTTCAACTCGCGCATTGACTGAGGTTACTGTGAAGGCCCCTCCTTCTTAACCTCACTCCTCACCTGAGGCATAGTGACTGTCAGCTTAAACTACCACCGGTTGTCTCTCTCTCTCTCTCCCTAATGAGGGAGCAGCCCTATGATCCTCTGGGATTATGGCAAATTATAGACCATCGTAGCTCATGCTCCAAACTTCTACAAGAGAATATTCTAGAACGGTCTCTAACCATATGAATAGGAATCATCTTCTGATCTCTTAAAATCATCATCATAGAATCCTTACAGCGTGGAAACAGGCCCTTTGGCCCAACAAGTCCACACCGACCCTCAGAGAATTCCACCCAGACCCAGCCCCGTATAACCCACTTAATCTACACATCCCTGAACACTATGGGAAATTTAGCATGGCCAATCACCTAGTCTGCACATCTTTGGACTGTGGGTGGAAACCAGAGCACCTGGAGGAAACCCATGCAGACACGGGGAGAATGTGCAAACTCCACACAGTCGCCTGAGGGTGGAATCGAACCCCGGCCCCTGGTGCTGTGAGGCAGCAGTGTTAACCACTGAGCCATTGTGCTGCTCCCCCTTTATAAAGCCGAAACTTTATAAAAATCTTAGCTTATATGTAATTTTATGTAAAATATTTACTTCTAAATAATTGTACATAATTAAATGAACGATTATTAAAGCAACGTGATTTTACATTCTGGGTTTCTGTTTGGGATCAAAAGATTTACTCTAGAATATAGGTCCATTGTCAGATCAGGAAAGTAACTGAATACATTTATAGAAATGAGAAAAAAATGAAAAAGGGGGATGGGAGATAGCAACAGGTAGAGCTGGAAGCTCGATCATGAAGAGACAACTGTTAGGTTTGATAAGGAAAATCAATGCATCTACAAAAAACTATATACAATATAAAAAAAAAAACTTTTAAGAAGTACTGGATGGTTTTTGGGCTTTTCCAGAAAGCAAGTACAGGTATAAGTGGCCTTCACCAATTATTTGGTGAGATCTGAACTGAATTGATGCAACGGCTTCACAAAGACGAATGAGGCAGGGTTGAGGGTTGGGCTATGTGACCTGGATTTGACTCCCACCTCATTTGCCCATGTCCTTGCCCTCACTCACAACGAGAGCACACAATGAGTGAACCAAAGCCTGGCCAGTCTTGTATGTCCCTTTGCCACTTTGATCATTGTAGTTCTGAGGAAGGGTCACCGAACCTGAAACGTTAACTCTGTTTTTTACTTCACAGATGCTGCCAGACCTGCTGAGCTTTTCCAGCAACTTTGTTTTTGTTCTTGATCATTGTGGGGTTGGCCAACATCTGACCGTGGGCTGTTATTTTTGCTAAAATCAGAGCAGGGGACAACATCATCTCTGCTCTAATATTAAACACTAGTAGAGCAGCATCAGTGGGGAAGAATCTTCTGGTTATTACATACTCATGGAGTCCTTGAGTATGTTTTCTTTAATATATTTAACATTTTATTACACATAATGACATTTCCCTCATTGCAACTTATGATATTCAGCTTTGGTAGTTTCTCTGATCTCTTCCTATTGAGAACAGAATATCTGCCAAATTACTTCTTTAAGAAAAAAATTGTGCATGACTCATTGATTCACTCATATTTTTTAGGACCTCAGAACATCCCAAAGTGTTTTGCAGCCTTAGGTGCTGCATTTTGGAAAGGCAAATCAGAGCAGGACTTGTACACTTAACAGTAAGGCTCTCTTTGCCAAACAAAGAGACCTTGGGGTGCAGGTCCATAGTTTGTTGAAGGTGGAGTCACAGGTAGACAGGGCAGTACGTTTGCAGTTTTGGTACACTTGCCTTTGTTGGTCAGTGTATTGAGTACAGGAGTTGGGATGTCATGTTATAGCTGTACGGGACATTGGTTAGGCCACTTTTGGAATACTGCATCCAATTCTGGTCTTCCTGCTATAGTACATAGGTTTAAGATGAGAGGGGAAAGGTATAAAAGGGACCTAAGGGGCAACTTTTTCACGCAGAAGGTGGTGCATATCTGGAATGAGCCGCCAAAGGAAGTGGTAGAGGCTGGTACAATTGTAACATTTTCTAAGCATTTAGGTGGGTATGTGAATAGGAAGGGTTTGGAGGGATATGGGCCAAATGTTGGCAAGTGGGACTAGATTAATTTAGGAAATCTGGTTGGCATGGACCAGTTGGACTAAAGGGTCTGTTTCCGTGCCTTTTGACTCTTTGATGTTTAGTCAGTGTTGTGGTACCTTCTCTATCCATTTGTGCAAGTTCTCACAAACAGCAGTGAGGGGATGACTGGACCATTGGTTTTAATGATGTTGATTGAGAGAGAAATATTAACAATTAATATTAATTGTGCACCATCTTCTCATATTTCTTTATATTCCGTGGAAGCCTGTTGTATAATAACTTTCAAAAGAAACTTGGATATGCACATGAGAGGAAATGTACTGCTTGGTTATGGAGAAAGAGCAGGGGAGTGGGGCTTAAAGTGTTAGTAAGGACTCAATAGGCCAAATGGCCTCTGTTGGTGCTGTAAGATTTTGTGGCTTAACTAGATAATTGGTACCCATAAAAAAAGTTGCAGATTAAATATAAAAAAGCATTATTCAAAAACACAGGAGATTCTGTTCAATTTATTGTACAATGTCCTTCCTGTGACATTTGTCTTATCACAGTTTCTTGTTACAAGATTAACATAATGTGACTTTGTTGTTTTACTGCATAGAAACTGTGCCTAGTTTGCAGGGGAATATTAAGCTCATAATGCTGCCTTTTATCTTTGCTTATGAACAAATTCACAAAGTGAAGGCAACATCGGTCTCCAAAGTAATAGGAGCCTGGAAATTAGTGATTGTCAGCTTGAAAGAAAATATCCGCTTTTCAAGTTCACACATTAACATCAAACAAACATGAGTTATAAAGAATTGACTAAAGGACCAGAATGTGGTGAGGAGGAATTTCATTACACAACAAGTTGTATACGTTCGGAATGTCGAGCTAGAAAATGTAGAAGCAGATTCATAGGGTGGGACATAATGGCATGGTGGCTCAGCGTCACAGCACCAGGGAGCCAGGTTATATTTGAGTCTTGGGCGACTGTATGTATGGTGCTCATCAGAGGATTGGTGCAGACTCAATGGGCTGAATGGCTTCTTTCCACACTGTAGGGATTCTATGATTTTGTAAGGCTTCCCCTCTGAAATGAGTTTAAAAGTGGGGAGGGAATTGGCCTCAAGGATCCCAGATGGGGAACCTGACACAATTCCTGCCACTGCCTGGAAGACATCCAGGCAGGAAGATTCAACCTTCTGGCCTTGAAACCAATTGAGGTTCTTGAAGGTCCCTTTCAACGTCTCCTCCTAGCAGTCCTGGCTCTCATCCGGTGGTGGCCATGGCAACTGTCAGGGAAGGGGTGGGATCTCCAATCCCAGAGTCCTTGATCTCACAGAAGGCCCACTCACTGAAGTGTCTAACCGATAAAGATGAAGTGTATTTAACCAATGCTATTTTAACCAACCCTTGTTGTCCAAAATTTTGTTTCTGATGTTTTAACTCGCACCCACCCCATTGCCCTTGTGCTGTTGGTCCACATTGGCTCCCATTCAAGCTTGATTTTAAAAGTCTCATCCTTGTTTCCAAATCCCTCGCTCGCCCTACCTTAGCAATCTGTTCCAATCCCACAATCTTCCAAGATATCTGTGTTCCTGTTACTTTTGTCTCTTGAGCACTGTGCATTGCAATCATTTCACCATTGGTAAATGTGCCTTCAGTTGCCTGGACCCTAAACTCTGGAATATTCTCCCTACAAGTCTCTGTCTCTCTCTAACTCACTTACACCTTTCAAGACGCTCCTTAATGCCAAGTCTTTCGTCACTTGACCTAATATCTCCTCTTGTGGCTCCATTAGAAAAATAACCTCTTCAGTGGCTGGCATCCCATCAGCAATCACCCTTTATTTACAAATGCACAGTCTTTGGCAATAGCACTGAGTTGGGCACTAGAGTATCCCTGACATTCATCCTCTTATATCAGCCAGGGCTCCCTGATTGGACTAGATTCACAGCCCCAATGAGGATAATCATATTCTGAGGTCCAGCTGGCTGACAATGTTACAATCACTACAGGTGTTATACATTGGGGCGGCACGGTGGCTCAGTGGTTAGCACTGCTATCTCACAGCACCAGGGACTCAGGTTTGATTCCAGCCTCAGGCAACTGTCTGTGTGGAGTTTGTACATTCTCCCCGTGTCTGCGTGGGTTTCCTCCCACAGTCCAAAGACGTGCAGGTTAGAGTGGATTGGCAATGCTAAATTGCCCATAGTGCCCAGGGATATTGAGGTTAGGTGGGTTAGGCATGGGAAATCAGGGGTAGGGGAATGGGTCTGGGTGGGATACTCTTCAGAGGGGCAGTGTAGACTTGTTGGGCTTAATGGCCTGTTTCCACACTGTAAGGATTCTATGATCATTTTATAACACTCCAGGGATGTTTTATTATGTTAAATGTTCCATATAAATAAGATTGTATGATATAGGAGCAGAAGTAGACCATTCAACCCATCAAGTCTTCTCTGCCATTCAATCTGATCATCCTCAATTCCATTTTTCTGCCTTTTTTCCCCATAATCCTCAATTCTCTTACTTATTAAAAATCTGTCCATCTCAGCCTTGAAAATACTTAATAACACAGCCTCCACCCACCTCTGCAGCAAAGGCTTCCACAGGTTCACAACCCTGAGAGAAGAAATTCCTCATCTCTGCCATTATTTTCTCTGGTGCTAGCTTCTCCCTCAAAGGGAAACAGTCTTTCCGCATCTGTCCTGTCAAATCCCCTAAGAACCTTATATGTTTCACCAAGATTTCCCAAACTCCAATGAGTTAAGTCCAACCTACTCAACCTTATCTCATAAAACAGTGCTCCAAATCCAGGATCAACCGTGTGAACCTTCTCTGGACTTCCTCTAATGCCATTATGTCTTCCTTAGACAATGGGCCCAACACTGCTCACAGTATTCCAGGTATAACGTTTTTGTTGTGAAGTTAATGCCTTTCTTTGCCTCACTGTATTCAATGTTCTTTTCCAGCTTCAGCAGGACAGAGTTAACCTTCCGTCCTATGATGCACTGGCTCAAATTCTTCCGGAGTACAACTACCTTTTCCGCAGTCCTCACCTGATGGAGAAACAAGAGAAGGAACAACAGCAGCCGGTCCGACCTCCCAATCCTCTCCAGGCCCAACAGACTGCAGTGCCCTCAAAGAAAAGGTGAGGTTTCTTGATAGCAGCTTTCTGCTCTATGCGGGTCACGTCCTCTGGCTGACCATTAACTTGCTCCCTGAGGTGCTTGCAGCAGAGTGATGAACAGGTTACACAGTCCCTCCTGATGCAGAAAAGCAAGAAAGTATTGGGCTTTATGTCGGGCTTCTTACAGTATATTGCAACAACTGGTTGCAGAAATTTTTGTAAAGTGCAGTCCCTATTGTAACGAAAAAACACAGCAGCCAATTTGCGCGTAGCAAGCTCACACAAACAGCATTATACAATCAGATAAAGTGATATTTTAGTGATGAGTTTGAGGGAATATTGAAGCAGAACTACACTGCTTCTCTTCAAAGTTATGCCAAAGGATCCTTATTTACATCTAGCCACTGGGATTTGATTTCAACCAAAATCTGGAATTAAGAGTCTAATGATGATCATGAAGCCATCATCAATTGTCAGAAAATCGGGTTCACTAATGTCTTTTAGGGAAGGAAACTGCCATCCTTACCTGGTCTGGCCTATATGTGACTCCAGACCCATTGTAATGCGGTTGACTCTTCACTGCCTTCTGGGTAACTAGGGATGGGCAATGGATGCTGGCCTGGCCAGCGATTCCCACATCCCATGAACAACTTAAAAAAACAACCTCAAAGACTGGCGAGGCTGTGTTCACCCCTACAAGGTGACATCCCCAGCACTGCAAATAGTGTGGGCCTCTGTTGTGTGTCAGTCTGGATGATGTACTGATCTTTGGAATGAGACCTATACCTTCTGACTCAGAGACACAAGTTCTACCTCTGAGCCCAGAACTGGCAACTGTGTCTAACCTACAGGCCTGGGCTACTTGCTCATTGTTACACATAACACGAGTAACTCAGATAGATTTATTGTTCTTTGTTTTCTGGTTGGGTTTTGAAGATTCTGGTAAATGTTTTCTTTTTTGTTGGAGCCTTGCAGTTAGCATAGACTCTCCATCGTAATCTCAAGACCTTTTCCCCAGGGTAGGGGACTCTAAAACTAGAGGTTGTAGGTTTAAGGTGAGAGGGGAAAGATACAAAAGGGCCCAGAGGGGCAATTTTTTCACAGACAGGGTGGTGAGTGTCTGGAATGAGCTGCCACACATATTAGTGGAGGTGAGTACAATTTAGTCATTTAAGAAACATTTGGACAGGTGCATGGATCGGATATATATGAAGGAATTATGGATCAAACACAGGGAAATGGGGCTAGTTTAATTGTGAAAACTGGACGGCATGGACAAGTTGGGCCGAAGGTCCTGCTTCTATGCTGTAAACCTCTATGACCTGTCAGCAAGATGTACAAGTTTTAATGTACAAGTTCTGAAGAAGAATCATATTGGATGTGAAATGTCAACTCTGTTTCTCTCTCCATAGATGCTGCTGGACCTGCTGGGTTTCTCTAGCACTTTCTGTGTTTTTTCTAATATTGGAAAGGTTGCTTTACAGTTTGTCTATGTTCTCTTTTCCCTCACCATCCCAAGGCTCTACAATGCTCATGTCAATGGAGCATAGAGATGAGAGGCATGTGTCCCTTTTATAATTGGGCTGCTGTATTGACTGAACACTCATTCGCTGGTCAGATTTTCACAAATGTGACCAAATGTGATTGGTACACAGAGATCCATGGCCCAGCAATGTTCCCAGACAGGAGCTGTTCCGGGCAAGGAGAAAACCATAAGATTCATGGAATCCACTTGGTCCTGAGCTGTAAAAACCAGTCCTTGCATTTCCCACAATATCTTTCAAACATCCCATTCTCCACCTGATCCACTCCCTTATAAAGTGATGGGGGAAACCTTGTGGCAAACAGGAGGAGGTGATGGCCTAGTGGTATTATCACTGGGCAGTTAATCCAGAGACCCAGATAATATTCTGGGAACCTGGGTTTGAATCCTGCCACAACAGATGGTGGAATTTGAACTCAATTTTTAAAAAATTCTGGAATTAAGAGTCTAATAATGACCATGACTCCATTGTCAATTTTTGGAAAAAACTGTCTGGTTCACTAATGTGAAACTACCATTCTTACCTGGTCTGGCCTACATGTGACTCCAGACTGATACCAATGTGGTTGATTCTCAACTGCCATCTGGACAATAAATGCTGCCTAGGTAGCAATACCTTTATCCCGTGAATGGATAAAGAAAAAAAAATCTTTTCATTGGAAATCCCTTCACAGATTCATTCTTCTGTTCATTACAAGCATGTTAGCCATAGACTAGGGATGAGTAACATAATAATGTGGGTTCTTGATTTGAAGGTGAGACTACATACAGGTAAGAGTAACCTGGAGGCTATGTAGACATGCCTGCCCTGTACTACTGCTGCTGTATTGTGCTAACAGAGCCATAGGATTGTACATTACATCCTGTCTCATGCTAGACACCAGTTTAAGTCCTTAAGGGTATTTGTGCATCACACCAATAAGGGCAATAATTTGCCTCTAATTTCAGACATTGCCTGAGTTTTGGACTTGAGACTTCCTTCCCTATTCCAAACTAAATGTAAAATAAGATCTCTCTTTAACCCCGGCTTCATGGTGGAACAGGCTGATCAACGTTCCTTTTCATTTTGATTTTCAGTGAGAGGTGAGATGTTTTGGAGTCAGAGAGCAGACAGCCGAAGGAGGAAAGGCTGGTCGGCAAATCACAATAATTGTAGTCAGAATCCATATGAATCTGTGTTTCAGATATATAATATATGTGGAGAGATGATTTTGTCTGCCTCCCAGTCTGGGAGCACATGGACAGTGTTTATAGACAGTGTGCCCACATCAGTATTATCAGAAGGCAGTCTCTTGGAAGATCAAATTTTATTAAATTCACGATAAGTCAGTGGAATAATAAAGTCACTTCACAGATATCATCTCCTGGACTAGCTTCTGCCATCTGAGCAGGTCCAGAGAGGAATTTTCCAAACTATTCCTCTTTTATTGGCAACTGGTGTTCATACCATAACCTGTCTCTGTCCTAATCTCTGAAATTTCTCCCCCAAACATCCTTGTCTTTCCAAATCTCCTCCTTCAAGAGTCTCTATAAAATCCACCTTTTGGCCATGCTCTTGCTCTCCTATTTTAATATCTTTTTATCCTCAGTTTTTGTTTGGTAACACTGATTGTGCAACACCTTGTGGTGTGTTACTGCTATAAAGATTCTGTTTAAACTCAGACTCTTGTTGTATTTCTCTGACTGAGCATTCAGACACCAAGGTTAAGGCTTGAGATAACAAGGTGTAGAGCCGGATGAACACAGCAGGCCAAGCAGCATCAGAGGAGCAGGAAGGCTGACGTTTCGGGCCTAGACCCTTCAGAAGAAGGGTCC
Organism: Rhincodon typus; assembly: GCF_021869965.1. Lineage (NCBI taxonomy): Eukaryota > Metazoa > Chordata > Chondrichthyes > Orectolobiformes > Rhincodontidae > Rhincodon > Rhincodon typus. The sequence continues at coordinate 17,026,313 of NC_063367.1, read as the reverse complement.
TCTGATGCTGCTTGGCCTGCTGCGTTCATCCAGCTCTACACC
>NC_063367.1:17012571-17025871 GCF_021869965.1 Rhincodon typus | reverse complement strand
TTCCTGCTCCTCTGATGCTGCTTGGCCTGCTGTGTTCATCCGGCTGTACACCTTGTTATCTCAGATTCTCCAGCATCTGCAGTTCCTACTGTCTCCAAGGCTAAGGCTTGTTTCTGTTTCCTCTTGTGAATGGGACTTGGAATGTCATTCTACGTTGAAAGTGACCCACAAATGCAAGTTGTTTTAGGCTTGACACATTCTGTCTTGTCTGCAGGGAACCTCCAATTGATGACCATGCTGAAAACCAGGAAATTCGACGTCATGAAACAGAGGCAAGTACACTGGCCTGTATCAGCAGACAAGCTTTAGACAGACTCCCCGTTTCTCCCTGGGTTAAGTGGCAATCTGTCAGCAAGGGCTACTTTCTTGGTCCTTTTAGTAATATCTTAACACATGGACAGCACAAACAACATTTCCTTGTTTTATATATAAATCTAGTCCTTTGCAGTTATCACAGTCATGGTCTGGCTCAGTTGGTACCACTCAGAGTCAGAAGGCTATGATTTTAAGCTCCACTCCCCAGACCTGAGGGCACAATGTAGACTGACATTCCTAGTGCACTCTTGGTGAGGGGTGCTGAGACACTGCTGTTTCAAATACTGTTCCAACAGTATCACTGAGACAGATTATCTTGCCACATTGCAGATGCTTACTCAAAGCAAGTTGGTTGCCACCTACTCAACATATAAATCACAGAACCAGCGTGGTCTTACGCCATCACACAGCAAGTATTTAAGGACTAGACATACCCTGCCTGGGAGTGTGGTGGAGTCAGGTTCAATTGAGACATTCAGAGGGCCTAAGCTGGTTATTTAAATAGAAAATGTCCACAGGGTTACGGGTTTAAGGCCAGACTTTGGTGCTAAATCAAAATGCTCAGATGTGATGGGCTGAGTGGCCTCCCTTTGCATCATAACAATACTTGCTTTTGCTTTATTCATTTGTGGGATGTGGGTGTCGCTGTCTGGGCCAGCATTTATTGCCCATCCTTAGTTGCCCTTGAGAAGGTAGCAGTGAGCTGCCTTCGTAAACCACAGAATTCCAGGAGTTTGACCCAGCGAGAGTGAAGGAACGGCGATATATTTCCAAGTCAGGATGGTGAGTGGCTCGGAGAGGAGCTTGCAGGTGGTGGTGTTCCCATATATCTGCTGCCCTTGTCCTTCTAAATGGAAGTGGTCGTGGGTTTGGACGGTGTTGTGATTTTGTGAATTCTGTGACTGCAGAGTTCGGCATCCTGGAAGTTTAGCAATGGGCATTAAAGCTGTTGTTTTGAAGCAATTTCTTTTTGTCTGCGATGATGTTGGAGCTAGGACAAGACTGGCCTCTGAGTTTGACTTCAACCTTCAACTATTTAACATATACTTTCCAGAACCACCTGTGTCTTAACTGTAGTATTGTCCCTGTGCTTGCTGCTCTACATTGACAATGGGTCAAGCAGCATCTCAATTTTAACATTTTCATCCTTGTTTTCAAATTCACCCCTTCACTTGGAGGCCAGGTTGGCAAATGTATTGAGGATCCACTGAAATGCTAGCTCGGGACCTCAGATTACAGCAGACTGAACTGGGCTATTCCTACCCTGAGCTGTAAAAGGAAGCTGTAATGCTTAAATAGACCAGCACCTGATGCTGACACCCGAGGGTCACTCTCTGATGTAAGGGCCTGAAGGAAGTGGTCCAGATCAACACCTCCAGGCAAAGACACTGAATCCATCTGGGCTTCCCATTGCTGATGTAAATGAGCTATAAGATTCATCTCTTTCCAGTCTCAGAGAATTAGCTTAATAACTTTAATTAATTAATTTCACTGTAAATGTAATTTAATTGCCAGTCTTGGAAAGTGAAATCCGTTGTGAGCTTATGCATTGCTGTAACAGCTGTACATACAAAGGATCGCTTCAATAGCCAGTCAAGACTGTCAGCTTATTTAAGAAGCACTAACTGTGGCAAAAGTGTGTTAGAAGATGCTTTTGTCTTGCTCTCAATTAACTTTCTTTAGAAGTGTGACACCCAAAGCAACAACATGCATTTATACAGTGGTTAGCACTGCTGCCTCACAGCGCCAGGGACACGGGTTCGATTCCAGTCTCGGGCAACTGTCTGTGTGGAGTTTGCATGTTCTCCCAGTGTCTGCGTGGGTTTCTTCTGGGTGCTCTTGTTTCCTCTCACAGTCCAAAGATGTGCGGGCAAGGTGGATTGGCCATGCTAAATTGCTGCATAGTGTTCAGGGATGTGCAGGCTAAATGGATTAGCTGTGGGGTGGGGGGCTGGGTATGGGAGTGATGCTATGCAGAGGGTTAGTGTAGACTTGATGGGTCAAGTGGCCTCTTTCTACACTGTAGGGTTTCTGTGATTTTATGGTACACTATCTTTAATGCACCACTGTACAGGTCTAGTCACTGGTTCCAACCAATTTCCAGCCACTGCCTCACAGTGAAACCTTAGCCCTAGCCCCACTGGATCTCAAGATTTTGACCCCATTTCTTCTCCGTCCTGAATCATTCCTGTCCTCTCTGCCTTAGCTCATCTGCTACTGAGAGCCTTGTACATGCCTTTGTGACATCTCAATTGAACCACTCCAGCTCTCTCTTGGCTGATAGTGCATCCTGCGCCATCTGCACCCTTCAGTCCATCCAGAAACTCTGCTAGCCATGACCTAACTAGCCTCAGACCTTTGCAGTCATTGACATTGGCTCCTGTTCTGGCAATTCCTCACCTTCACATTTCTGTTCTTCATGTTCTGATTCCTCCATGGCCTCACCCTTCCCTATCTCTGCACTGTCCTCCTGTTCTGTAAATCTTCGTCAGAAACTTTAGTATTGCTCCAGTTCTAGCCTCTGGTGCATCCCTGATTTTCATTGTTCTACCATTGGTAGATATGCCATCAGCTGCCTGGGCCCTAAGCTTTGAAAGTCCCTCCCTAAAAATCTCCATCTGTAACTCTCCCTCTCTTTGGTTAAGGTGATCTTTAAAATCTACCTCTTTGACCTAGCCAGCTGTCCGAATGTCTGTCTGTGTGGCTCAGTGTCAAGCTCTGTCTGATGTAGCTTGCAATGGTTTACAACATCAATGGGTGCTCCATCAGATTGTGTTGTTGTTGGTGGTGGTACAATTACTACATACCAGAGATAGGGGTAGGATTTGCAGTTAGCGACCTATTCTTCAATGCCAGTTCTTAATATAGTTGTTGCCAATATACCTCATATACCTTTGGCATCTTCCTGCTCCCCTGTCCTATTTTAGACTGGCTATCCAATGCATTATTCCTTCACTAACTGCTGGGAGCTCACATCTGGAAGGTGAACAGGTAGAACTGTGAACGTATTAAGATTCCGCAAGTCACACCATGTATGGAGAGAGCTGAGCTTTGCATCTTTGTCCCCATCAAAGTGGTAGCCAAAGCAGCGCAACCTGCGTTAAAGTTAAGCTCGAGTGTGCCTTGTATTAGAAGTGATCACAAAGAAAGAGAGAATGAACAAGTTCTTCAATAAATTGAAACCAGAACAGTATGTTCCCTGCAGGAACATTATAGAAGGTGACATACTGCCCTCTCTCATCCTGGGTGTGAAATTAAAGATGTCTTACACCCAGAAAGAACTTTATTAATCTCTGCCCCAAAAGCAACTCCCTCATCCTTTCAGCTCTAACTCTTGAGGAGTGTGTCAAAGATGTGTACCTCTTTCCTCTGTTGGTTGCATTGAAAAGCTCTAAAACAGCCCAGTTTTGCACAAGCCCAGACTTCTGCCTTGGAACATGGAGCTGCTTGCTTTTATTCTCTTGCAGGACGTGGGTGTCAGGGCTTTGTTGCCCAATCTCTAACTGCCCTTGAGCTGTATGTCTTGGCCCAGCCATTTCAGAATCAACCACATTGCTATGTAGGTCAGGCCAGGTAAAACGATGGCATATTTCCTTCCTTAAAGAGCATTAGTGAACAGTAAAGATTTTTGAACAGTAAAGGAATTAAGGGTTATGGTGAGCGGGAGGGTAGATGGAGCTGAGTCCACGAAACGATCAGCCATGATATTAATGAATGGCAGAGTAGGCTCAATGGGCCAGATGGCCTACTCCCGCTCCTGGTTTTTATGTTCTTATAGTGAACCGGCTGGGTTTTTAATGCAACCAACTGTAATTTTGTTGTTGAGATTGTCTTTATATTCCAGATTTATGAATTAAATTTAAATTCTGACAGCTGCCAGGGTGTGAGATTTGGACACACAACCCCATAGCATTGATCTGGGCCTCTTGGTTGAGTTTGCCATCACTGCAGATTGTTGCTTCATCCACTGTATGTAATAACTCACGACCTGCATGCCTCCATCATTCTCAGAGCCTCTAGTTAGGTGTTTGCATGACTCAGTGCGTAGCATCCTTGTTTGTGAATCTGAAGGTTGTGTGTCCAAGATCCACCTGGCACGGGGTGGCATGGTGGCTCAGTGGTTAACACTGCTGCCTTACATTGCCAGGGACCTGCATTCAATCCTAACCTCAGGCGACTGACTGTGCAAACTTCACACATTCTCCTTGTGGTCTGCATGGATTTCCTCTGGGTGCTCCAGTTTCTTCCCACAATCCAAAGATGTGCAGGTTAGGTGGATTGGCCATGCTAAATTGCCCCATAGTGTCCGGGGATGTGCAGGCTAGGTGGATTAGCCATGGGGAATGCAGGGTGGGATGCCCTTTGGAGGGTCAATGGGCTGAATGGCCTCTATTTGCACTGTGGGAATTCTATGACTCCAATGATATTGAGTATGTCATTCAGCCTAAATTCTGTTTAACACCGAGGGATTGTACTGTGTGCTGCTTTTTACACATCAGCCCCTCATTTTAATCTTCTGCATGGCAAATTTCTGTGATTTCTATGTTCGTTTGGACATTCTCTCATGGCAACACGTTGGAGCTTGCTTGGCGTGGATTGACTGAAGCGTTTCGTACATCGCAAGAGAGATTACACTTTATAAAAAAAAAACCTTTGGAATGACCGAGCTGGTAAGATCCTCTTCATTCCGAGCAATTAGAGGTGAAAGAGTGGCGAATTTTCTCTCAGCCTGGAGGATTTGTACGTGAGGACTATTCTAGGCCTCATTGCCTTCACTAGTTGAATGATAAGCTACATACTCTGTATCTCCACGGTGTCCGTCTCTATCAGACGTGGCAGTGACACTGATGAGTGACAATACCTTGTACTGATCTGATGAAAAAAGTTTGATGCCTATGTTCTCATCAGTAGATACAATTGCCGTTTGTGCCTCTGAGGGTGTTGCTGGGGCAGGGGGAGGTGCTGCGGGAACAGTTTTTGACAAGTTGATGGCTTTTTTTTAAGAAAAGATTTCTAAGGCTGGCTGCTTTGCTGCGGTCGGCTGGCTTGTCTAAGCTTTTTATTCGATTTGATTTTGTCGCATGTACTGAGGTACAGTGAAAAGTATTGTTTTGCATGCTATCCAGGCAAATCTCACCTTACATAAATACATTAAGGTAATAGAACAGCTGCAGGGAAGGTGCAGGGATAGATCAACTTTAATATATGAGAGGTCTGTTCAAAAGTCTGATAACAGTGGGGAAGAAGCTGTTCTTGAATCTGTTGATGCATGTTTTCAAACATTTATTTCTTCTCCCTGACGGAAGAGGGTGGAAGAGAGTATAACATTTCTCAACACATTTTCTTGAGGATTCTCAATATTGTCTGAGACTGTCATGTGATGTAGCAGGTAGCTTTGGGTGTGGTGGGGGTGTGGGGACGGTGTGGTGAGGTGACAGGGTGGGGGTTAGTGGTGATGGGATGTCTGAATCCCTGAGCTCGGATCAAGGGCCCAGCCCAGGAGTAACACAAGGACCTGAGATTTCTCTCTCTAACCTCGGTCCAGAGTCAAATTTCCTGAAATTGAACCATTTCCCAAGAGCATTCACCAATACGAAAGCAGACATGGTAAAGTTTTGCAAGGATGGGATGCCAAACATAACACTGAGATGAACAGAAGAAAAACAGTAGTTGCTGGAGAAACTCAGCAGGTCTGGCAGCATCTGTGGAGATCGAACTTTTCAAGTCCAGTGACCCTTCTTTGTAACTGGTAGCAGCTAGGAAAAGGCGGTGCACATATGCTGAAGACAGAAGGTGGGGTGGGGGAAAGGACTGATGGAGTTGGAGCCCAGAGCCACAAAGTCATAGAAATGCACAGCACGGAAACAGACCCTTCTGTCTAACTCGTCCATTCTGACCAGATATCCTAAATTAATCCGTCCCATTTGCCAGCATTTGGCCCATATCCCTCCAAACCCTTCCTATTCATATACCTATCCAGATGCCTTTTAATTGTTGTAATTGTAACAGCCTCCACCATTTCCTCTGGCAGCTCATTTCATACACGCACCACCCTCTGTGTGAAAAAGTTGCTCCTTAAGCCCTTTTTGAAACTTTCCCCACTCACCTTATGCCCTCCAGTTTTGGCCTCCCCTATCCTGGGGAAAAGACCTTGACTATTCATCCTATCTATGCCCCTCATGATTTGATAAACTACAAGGTCACCCCTCAGCCTCCGAAGCTCCAGGGAAAATAGCCCCAGCCTATTCAGCTCTCCCTATAGCTCAAACCCTCCAACCCCAGCAAATTCCTTGTGAATCTTTTCTGAACCCTGTCAAGTTTCACATCTTTCATATAGAATTGAGTGCAGTATTCCAAAAGAAAGAGAGGACAGTAGGATTAGGGTGACTTAAAGGGATGGATGTGAGATGAACAGTCTGAAAACCTGTAACTGATGGCATTGGATTGAGGAACAATTCTGTTCTCCCATGGCCTGTAACGCACAGCAGAGCCTTGGCACTCAGGCTGTACATAAAAGGAGCAGACCTCCTCAGCTCCTTGTCACATAATTGAGTGGAGACAGTATCACAAGGCATCACATTCATCTGTGACAGACAGAGCAAACTGATAGACTACCTGGATGCTGAAAAAGTCACTGAAAACAAAAAAGCTTGCCAATAATATTAGTCAATGAGATAGCTTTAAATGAATTTAATGTCCTAATCGAATCTCAGAGTTCCAATGATATTGGTGAACCCAGAAAGCTTTTCTGTTTGTGATTGATGCTGTCCTTTCAGCTGCTTGATTAGATTATCATCTCAGGATTCAATTTAAGAGATCCACTGGGGACAAGAGCCTTTTTTTTGTCTGTGTTGTTCCTTTCTTAAAAGTTAACTGCCTTCCATGGTAATGTTTGTGTATATTCTGGGTTTTTGACATGATCTTCGTTTTTATGTATATGTTGTTGATTGACAGGATGTGGGCATCGCTGGCTAGGCCAGCATTTGTTGCCCATCCCTAGTTACCCTTGGAAGCCACCTTCTTGCACTGTATGGCAGTGGTACACCCTCAGTGCTGTTAGGGATGGAGTTCCAGCATTTTGACCCAGTGACAATCATATAGTTCCAGGACCCAGCAGTGTGTGCTCAGAGAGGAGCTTGCAAGTGACAATGTTCTTTTCATCTGCAGCCCTTGTCCTTCTCTGTGGTAGAGGGGTCACAGGTTTGGAATATACTGACTGAGGAGTTACTGCAGTGCATTTTGTAGATGGTACTGTGCACAGAGGCGATAGTGAATGTGGTGCCAATCAAGCATGCTGCTTTGTCCTGGGTGGTGTGAAGCATGTTGAACGTTGTTGGAGCTGCACTCATCCAAGACAGTGCAGAGTACTCCATTGTATGCCTGACTTCGACTTTGTAGATCGTGGGCAGCAGCTTATTTTGTTTTTAAGTTTGGCCACTTAAAAAAGGTGCCAAATTGTCAGAGACACTACAGAGGGCAAATGAGAATCAATAATAATGATCTGGTTCTGGAGTCAAATATTGTCAAACTGGGATGGAACGTTATGCTTTATAGCAATTAAATAGTTCATAGTTAACATATCTGATATTTACCTTTTATTCCAGTTTTATTAATAGAGCATCAATTACCCAGTTGCCATGGAGGGATTTTGAATTGTTTGGTTTATTAGTTCAAGCCTCCACATTAATGTTCTGTTAACTACCAGGTATATTTAATCTGGAATATCCTTTCAAGGGGACTGCCCAGATATTCCCATTGGGAGCTGTTGCAACTGAGCAAACTAAAGGTCAATTGGTATATAGTTAAAGCTGAGATAGGTAGATTCCTGATCAACTGAGGAATCAAGGGTTATGAGGAAAGGGCAGGAAAGTGGCTATGAGGAATATTGTTATCAGCCATGTTCCTATGAAATGGCACAGCAGTCAAAGGGGCTGAATGGCCTACTCCTGTACCTTATGATCTAATTAGAGAATAAACACTGAGGCAGGCAGCTGCTTGGTAAATTCATGCCCTTTCAGTTGGGTCAGTCTATGGTTAGAGGTGGAAGCAGGAATACAACTGTTTACCCTTCTGTTTGTCTCTTATTTTAGTCTGAAACGTGACAGGCAGCTGTCTTGGAATCACAGAATCATTACAGTTTGGAAGCAGGCCATTCAGCCCATTGAATTTACACCGACCATCTGAAGAGCATCCATCCAGACCCACTCCCCCATCATATAACCCTGCACTTATCATGACTAATCCACCGGGCAATTTAGGGGCATTGCTGGACACTACATGGCAATTTAGCATGGCCGATCCACCTAATCTGCATATCTTTGGACTGTGGGAGGAAATGGGAGGGAACCTACGCAGCCATGGGGAGAGTCTGAGGGTGGAATCAAACCCAGGTCCCTGGCACTGTGAGGCAGCAGTGCTAACCACTGAGCCACTGTGCCATTCACCAACCTGTCTTCTCACCAACCTGTTCAGAGATGTTTATTACATCCCTCTGGAGCAGTTGAGACTTGAATACGGCCCTCCTGGCTCAGAGGTAAGGACATTACAAGAACTCCACTCACCCCAGGCAGCAGTTAAAAGTTTTGCTTAAAATTAGAGGAATCTGTTGAGGTCATCAGTGAGTTGCATGAGGCTGAGGTTCGGGGAAGGAGTGGGTAGGGGGCTATTGAGGTGAGGAGGAGGGGGGAGCAGAAATGGTTTGGAAAGAACAAAGAAATATGCTCCCCTCCCCCCGATGGAGCAAGCGAAACCATGAAGGTTCCTTCATGCAGGCTGAAGACAAAACTCTTGTCCAGCTGCACAATGTAAAAGCCAAAATATTACTGTTTTGTTCAAGAACACAGAACCTTGTCTGTACCATGCGTAGCAAGTCAAAACCAGTTCAGCATTGCCAGCAGTTTTGTATCAGCCTGAGTGCCACAATCTCAGATACCGTGCAGCCTGAAGAACATTACATAACCGCAGTGTAATAGGGATCTGCAGCACAGGAGGAGACCAATCAGCCCATTGCATTCGTGCTTCCTCATCCTCTGCCTGAGGGCAGGTCTGACCCATAGCATCAAAACCTCCCTCATGACAAGGGGGCAAAATCCATCCCAGCCTGAATGAGGATTCATAGAATCCCTACAGTGTGGAAGCAGGCCCTTCGGCCCAACAAGTCCACACTGACCCATCCCCCTGTAACCCACTTAATCTCCACATCCCTGAGCACTATGGGCAATTTAGCATGGCCAATCCACCTAGCCTGCACATCTTTGGACTGTGGGAGGAAACCAGAGCACCAGGAGGAAACCCATGCAGACATGGGGAGAATGTGCAAACTCCACACAGGCAGGTGCCTGAGGGTGGGATTGAACCCGGGTCCCTGGCGCTGTGAGGCAGCACTGTGCCACCATGCCACCCTGCAATTAAACTCCATGTTGTTGGCACCCAGACTGGTCAACTCTTCCTCCAAGGAATCCAAGCTGCTGTGTCAATGTAAAGCTTTACCCCCCCATCTATCTGAAGCTGTGGTTAGCGATGGTAAGGATTCCAATTTACCTTCTGCTCCATGCGTGACCAGTATTTCACCTGCTCTTCCTGTCTGCCATTGGCGTGTGTTGGAAGGATTTACAATTCAACCTGTTTTCCACATTATGAACACACCTTCTTTGGCCATCACGTCCCGGCGATGAATTTGAACCCAGAGCTTTTGGTCCAGAGGCATGGACATTACCCACAGCACCACAAGATGTTCATTGCTGGAGAAATGCCATATGACTTCCATTGTCTCATTCTGTTCCCAATCGTTTCATCACCTGATGTTAATATCACCTTGTAAGTTTCCGTGTTAAATTTTATTTGGCAGCTCTTTATTAAAGGCACTAGATAAATTGAAATTGTTGTCTGGAGGCTTCCAACTCTCAGATATAGTCCCGATAGTTGGATTTGCTAAGCACATGAATCTACAAAGTTTCTGTAGGAGTTGATGCCAATGTAAGAATTGACACTAGGTTAAGAGTTGATGCTTGAAAAATTGATGCCAGTTCAGGAGTTGATGTCAGGTACATAGATTTGTGAACAGTCAGTGGAAATGCCCTTCAATAATCCACCCAAAAGCAGCCTGAGAGGGTGATCCAGTAAAATCACTGGCGAAAGATCTGGGAATTTGTCAGGATCTGAAAGGCTTGAAATGAAAGCTCAACGATTGTTGATGCCGTAAATAATGTTAACAGAGTTGGACAGGTATTTAAGATTTAAGAACCTTAAGAGGGCTAAGTACTAAAAACATGAATGTGGGATTAAGCTTTCAAAAACCAATACAAGCTCAAAGTGTCAAATGGCCTGCTTCTGTATTGTAAGTTCCAATGATTAAAGTGAATCCTCTGTATCTGTGAATTCTGAATGGCGAATTCACCTGTCCGCTACAAAACATAAATAATAACAAAAATAAACATCCGCCAGCAAAACTATATGTCTTGCTCTGAGTGACATTACATGTGGCTGTTCTGTGCATTGGTGGAGGGAGGTAGTAATGTAAATAAGAAGTTAGAAGGAACAGAGGATAAAGTTAACCCATGACAGATCACACAAGTACAAACTAGAAAAAGGATGCATTTATGCTCAATATTCCTCACACAGTCAAGCATAGAATGGAAGCAAATAAAAGCAAAATATTGTGGCTACTGGAAGTCTGAGACAAACAGAAAATAGTAGCGAAGCCCAGGAGGTCTGGCAGCATCTGTGGAGGGATGCATCAGCCTGGAATCATTAACTCCATACCAGCTGCGAAACATAGAATAGACTTCAAGTGAGGGCCAAAGTTGGGATCGTTTAGGAACTGCCTGGTGCTGTGATGGAGCTCAGCAGTCCTTTGTTCTGGGCAAATTAGTGTCAGCAGAGCTGCACTGAGAAAAACTGCAGTCACTTATCGAGTCAAAATTCAACTGGGGATGAGTGAGGATCAGAGTCTAGAGGAAGCAGTCAGTCTATTGTGCTTACATACAATCTCTGTCGCTCGACTAGACTCCATCAAGACTCAATGGAAAGCAGGTGAAAGGGCTAAATATATTTATCATCATTATGTTTTTCTTTATCTTGTATCTTCTTGAAACATGCCATAACAAGTTACTTTGTCGAGTGGTGACTACAGGTGAACCACACAAGGAGAGAACAATCCCTGTGTTCCTTATCATGGAGTAAGCAACGTGCTGTTCAAAGTTTCATGCGAGGACAGTGAATGAGCTCCTCCTGCTGGATTGTAATTGGAAATGCACTTTGAGCAGAAGAGCATGATTCCTCCAGTGAGATGCCCTTAACCAGGCACCAACCTTACCTTGCTGGAGATACACAGTTTGAAAATCATGTTTACGTTATCGCATGCCTTCAGATTAATGTATATTCTGTCCTTGAACCACAGTTTCATCGCTGTGTCATCGCATTAGTTTTATGGTGTGCAGTGCTTAGCCCTTTTACATAGGTTTCTGGGTCTGCACAATCCTCTTCCTTCATTTTAGTTTTAACAGAGAGCGATGTCACAAATGTGAATTCATTCTAGTTTTCAGTTTCAGGGTCAATATCTGGAATGTCATCCTTGGGGGAGCGGTCTTACCTGTACCTCAAGGACTGCAACAGTTCAAGAAGGCAGTTTCATCATCTCCTCCAGGGAACTCAGAGATGGGATTTAAATGCTGGGTTAGTCCATGATGCTCACATCCGATGATCAAATGAAAAGAAAACAAGGACTATCTTAAATAATCTTTTTAACAACAGCTCTCTTGCCCCTGAGTCAGAAAGTTCCCACTGCCTCGGGAAAGCAACCAACATAATCTAAGACCCCTCCACTCTGGCTATACTCTCTTCTACCCTCTTCTGTCAAACAGAAGATATAAAAGTTGTGTACACATACGAATGGATTCAAGAACAACTTCTTCCTCGCTGTTATTACACTCCTGAATGGACCTCACAAATTTTAAATTTATGTTGATCTCACTCTTTGTGCATCTTCTCTGCAGCCATAACATTGTATTCCTCGCTCTGTTCTATTGCCCTAATGCACTTTGTATGGTATAATCTGCCTGTACTGCACGCAAAACAAAACTTTTCACTGTACCTAGGTCCATGTGACAATAATAAATCAAATCAAATCATCCAAAATGTTGATGTGTCGAAATCCCAGTTATAGAGTGATAGTCATAGAGTCATACAGCGCAGAAACAGACCCTTCGGTCTAACCAGTCCATAATCCCAAACTAAACTGGTCCCAACACCTCATCTTTACCATGGATGTCCATTCCCTCTACACCTGCATTCCCCATACAGATGGCCTAAAGGTCCTCCATTTCTTCCTATCCCGCAGGCCCGACCAGTCCCCCTCCACTGACACCCTCATCCGCTTAGCCGAACTCGTCCTCACCCTCAACAACTTCTCTTTCAATTCCTCCCACTTCCTACAGACAAAGGGGGTGGCCATGGGTACCCGCATGGGCCCAAGCTACGCCTGCCTCTTTGTAGGTTACGTGGAACAATCCCTCTTCCGTACCTACACTGGCCCTAAACCCCACCTCTTCCTCCGTTACATTGATGACTGTATCGGCACCGTCTCGTGCTCCCACGAGGAGCTCGAATAGTTCATCCACTTTGCCAACACCTTCCACCCCAACCTTAAGTTCACCTGGACCATCTCTAATACCTCTCTCTCCTTCCTGGACATCTCTGTCTTCATCTCGGGCAACCACCTAGAAACTGATATCCATTTCAAGCCCACCGACTCCCACGGCTACCTAGAATACACCTCCTCCCACCCACCTTCCTGCAAAAATGCTATCCCCTATTCCCAATTCCTTCGCCTCCGCTGCATCTGCTCCCAGGATGAGGCATTCCACTCCTGTACATCTCAGATGTCCTCGTTTTTCAAGGACCGCAACTACCCCCCCTCAGCAGTCGAGAACGCCCTCGACCATGTCTCCCGCATTTCCCGCAACTCATCCCTCACACCCCCTCCCCG
>NC_063367.1:16986022-17012471 GCF_021869965.1 Rhincodon typus | reverse complement strand
TCCGGATCCAACGCATCATCCTCCGACACTTCCGCCATCTGCAATCTGACCCCACCACCAAAGACATTTTTCCCTCCCCACCCTTGTCTGCTTTCTGGAGGGACCACTCTCTCCGTGACTCCCTTGTCCGCTCCACACTCCCCTCCAGCCCCACCACACCCGGCACTTTTCCCTGCAACTGCAGGAAATGCTACACCTGCCCCCATACCTCCTCCCTCACCCCCATCCCAGGCCCCAAGAAGACTTTCCACAAGAAGCAGATGTTCACCTGCACATCTGCCAATGTGGTATACTGCATTCGCTGTTCCCGTTGTGGCCTCCTCTACATCGGGGAAACCAAGTGGAGGCTTGGGGACCACTTTGCAGAACACCTACGCTCAGTTCGCACTAAACAACTGCACCTCCCAGTTGTGAACCATTTCAACTCCCCCTCCCATTCCTCAGACGACATGTCCATCCTGGGCCTCCTGCAGTGCCACAACGATGCCACCCGAAGGTTGCAGGAACAGCAACCCATATTCCGCTTGGGAACCCTGCAGCCCAATGGTATCAATGTGGATTTCACAAGCTTCAAAATCTCCCCTCCCCCTACCACATCCCAAAACCAGCCCAGCTCGTCCCCGCCTCCCTAACCTGTTCTTCCTCCCACCTATCCCCTCCTCCCACCTCAAGCCGCACCCCCATCTTCTACCTACTAACCTCATCCCGCCCCCTTGACCTGTCCGTCCTCCCTGGACTGACCTATCCCCTCCCTAACTCCCCACCCTACACTCACCTTTACTGGCTCCATCCCCGCCTCTTCGACCTGTCTGTTTCCTCTCCATCTATCTTCTCCTCTATCCATCTTCTATCCGCCTCCCCCTCTCTCCCTATTTATTTCAGAACCCCCTTCCCCTCCCCCATTTCTGAAGAAGGGTCTAGGCCCGAAACGTCAGCTTTCCTGCTCCTATGATGCTGCTTGGCCTGCTGTGTTCATCCAGCTCTGCACCTTGTTGTCTCTGGTCCCACTTGCCTGCGCTTGACCCGTATCCCTCCAAGCATTTCTTATTCATGTACTTATCCAAATGTCTTTTAAATGTTGTAACTGTACCCACACCCACCACTTCCTCTGGAAGTTCATTCCACACACGACCCACTCTCTGTGTAAAAAATGCTGCCCCCATGTCTTTATTAAATCTTTCTCATCTCACCTTAAAAAATATGCTCCTTGGAGTATGTAATCTCGGCTGGCACTTTGGTGGAGTACGGAGGGGGTGCTGCACTGTCACGGATGCTATCGTCATGATGTGATGCTGAGCTGAGGAAGCTGAAGACCAAGGAGCTTCCAGTGTCATCATTCAACTAGCACCACCAAGAGAGATGAACTAATGAACTTGTGTTATATGATGCCTTGCTGAGAATACTTTCCTTTGTAATGATGGTGACTATGTTCCAGTTGAGCTTCATTGCTTGCAGAACACCTGGGGATAGCCTGGGTTTACAAAATCTGCTAAATCAATGTAAGATTGCTCTTTCAAATTATAACCTTCACAAAATGCTATATCAACTGTGAAGTGCTTCAGGACCTCCTGAGCCACTGAGGTTCCAGTGAAATGTAGGTCAGTCAGTCTTTGTGAGAGGGTCTCTGGTTTGTGGTGGATGGATGTGAACAATTTATTTGTAAAACAAAATGTATGTTAACTCAATTAGGCGAATGATATAGATTGCACATTGGACTCTGATATAATAGACATTAATTTTGAACTAATTATTTGTTATTCTTACAGGAGTTATGTTTGGGTAAATCAGTCATTGTTCTACATGCACTGGTTGTTCACTGATAGACAAGGAAGACTGTTGTGTCTCTGGCATCAAACAAGCAGCAAAGACGCCTGATGATTTTATCAGCGTTTAAGATTCAAGGCAACCAGGCCAGAGCTTGATTTGTGACCCATATGATTGCTGTTATTTCAGCTTCATCATGAGCTGAACGTGCGGGAGCTGTTTTTTTGATTGAGGTTCTATCTCTTGTGTAATCATGAATCTTCCCTGTGAACATTTCAATTAGAAATGCAATTTCACTTCATAGACCCAGGGGAGGTCCAGAGCAGTCTTCAATCAGGCACCAATGATCACTTGAGCTGTCAGTCCACCACCAGGAATACACTAAAGATATTAGGAACCCTGCCTTTCCTGCTGCTTTGAGGCTGAACTTGGTGTCAATGCCAAAGAGATTTCTTTGTTTGCATTTCTTTTAAAAAAAAATTGCAAAATCTGAAACAAGCGTGATGGGAGCATATGAAAGGTCAGTCATGGGGAACATAAGAACAGAAGGTAAACATTTGGCCTCCCTAAGTATGCACACACCAATGGGTGGGATCATAATTGATGTACAGTAAGATTCCATTTATCTATGTTTGCTCTATATCCTTTACTACCATGACTGAACAGAAACTTATTAATCTCAGATTTAAGATTAATGCAGCCTAGCATCAATTGCCATTTGTGGAAGAGAGTTCCAAATTTCTACTGCCTTTTGTGCGTAGAAGTATTTGCTAATTTAACTCCCGAAAGCCTAGCCTCTAATGTTTAGGCTGTGTTTTTTTTGTTATTTTTGGGACAGGCCAGCATTTATTGTCCATCCTTATTTGCTCTTAAGGAGCAGTTTGTACCATACAAAGTGCACCAGAGTAGCAGAATAGAGTGCCGAGCACAGTGTTACAGCTGCAGAGAAGGTGCAGAGAGAGAGAGAGATCAGAATTAACACTTGAAAGGTCTGTTCAAAAATCTTATAACAGCAAGGAAGAAGTTGTTCTTGAAGCTATTTGTACGTTTTTCAAACTTTTTTTTATCTTCTGCCCAATGGAAGAGGAGGTTGAGAGTATAACCGGGATGGGAGGGGTCTTTGATTATGTTGATTGCTTTCCCGAGGCAACGGGATGTATACATGGAGTCAATGGATGGAAGGCTGGTTTGCATGATGGACTGTGAAGTGCTTCAGGACCTCCTGAGCCACTGAGGTTCCAGTGAAATGTAGGTCAATCAGTCATAGTTTTCTGTAGTTTCTTTTGTTCCTGGGCACAGCAGTTGCCAAACTATGCTGTGATACATCTGGATAGGATGGATCATCTATAAAAATTGGTCCTTGTGGACATGTGGAATTTCCTTAGCCTCCTGAAGAAGTAGAGACATTGAGGAAGAAGGGCACATGTGCCTAAGCACTCAGGCCTCAAGCCTATTCCAACATTTAGTTAGGTTGTAGCTGACCTAATTGTATCTCACTGCTTTACTTCTTTAAGATGCTTACCCTACAAAAATATTTTTGTTACCTAGGCTTTACTTTCTGTTGCTTGAATTAAATTGCTTTCATATCCCAGTAGGTTAAACTAGTTAAACCAGTAAAAGCAGCTGTGAATGACACCTACTGGTCTGACCCGTCATACATACCTCATAATGGAGCTCCAGTGTAACCTGTATGCTTATTTCCCAGTATTACTGTTTTTTCGCTGTGGTGTAGTATTTATGTTGGAGGTGTTGAGAAGTTGCGTTACTCTTCCTCCCTGTTTTCCACTCTTTCCAGTATTGGCTGCAGCCTCATTTACAAAAGACTCGCTCAGTAGGACATGAATAACACCCCAGAAGAACTTGCAGATATTTTCAGAGACGTTATTACCCACCTCTGGGGCTTGAACCCAGGCTTCCTAGCTCAGAACTAAAGAACTTGCAATTTACTTCATTTATCCTGCTGCTATGAAGTAGCCCTCTGTTAATAAGTGCTTTTTTACGATAGGGGATGGATGATTAAACAATTACTTCAAGGTAGACTAATTGCCTGTGCATAATTAAAATAGAATTCTGGTTTGGTTAGCATCAAGTTCAGTATGCCCTGGTGTTTGGGCTGAATGATCTATTTCTGATTATGAATGCTACATAATTAGTTCCACTCTCCTACTATTTCCCTGAACCAATGCTATTCTGTTCCTCTTCCTCAATGAGTGTCTGACGTTTGAAAGTTATTATTGGATCTGCTTCCATTGCTCTCTCTTACATTGTGGGTTTGCAGCCATCTTCTCTAGTTTAGTTCAAACCTGATGTAAAGGTGCCTTAGTCCCAGTGGAACAGCCATAGGGCTACCCTCTCATCCGAGAGAGAGAGAGATGACTGATGCTGAGTTTAATCTGGGGGTCACTATGCCTCAGGAAAGGGGATGGGTTGCGAAGGGGAGTCCTTCACTGTGACCTCAGCTGCTGCGTTTATTAAACCAGCACTGTTGGTATCACACTGCATCGCAAGCCAGCCTTCCCACCAACTGAGAGATAGTAAGAACTGCCGATGCTGGAGTTTGAGATAACACAGTGTGGAGCTGGAGGAACACAGCAGGCCAGGCAACATCAGAGGAACAGGAAAGCTGACATCAGGACCCTTCTTCAGAAATGGGGGAGGGGCAGGGGGCTCTAAAATAAATAGAGAGAGGGGAGACAGTGATAGCAGGTAGATAGCGGAGCAGATAGGTGGGAGAGAAGACATTCAGGTCAATGAGGCAGGGATGAGGGGGGTGCTGGTCTTGTGATGAGGTCGGGGGTGGGGAGATTTTGAAGCTAGTAAAGTCCACATTGAGATCATTGGGTTGTAGGGTTCCATGGCGAAATATGAGATGTTGTTCCTCCAGTTTCCGTGTGGCATCGTTGTGACACTGGAGGAGGCCCAGGATGGACATGTCGTCCAGGGAGTGGGAGGGGGAGTTGAAGTGGTTCGCAATTGGGAGGTGTTGTCATTTGTCGTGAACCGAGCATAGGTGCTCCACAAAGCAGTCTCGTAGTTGCGGATGGTGAGGAGGATTGCTGGAGGAGACTTGGGCAGAGAAACGGCAGATGGAGTTTAACGAGGCCAAATCATAAGATTTAAGGATATGGGACAAGTGCAGGAAATTAGGACTAGCGCATTTTTAGTGGTAGTTATGTCGGTGCAGATTCGATGGGCCAAAGGGCCTTTTCTGCGCTGTATCAATATGAAATGCGAGGTGATGCATTTTGGAAGGTCTAATGCAAGAGGGAAGTATTCAGTAAATGGCAGAAACCTTGGAAGCAATAATGTATAGAGAGATCTTGGCATACAGGTCCACAGTTCCCTGAAACACAATGAGATTAGGTAGTTAAGAAGGCATATAGGATGCTTGCCTTCATCAGTTGGAACATAAAAATTTGCAAGTCATGTTGCGGCTGTATAGAACTTTAGTTCGGAACCATTTAGGATATTGTGCACGCTTCTGGTTGCCACAGTATCTAGAAGGATGTGGAGACTTTGGAGAGGGTACAGAAATGGTTTAACAGGATATTGCCTGGTTTGGAAGGGATTTGCTGTGAGGAGAGATTGGACAAACTTGGTTTATTTTCATTCAATGTCAGAGGCTTAGGAGGTGCCTGATGAGGTTTAAAAATTATGGGAGGCAGGTATAGAATGGATAGTCAGAGTAGAAACGTCAATTACTGAGGGCCATAGGTTTAAGGTAAAAGTGAGAAAATTTAAGGGAGATGTGAGATGGAGCTATTTTACACAGAGGATGGTAAGCGCTTAGAATGTGCTGCCAGAGGAGATGGTAGAAACAGACACAACAGCATTTAAGCGGCATCTTGACAAATAGGGACACAAGGTTTTTGGTTTAGAAAAGGCATCATGTGCCAGCACAGGCTAGATGGGCCGAAAGGCCTGTTCCTGTGCTGTACTATTCTTTGTTCTTTGCTGTTTAGTGAGTAGGGTGTTTGGGTGGCTTTGTGTTTGCAATGAACACATCCAGATCATGGAGACAATTTTCTATATATTTGTGTGTGTGTGCGTGGGTGGGTGTGTATTTTTCTAAGCGTAAAGGCAATAGGGGTCAACCTTACAATCTGCATTATGTGCTTTGATGAGTGAAGCTATGCAGGAAGCTTGCTATGTCAAGTCAGCAGTGCAAAATGCATGAATACGTTAGACTTTCAACTGGAATAAATGGATGAATTAGTTGAGCATTGCAAATATGATCATTTAAACAGAAGCAACACCCTCCTCATTTAAAATTGAAATAACCCAAATGAATTATGTAAAAATGCAAAAAATGGAATTGAAAGATTTGATATTTTAATTTAAATATGCAAAATTGATGTGTGTCCTGAGCCTGGATTGTCTGGCTTACATTTTCCTTATTTAAACAAGAAGATAATTGTATGAAAATGACTTCAAAATTCTAAAGGCTTTGATTATAGAGCAGCACACCAATCCCTCTTCATAACATGCTGCTTTACATATCCTTTCAAATCTCTCTTTCGTGGACAGGTTATGCCTTTGTTCCTGTTTCAGACAGCTTTACCAGCTCAGATCAAGAAAATAAAGGTTTGCATTTATGCTTTACAGCCAATGAAGTCCTTTTGAAGTGTGGTCACTGTTGTAGGAAATAGGGTAGACAAGAAATGGAAGTAACTGAGACCATTAGCCATTCAAGCCCACTCCGTCATTTAATAAGGTCCTAGGCAATCTGACTACCCTTGACTCCACTTTCCCCATACCCTTTCATGGATTAATTTCTACAGCAACCTTTTTAAGGGAGGTGTAGTGGTAATGTCACGACTAGTAAGCCAGAACCCCAAGCAACACTTGTTCTGAGGACAAATGTTTGAAACCCACCATGGCAGATGGTAAAATTTGAATTCAACAATAAAAAAAATCGGGAATTGAAAGTTAGCCTAATGACAGCCTGCTGGTCATGGTAAAAATCCCTCTGATTCACTAAATATCCTTCAGGGAAGGAAATCTGAGTTCTGAGGAAGGGTCTTGGGACCCGAAACGTTAACTCTGATTTTTTTTTCTTCACAGATGCTGCCAGACCTGCTGAGCTTTTCCAGCAACTTCTGTTTTTATTCCTGATTTACAGCATCTGTAGTTCTTTCAGTTTTTACTAAGGAAATCTCCCAGTCTCGCCTACATGTGACTCCAGACCCACAGCAATGGGGTTGACTTTTTAGTGTGTTTTGGGAGACAAAGCAGGTTTATTTGAAATCACAAGCTTTTGGAGTGCTGTTCCTTGGTCAAATGAAGGAAGGAACAGCACTCTGAAAGCTTGTGATTTAAAATAAACCCCGTTGAGCTATAACCTGGTGTCGTGTGACTTTGTCCACCCCAGTCCAACACTGGCACCTCCACATCGTGGATAATGACCAGATCATAGCATCCCTTCGGCCCAACAAGTCCACACAGACCCTCAGAGAACCCCACTCATCCCCCTAATCTACACATCCCTGAACACTATGGGTAATTTAGCATGGCCAATCCACCTAGCCTGCATATCTTTGGACTGTGGGAGGAAACCGGAGCACCCGGAGTAAACCCACGCAGACGCAAGGAGAACGTGCAAACTCCACACAGACAGTCGCCCGAGGGTGGAATCGAACCCTGGTGCTGTGAGGCAGCAGTGCTAATCACTGAGACACCGTGCTGCCCTAAATAATCTGTTTTTGCTTTGTTGATTGAGGAATAACCATCTGGTCAGGCCACAGGAAATGTTCCTCTGTTCTTTGGATCTTTGGATCCCCCACCCTGCCAAGCAGCAGTTGCAGGCCCTCGGTCATTTCTGAAATACAACATCTTAAACACAGGAGCACTCCCTCTGTACTGCACTGGACTGTCAGCCTGGATCTTGGCGCTGAATTCCTGGAGTGAGGCTCATTCTTGCAAGCTTCTGACTTCGTGGCAAGAAACTGAGCCATCTGAAAAATGGCGTTTGCTCTTTTATGAATGATAACTGTCCTTTGTTGGTTAAAAGGCATTGTGTGATACACAATGATGTTTATGTCTTGCAGGCAGTTTCCATGAGAGGATCGGAGGATTTATTTGAACAGACAGGGCCTTTGGCAAGGAAGTTTTTTTTTGTTGAATAGCAATTGGGTAAATATAAGCGCCGTTCAGCTCATCCTTCTCATAGGACATTGTGTGGAGTACCACAAATTATTTATGCCAATCTTTGTTATAATCTGTGTTCCCATCAATCAGAGGCTGTGTTCCCTCAGCTCATTTTTTCCAGTTTATTATCCATTGAGTTTCTTCCAAAACCTGTGCCTCCAGTTTCTGCCAGGCTTGTATCACTTCAGGTCAAAGAAATGAAATTTGGTCAAAGCTTGCTCAAGCTTTGGTCAACAGCACTCCCTGTAAGTTCCCCTCCAAGCCATTCAACATCCTGGCTTGGAAATATATCACTGTTCCACAGTGTTGTTGGGTCAAAATCCTGGAATTCGCTCCCTAACGGCATTGTCGGTCAATCTACAGCACAAGGACTGCAGCGGTTCCAGAAGGCAGCTCACTACCACCTTCTCAAGGGCAGCTAGTGGCAGGCAATAAATACTGGACCCAGCCAGCAATGCGTGAGTGAACAATAAAAAAATGCTTCCTAGTATTGTCCTGGATATTGGCTGCTCAGTGTAATAAATCTGTGTTTGTATGGACAAGTTGCACAGTAATTTCCAGGCTGTATGAGTGGAAATCAAGAGTTAGCAGGTACAGAGTTCACACCTGCCTCTTGCCTAGTCCAGCTGTGTTATGAAGATCTCCTTATCTCAAAAGCTCAGTCTCTCCCTACCCCAAGGATGCTTTCAAAATGAGTAAGTATACTTTTGACAGTTTTTCCGAACAGACCTTGAAGTGCTAAGATTAGAAAGTCCTTCACATTCTCAGTGGTAGATGTCAGGTGCAGGAACGCCAGTCAACTGTAAAGAGCTGATGGTTACTGAGAGCACTGTTTCCTTATTTCCTTCGCGTAAGATGGTTCCAAGAGCCTGTTTCTCCCTCTGGGGCTGCTGGCTTCACTGACACACATTCTCCTGTCCAGCTTAGCTCTGCAGGACCTCCCCAAACTGGGAGCCCCCACAGCTGTGTCCTCAGAGAATCGTAGAGTCATGCAGTACCTTTGGCGCGTCGAGTCTGTACCGCTAAAAATACTTCCCACACTCGTCCCACTTGCCCCGCATTAGGCCTTGAATGTTATGACACTTCAAGTGCTCATCCAAACTTTTTCAAAAGTTGTGAGGTTTCCTGTCTCAACTACCCTCCCAGTGCATTCCAGATCCTCACCACCCTTGGGGTGAAAAGACATTTCCTCTCAACTTGCGTTTCACTTCAAAAGTGTGTCCCTTTGTTCTTGACCCTGCAACTAAGGGAGACAGCTACTCTCAATGTTCATGTCCCACATAATCTTAAATGTCTCAATCAGGCTTCCCAAATTGTCTCTGTTCCAGAGAAAACAACCCAAGCTTATCCAGCATCTCTTCAGCACTGAGCCAACATCATGGTGAATTCCCTTCGCACCCTCTCCAGTGCAATCACATCCTCCCTACAGCGCAGTGATTGGAACTGCGCACAGCTCTCCAGCTGTGACCTCACCAAAGTCCTGTACAGTTTCAACATAACCTCCCTGCTCTTATAATCTACGCCTCAACTGATAAAGACAGGCGTCCCGATTGCCTTGTTAACCCTATTAAGGTTAACCCTACCCTATTAATCCGTCTTGCCACCTTCAAGGATTTGTGGACAAGCATCCCTCTGTTCCTCTGAGCTTCCTACTGTCCTGCCATTCATTGAGTGCTCCCTAGTCTTGTTCCTTCTACTAAAGTGCATCACCTCACATGGACTGTGGTCAGGAGAGTGGGGCAATTTTGGCAACAAGTCTCACTGTGGTGGTGGTTGTGGAGCGATCGGAGGGGGGGACACAATGAGATTCGACAAGGTTTTGACACTCCCAGTGCAATTCTGGGGGTGTGCTGCACTGTTGGAGGCACTGCCATTCTGATGCAGCTTCTGGTCTCTTGGTCTGACATAGAAAGATTCTATGGCACTATGGGAAACTGTGGCTAATATTTGTCATTCATCAAGGGACGTCATGCCTGACAAATCTGTTAGAATTCTTTGAAGATGTAATGAGAAAGTTAGACAAAGGAGAGCCAGTGGAGGTGAAGGTGCCACACAGGAGGCTGCTTAACAAGATAAGAGCCGGTGGTGTTGGGGCAAGGTACTGGCATGGATAGATGATTGGCTGACTGACTGAAGTTAGAGCTTAGGGATAAAGGGGTCTTTTTCAGCAACTAGTGGGGTTCTGCAGGGGTCAGTGTCAAGACCACAACTATTCATGTTATACATTACTGATCTTGTCGAAGGAACTGAGGGCATTTTTGCTAAATTTGCAGATGACACAAAGCTAGGCGAAGGGACAGGTAGGGTTGAGGAAATGTGGATGTTGCAGAAGGACTTGGACAGGCTAGGAGAGTGGGCATAGAAGTGGCAGATGGAATACAATGTGGGAAGGTGTGAGGTTATTCACTTTGGTTGGCGTAGATGGTGTAGATTATTTGGTAGAGGTATAGATTATTTTCTAAACTGGGAAAGGCTTTGGAAATCTGAAGCACAAAGGGACTTGTGAGCAGTTTTGGGCCCCGTATCTAAGGATGTACTGGCCTTGGAGGGGGTCCAGAGGAGATTTACAAGAATGATCCTAGGGTTGAAGAGCTTGTCATATAAGGAGCAGTTGGGGGCTCTGGGTCTGTACTCAGTGGAGTTCAGAAGGATTGGGGGTGTGGAGGCGAGGTCTCACTGAAACGTACAGAATATGGGAGGCCTGGATACAGTGGATGCAGAGAAGATGTTACCACTAGTAGAACAGACTAGGACCTGAGGTCACAGCCTCAGAGTGAAGGGATGACCCTTTAGAATTGAGATGAGGAGGAATTTCTTCAGCCAGAGGGTGGTGACTCTGTAGAACTCATTGCTGCAGAGGGCTGTGGAGGCCAAGTCATTGAGAGTATTTAAGACAGAAGTATATAGGTTCTTGATTAGTAAGGGGATCAAACGGGAGAAGGCAGGAGAATGAGGTTGAGAAATAGATCAGCCATGATTGAATAATGGAGCAGACGTGATGGGCCCAATTGTGTAATTCTGCTCCTGTATCTTATTGCCTGATGTTGCCTGTTGTGTTTTGCACATTTACAGCATATGTAGTTCTTTTGGATTTTATCCAGAATGAACCAGCTGGGCTGAACAGGATAAATGCAAGGAAGATGTAGTTGATGACCAGGGGAGTCCAGGGTCACAGTCTAAGGATATGGGGTAGGCCGTTTGGGACTGAGATGCAGCAACGTTTCTTCACCAAGACGGTGGTGAGCTTGTGGAATTCACTGCCGCCAAAAGCAGTTGAGGGCAGAACATTAAATGTTTTCAATAAAGATTAAGATATAGTTCTTAGGACTAAAGAAATCAAAGGGGAGAAAATAGGAACAGGGTCCTGAGTTGGGTGATCAGCCATGATCATCTTGAATGGTGGAGCAGAATCACCTAGTCCAGTTTGTATTTTCTACGTGTCTAGGAATGACCTGCTTCTGCGCTGGTTGTTCGATTAGAATCTGTGTAATTAAATTGACTTCAGTAATTTATCTATTGGCTAAACTCTGAATGAAATATGTTGTGGGAGGAAATAGAATAGGTTCAGTTCAGTACCTTTGTCCCAAACCTACCACAGATTTTTAACACTTAGAAACAACCCTATCTCCAGTTCCATTTTATACCAAGAAACAAAAGCTTTGAAGAGAACAGACACTTGCAAGAAAGGTTGTAAAATCTGTTTCTTTTCTATAAAGCAATGCCTAGTCTAAATAATGACTTGATAACATAATTTACAGGGGAAACCTTTCTTCACATCCTAAGCCAATGTTGCTGCACTGTTTTAGGAGGATTGTAAATTTTCAGAGCCAGACTTTGTTGTAACAATTAAGGTCCTTCATTGAAAACCTAAACTTCTGTTGCAAATAGAAATCTAACCTTGTCCTCAAGAGTTATAAGTTGTGTTTTGTTTTTTCAAAAGGAGAACTTTTCCCATCATTCCACTCCCTCAGATAAGCTGACTGCCCTTGGGATTTCAGTCCATGTCACAAATTTGTAATGCTGGCCATGTGGGGGTGGAAGGGTCTACGATAGAGGAGGAGTTCAGACCTCACCAAGGACTACACTAGCAACAAAAGTAACACACATTGCATCCGCTACAGCGATGACGTTAACCATTATTTAATGGCTGGGAGTGTCTCACAGGTACACCAATCCTCCCACAGTCTTCAGTCACCACAAGGTTAACATGTAGTGGCATTAGGACCGATAGAGCTGGGGGTGTGGAGGAGGAGGAGAGGGTAGCAATAGGATTGATTGGATTGCACCACAGACAACCAACATGGACTTGATGGGCCGAATGACCTTCAGTGCTTGTAACAATTCTACAACACCCTTGACCTTCTGAACTTTTCAGTTCGATGCAGCATTCTTGGAAAATGGAGGCAAAGTGTGTAATTATCTTTTTTGTCAGCTCTCTGTATTTTAAATCCTTCTACAACCTCCTCAGCGCAGTGACCATATGTCCACTTGTGTTACTTCCCCTGTACTTTCTGTGCACTTACTTCCTATTCATTCTTCAGGCGGCTGTGACTTCAGCATCACTCTCTGGAATTCCCTTTCTCAGGAATTCCTCTTCTTTCTACCTCCTTCCCTACATTGTGCACGCTCCTTGAAAACCTCCTCACTCGCGAACCTCCTCTGAATATTGATGGAAAGAAAGGCTTCATTTACGTAGCACCTTTCACAACTTCAGCGCATTCCCAGGGCACACTGCACAGACCACGAATGCACGGCTGAGAAAAGAAACACGTTTCCGAAAGTTTTAGCCGCACACTCATCAGGACAAATGCAAGAATGCCAAATTCCCAACACGCTCAACAATTTATATTGCTGCAGGAATGGCTGCTGATTGGATGGCAATTTGAGTCTGATTGGCTGAGTTATTGCCATGGAGAAGACCAATGAGCGTGACCACTGTTGAAAGCCAGGGAAAATGCCAGCTGACTTTTGTAGAGCAAGATCCCACAAAGAGCAATGAGCTAACTGGCAGATTATCTGCTTTGTATTTATAAACAGTTGGTTGAAGGTTCAATGTTAGCCAGGCAAACTCCTTTTGTTCTTCTTAGGAACAATGCCAAGAGAACTTCTGCACTCATCAGGGCAGATAGAAGCTTGGTTTTGTGTTGCCCAATGTTCTAAAACCATACTTGTGACAGTGCAGCAACATTTTGACAACTTGTGGCTAAACTTATCACTTGTGCTGTTATTATTGCTGATTATTTGACACAATACTGTACACAGTGTGCTACACCAGGACACAGCACATTTCAACCTTGACGTACAAGAACGCAACCTTCCTACGGACAGTACAGTCTCGCAAACATGTGGGCTTTCTGAAAAGAAAGACTTGCATTTATCTTCTCCTCTTCTTTGGCAGTCTCTTGGGACTGAGAATGACTTCCTTTCTGTCTGGAGTTGTGGCTCCTGAGGTGACTAAGCAGCCCAATACTGAACCCACACACCCTGCCCCAGGTGGGTGGGTAATGTATGAAGAGGTGGCTGGGTGGATGAGGTGCACACTTTAATATTTTGGCCAAATCTGCTATTTGTATTTGGCTTCGCCTGAGCTTGTTGGAGATGTGAGGTATGGTTGGCACTTCCATGGGTACTTCTTCTCCAGTGCAGGCTAACGATTCCACAAGTTGTTGAGGATATTTGCAGTCTGTTTTTCAGGGAGACTTTGAGAACAATGTTTTCTCTCAGATATAATCAGCTTTACTGAATTAATCAGCCTGGAATATTGTCTTCTCTGTACATCCTTGTTCTGATATTGGCCTGTTTTTGGACAAAATTCTTCACATAAAGAGCAGTTAAAAAAAAGTCCCAGCCTATTTTTATAGCTCAAACCGCCCATTCCCAACAGCATCCTGGTAAATTTCTTCTGAACCCTCTCCAGCTTAATAATATCCTTTCTATAACACGGAGACCAGAACTGGGCACAGTACTCCAGAAGTGACCTCACCAACGTCCTTTACAACCTCCACATAATTTCCCAACTCCTAACCTCGAAGGTCTGAGCAATGAAGGCAAGCATGCTAAATGCTTTCGTAACCACCCTGTCTACTTGTGATCAAATTTCAAAGGATTATGTACCTGAACCCGCAGGTCACTCTGTTCTACAACACTCCCCAGGGCCCTACCATTAATTGTATAAGTCTGCCTTGTTTGTTTTACCAAAATGCAATATCTTGTACGTATCCAAATTAAGCTGCATCTTGGAACTAGTTTAGTTTGGTTGGCATGGTCTAGTTGGACCGAGGGATCTGCTTTCATGCTGTATGACTCTATGACTTAGTATAGCAGCTCAGAGACATGGCAGTGTTGAACCCAACAGCAGATTACAGTAAAACCTGTGCCTTCACTGTTCTTGCACTGTGGGTAGGATGGAGAGAGCCTTGGTAGGAGAGAGCAGTTTGAACTGCAGAACTTGCAGTGTGTTTGTAAGTGACAGAATGGTGAGGAGTTTGTTGTGAATCTCCATGGGCAGGAGCTATTACACTTTTAGTGTCGATCTGGTTTTAATTTAGAGTCTGCTAACTGTTCTATGCTCACTGTGCTTCGACCACAAGAAATAGGAACAGGAGTCTGTCCTCCAGCTTACTCCGCCATTCAATAGGATCACGGCTGATCCGACATTCCTCACAGCCACATTCTTGAAAATAACTCTTGATTCCTCAACTGATCAAGAATATGTCAATCTCAGCCTTAAATATACACAAGGACTCTGCCTCCACAGCTCTCTGTGGCAAGGAGTTCCAAAGACTCACAACCCTCTGAGAGAAGAAATTCCTCCTCATCTCAGTCTTAAATTGGCGCCCCTTTGTTCTGAGACTATGCCCTCTGGTCCTATACTCTCCCACAAGGGGAAACATCCTTTCAGCATTTCCTTTGCCAGGTCCCTTGATTGCTTAAGCCTGGGTGTGGACTCAGAGCAAAGGAAACAAATACCTCTGAAACTACGAATGGTTGAGCTGAAAGCATGTTTGCAGACATTTTGCGATTGCAGAGTTGTTTTAGAACTCTTGTCCATAAAACTGTTTAACATTTAGAAACAACTGTCATTTCAACCTTGCTCTAGAATTTGTAAAATAATCAACATGTTTGAGAGAAAGAGAGAAAAAAGTACAGAACTGGAAGAGCCAAATGGCAATGGGAATAGAGCGAACACAAAATGGACAAAACACTGGGCTGGCAAGGCTGGGCAATGAACATGTAGATCATGTTAATTACCATGGTGACCAATAATAAGGACAAAAAATATTTTTGCCCATTGATAAATAGTGTCATGCAATTAACATGGATCAGTTTGACAACGTTAGAGTTGATGAAATCATAATGTTAGGCTGATACAGCCACTCAATAATGTACATTCTGATATTTATTTTGTTTGCAAACTTATTTAATTGCAACGTGATTAACGTTTGGCACAAAGAAAGCTCAGAACATCATGAAATCAGGGAGCTCAATGTCACAGTTGAGATAGAGTAAGTTTGTCAAGGACATAGATGTGATTGCTTATCTGTTCCTGTGCGTTGCATGTGAGGAAAGCTATTTAATATTGCCTGATATCTACTATCCCACTACTGATGGTGTTACTCTGACAATCCTTTTAACAATAAGGTTTATGGGTTCAGTGGATCAGACACTGACTTGTTACCAGTGTTAACATTGACTTGTTTCCTCTGGGAGGAGAGTTCAGAAGTGGGTGAAAGGTTCAAGTCGCCAGTGATTGTAAGGGTCCCAGTGTTTCGGGTGATAATCCCCTGCTTCTGAGTTAAAAGTGCACAGACTTGGGTCTTTGCCTGTGCTGTGGGATGCTGCACTGTTGGAGGTGTTGCCTTTCTGGTGAGGCAATCACTAGGGAGCTGACTGAGTGTCCCAGGCAACTTGTAGGTGGCAGGCAGGGTTTGGGAAGGTGGGAGATGTGTTAACTTGGAGCAAAATTCTGAGCTTCTGGATAATGTAGTCTCTTTATTTTTATGGACAGAGCTAACCCCACCCCCCTTGCCCACCCCAACCCCATCCCCACCCCGGGACAAATCAGACTCTGAGTGTTCCCCTCCATGGGGCTCTGCATCTCTCCCTTCTATTCCATCAATGAAGGTTTCCGAGTCTGGCTGAAACAAAAGGGAAGGTCGCAGGTTACCACTCTCCCCTACTCAGATGTCATGTTCCCCTCCCCATCCCGGCTTCAAGTTCCTCTCAGGTGCCTGAGGAGTCATAGAGTCATAGAGGTGTTACAGCATGGAAACAGACCCTTCGGTCCAACTCGTCCATGCCAACCAGATATCCTAAATTCACCTATGCCTCTCATTCTAGATTGCCCCACAAGAGGAAACATCCTCTCTATGTCTACATTGTCAATCCCCTTTTAGTATCCTACTTACCTCAATGAGATCTCCTTTCATTCCTCTAAACTCTAGTGGGTATAAGAAGCCTATGAGAAGCCTTTCATCTCTGGAATTTATCTGGTGAACCTTTAAACTGCCTCCAATACAGTTACATTCTTCCTCACGTAAGGGGCCCAAAATTGCATGCAGGACTACAGAAGCAATTTCATTAATGCCTTGCACAATTGAAACAATGCTTCCCTACTTTACTCCATTCCTTTAGGAATAAACATCAACATTCCACATGCCCTCCCTATTACCAGCTGTATCTCAGCTCCTCACTTGGAATGGTATCGCTGTTCCGTCAGTGTCTTGGGATCCAGATCCTGGAAATTCCTCCCTAACAGCACTTGTGTGTGTCCCTACACCACAGGGACTACAATGAATCAAGAAAGCTCAGCAGCACCTTGCAAGGGAATTTGAGATGGGCAGTAAATGTCAGGCTTGCTGCTGTTATCCACACCTATGACTTTACTGGTGGGTGAGGGTGTGAATTAACTCACTGGTTGCTAATGTCAGAAAGCATGCTCTCGGGAAATTGAAGTTGCGATTATGCACTCTGTGTGTGTTCTGGCAGGAGTTGGATAATTACCGGACTGCAATGCAGAAGATGGCTGAAGACATCATTAACCTGAGGAAAGACGTCGCGAGGTTGGAGGTTGAAAACAGCAAACTGCGGAGCGAGCTGAGCTCCCATCAAGACCTCGGCCGCATTCTACTGGACGACACCGACATCGATGTGATGACAAAAGCAGAAATAGCTGACAGAATAGGTCTGGTACCCGTCACTGTGAGCATAATGTTGAGATAAAATAAGTGATCTTGTCCCTGGTCTATCCCACGGTACAGTTTTCTTTGGGTTATAGAATCCGTACAGTGTGGAAAGAGGCCATTCAACCCATGAAGTCTGCACTGACCCTCTGAAAAGCACTTTTTTAATTCACGTATAGAATGTGGGCATCGCTGGCCAGGCCAGCATTTATTGCCCATCCCTAATTGTCCAGAGAGGCGTTTAGAGCCAACCACATTGCTGTCGGTCTGGAGTCAGATGTAGGCCAGACCAGGTAAGGATGACAGTTTCCTTCCCTAAAGGACATTAGTGAATCAGATGGGGTTTTCTGACAATCAACAGGTTGTGGTCATCTTTAGACTCTTCATTCCAGTTTTTTTTTATGTTGAATTTAAATTCCACCATTTGCCATGGCAGGATTGGAACTGGAACATTAGCTTGGTTTCTGGATTAATAGTCAAGCAATAATACCATGAGGCCATTGCCTTCCCTATCCCAGTAACCCCATATTTATCATGGCCAATCCGTCTGACCTACACATCTTTGGACCATGGGAGGAAACAGGAGCACTCGGATGAAACCCATGCAGACACAGGGAGAATGTGCAGAATTCACATGGATATTTACCCAAGGGTGGAATTGAGCCCAGGTCCCCTGGCGTTATGAGGCAGCAGTGCTAAACACTGTGCTAACCCAGTTATACTGTCTAACAATGCCAGTAACAGTCTTTCACAGCTGGTTGATCAACACCCACATCCCATGAGAGAATATTAAACACGCTTTCTGTTCAGAGGTTAAAGAGCTATCCACTGAGTAACTCAACAGCATTGTGCCTATTTTATTAAATTAAGCTGAACCCACCTCTATCATGTCGCAGATATTGGGTCTACTTTTCCTGGGAGGCGTTTTTATTTTGTACTTAACTTTCTGTCTACAGAAGGAGAACAATCTGTCCTTCAGGCCTGTGATAACTCTTTGGTAAACAACTGTTCTTAGTCCCCCTGTTGCTGGATTAGTAAAGGGAGTGGTTCTAGTGGCTATTAGAAACCTGGATCATCTAAATTGTGTGGGTATGGAACTGTTTCAACCTCCTGTCATTTGTACCTTTGCTTATTTGGCTTCCAGTTTTATTAAGGCAGAAACTGGCCACAGAGACTGCGGAGCTTCTGAATTGCAAAGACAAAGTGCAGCAGCTTCAGAATGAATTGATACGGGTGAGTCATGAGGGATGGAAGGATGTTGTGTGGATGATATTCTTTTTAAGGGCCCCATGCTGCCCAAGAACTAAGCCAGACAAACCAGGGAGGTCTCTGCCTTGATGCCTCACCTACATATCCAGGGACTCGGGTGGCACAATGTCATAGTGGTTAGCACAGCTACCTCTCAGTGCTGGGGACCTGGGTTCAATTCCACCCTCAGCCAACTGTCTATGTGGAGTTTGCATGTTTTCCCTGTCTTTATGTGAGTTTCCTCCCAAAGTGCAGGCTAGGTGAATTAGCCATGGGGAATTACAGGGATGGGATGGGATGGTATCTAGAAGGGATGTCCTTCAGAGGCTCAGTGTGGGCTCAATGGGCCAAATGGCCTGCTTACACACCATAGGGATGCTATGATTTGAACACCTTCCGTCCATAGACACTCAATTGATATGATGTAGGTGTCCATTTGCATTGGGAATGTGGGAAATAAGATCATACCATTCATTCACCCCGCAAGCTTGCTGCACTGTTTGTTTAGATCACATCTGATCTAGATGAATGGTTAATGACCATGGACTGAACTTTCTTGGCCCCATATTGAGCGTTGGGGGTGGAGGGGGAAGGGTAACGATGTGGAGATTTGGAGTTAAGGGGCTTGTGTTGGAATGCGTCATCCATGTTTTCCCACTGCTTGGGAATTTTCCCACGTTGGGACTGGGCTTCAGATTATCTTTTTGAAATAATTTTTTGTGGTAGTGTGTGTGTCACTGGCTATGCTGGCATTTATTGCCCGTCTCTATGTGTACTTGAGAGTATGGTGGTGAGCTGTCGTCTAGGAGCAATGCTATCCGTCTCGTAACTATCGCAGTTTTGGTACAACTGAGGGGCTTCCTGGGCCATTTCAGAGGGTAGTTAAGAATTGACCCCATTGCCATGGGTCTGGAGTCATGTGTAGGCCTGACCAGGTAAGGATGGCGGATTTCCTTCCCTGAATGAATGTATTAGATGGGTTTTTATCATAATCATTAATAGTTGTCATGGTCACTATTACTGAGGCTAGCTTTCCAGATTCTTTTGAAAGTTAATTTCAACTTAAATTCCACCAGCTGCAATGCTACGGCCCAAACCCATGTCTACAGAGCATAATCCTGGTCCTCTGGGTTAACAGTACAGTCACATTGCCACTCGATGACCTTCTCCCCTATTAAACTCTGTGGAGGCAAATTATGAATTGATATCAATGAGGCCCCACTGCGGGTGATTTGTTTTGGCCTGTCTGATGTATTGTTGCAGGTGGAGCATCACCAAACCCCTCCCAAAGCTGCCGCGAGTGGTGCTTGCCAGCTCAACAGACTTCCTTCTAAATTCAAACAGCCAGGTGATTGGAGTCTCTGTACACCAATCACTGGGCTATTGGCAGAAAAGGCTACATGCATGCCCCAGTGATTCATCTAAAAGAGTTTCCCTGCACACTTGCAAAGTAAGACTTTCCATCCAAACTGTTGCAAAATTTAACAGCTCACACACACACACACGTACACGTACACTCCATTTGTATCCATACTTTGATGGTGCCTGTACTTCCTGGTGCTGTTTTCCCTTTTTGCCCCCTACCCATGTCTGACATGCACTGAAAATATTCGGAATTGAATGCCAACAGTGACCATGAGACTGGCTTTTGTAGGATCCCTACAGTGTGGAAGTAGGCCATTCAGCCCTCCGAACCCTCCCAAAAGCATTCCACCAGGCCCACTATTTCCCATGGCTAACCCACCGAGCCTGCACATCCCTGGACACTATAGCACGGCCAATCCACACATTTTGGGAGCATCGAGAGGAAACTCACACAGACACAGGGAGAATGTGTATACTCCACACAAACAGTCACCCAAGGTTGGAATTGAACCTGGGTCCCTGGCGCTGTGAGGCAGCAATGGTAACCACTGAGCCACCGTGCTGCCCATTTCTGGGTTTGGTCATATGTACAGCAATCACTGCCCAACAGTAATTGCCCTTGAGAAGGTGGTGGGGTACGATAATCCACTGCAATCTGTGTGGTATAGGGGCACCCATGGTGTTGCTGAAAAGAGACTTTTGACCCAATGATAATGACCAAACCGTGATATGAATTTTCACCCTCGAGGTGTTTAGTGAGAATTCGGGAAATTTCTGGTTCCACCTGCCCACCTTGGGATAGAGGACGGGTTGTTACTCTCCGGGAGCAGTTATGGGCTGCAGTTGTGCCAGTTGACCGAGGAAAGAAATGGCAGGTAGTCACAGGGACTGCCGAGTACTGTTGTAGGCTCTTTAAAAGGTGCGCTGTGGATTTGTGGGACTTAGAATTAGTTAGAATAAAACCGGAAAGATCCTGCTGCCAACAGCCAACAAACCCTTTCCCTCTACTGTATGCTCCCCATGCCTCATCAATTCTACATGATGCCCTCCCACCAACCACCCATGGCTCCTCACACTTGCATTTAGATGTTTCTGCCAAAATCACAGAATGAAGTTTGGCAGAGACACCAGAAAACCATTAGTCTGTTGAAATGCTAGAGACTCGGGGAAAACCGCTTGATTGGCAGCTCTGGCTGTCTGATCTCCACAATCCATTTCAATGTTCATAAACACAGCATTAAGATATTTCAAGTTTCAGCAGTTGATACTTTAAAGGGTCTGGATGGCATATTTCTTTACTTGGTTGAAGTGAAAACAATTTGTTTTAAAATAAGGCAGAAAGTTATCAATGAACAGCATTGTTTAAAGTATTTTTAATTACTCATCCTACTGTCAATCATTGCTTGTATAGTGTGTTGGGTAGGTGAATGGGCATTGATGTGCTATAGATTGTTATGGGTGTATGAGAGGTTTTAGGGATTACTCGGGTGATTTGGTGAGCACACCTTGGCGTGGAGGTATGGGGGGGTGGTGGTGCCATAGGGATTATTATGGAGGGCATACTTTGGCATGAGGCCATGACATACCAAAAAGGGTGATGAGAGGCATAATCTGGCATTGGAAGGAGGAACTAGGAAGGACTTACCTTTCAATAAGTTGCCTTGGACATGCCAACTCCCTCATGCAGACTGTACTTGTGATGCCTCTGAAGTATCATGAGCTGGGACAGCACGGTGTTTCAGTGGTCAGTGCAGCTGCCTCCCAGCGCCATAGACCCGGGTTTGATCCCACCCTCAGGCAACTATCTGGTGGAGTTTGCACATTATCCCTGTGTCTGAGTGGGTTTCCTCTTGGTGCTCCACTTTCCTCCCACAATCCACAGGTTAGGGTGGATTGGCCATGCTGAATTGCCCATAGTGTACAGGGATGTGTAGGCTAGGTAGATTAGCCATGGGAAATGCAGGGTTACAGGTGGGTCTGGGTGGGATGCTCTTTGGAGGGTTGGTGGGGACTGAATGGCCTGCTTTCACACTGTAGGGATTCTATGATTCTTTGGAAAAACTGGCCTGTCTGCAAGAACATTGTGAAGGGCTGGGCCATGTCCATCCCCTCAGTGGAGCTGGCCAGGTTAGGGATAGCAGGGCATGGACTTGTGACCCAAACCAGTCTGCGCTCTTAACGGGAACTCCAAAATATCAGGAAACTCTGGGAATGAGGTCAGGAATCCCAGCGTTGGGACATGTCGCCATTTATAAAGGGATCCTCAGTCATCTTGACTTGGCAGAAATCCAAGCTATAATTCCAAGTCAGCATGGTGTGTGTGGGGTCTGGAACTCACAGGTGGTGGTGTTGCCGTCTGTCTGCTGCCCTTTTCCTTCCAGGAGGTTGAGATGGGAGGTTTGGAAGGTGCTGGCAGAGGAACCTTGGTGAGCTGCTGCAGTGCATCTTGTAGACACTACACACTGCTGCTACTGGTCAAGGGAGCAAAGGAAGCCAAAATGTGAATAGAGTGCCTGTCAAGAAGTCTGCTTTGTCCTGGATGATACCAAGCTTATTGAATGCTAGACCATAAGATGTAGTGGCAGAAGCAGGCCATTCAGCCCATCAGTCTGCTCTGTCATTCATGACCGATCTGATAGTCCTCAACTCCACTTTCCTGCATTTTCCCCATAATCCTTGATTCCCTTACAGATTAAAAATCCCTCTTACCTCAGCCTTGAATATACTTAACCACCCAACCTTTACAGCCCTCTGTGGTAAAGTATTCCACAGATACATTGTCCTCCGAGAGAATAAATTCCTCCTCAGTGCTGTCTTAAATGGGCAACACCTTATTCTGAGGTTATATCCTTTGGTCCTAAACTCTCCACATCCCTGTTAAGCCCCCTCAGAATCTTGTATGTTTCAGTAAAGGTCTCCTCTCATTCTTCTAAATTCCAATGCATACGAGCCCTACCGACTCAACCTCTCTTGATAGGTCAGTCCCTCCAGGATCAGCCGAGTGAACCTTCTCTGGAATGCCTCCAATGCCACTGTATCCTTCCTTTTTAGGTAAACCTAAAACTTAGTGTTCTTAGAGCTGCACCTATCCTGGCAAATGGAGAGATTCAATCACACCACTGGCTATGATATTATAAAGAATTGACCCAGATGAAATTTGATTTGTGGAGAGTGGTAGGCACTAAGTATTAAATATCTGCAAATTCTTAGCATGGTGCAGCTCTGACAAATATGTTTTGAAATATTGACATTTAATATTGTGTCCAGATTTCATTGGTGAATAATGGCTATAATCATTATCCTGGAGAGCCAAGGGAGCTGGTCAACAAAGATAAATGTAAGAACTTACAAGAAAGGTTTTAAGGAGGCTGTGTCTGCTTTTTAGTGCAGAAGAGAACACTGCAAGCTGATCAAATTGAAACTTCTAATGTTATGAATTGGATAGACAAAATTGATCCTGGGGATATTGCTCATTGTGCTGAAGGATTGAAAAGAAACACAAATTAAATAGATTTGTGGAATGAGTTATGAGGAAATGTTAATGGAGAGGATAGTGTGAAACGGGAATGAGAGGCAGTCTGGGACAGAGTATTATCTGAGAGATATGGTGAACATTTGATTTTCTGCCCTGATCTTACAAAAAAGTAATACTCTTGTTGGATTTTTAAAAAAAAATTATTCATGGGATGTGGGATTCCCTTGTTGGACCAGCATTTATTGCTCATCCTTAGTCCCCTAGTGTGCTTCTCACATTCCTAATCTAAGCTTTAATGTCTGGCATCATGACTATCTTTGTTCATTAAGACCTCTGCATCATTGTTGCTTGTTCTAGAAAAATGACCGTGAAGCTGAGCTTTTGAGGTCACAGAAAGCCCATCAGCAGCAGTTAGCTGTGCTACACAAATACCATGAAAAAATGCACAAATCAAAGATTCTGGAAGACACTATACGGCAGCAGGAAAAGGTAATAAAATTGCTGAAGGCATGCAGAGTTTCTAATGTACACAAAATCAAATTTTTAAAGAGACATGCATCTCATTTGGGTTTTGGGGAGGTTTAACATAACTTTCGATTTAACAGATCCTGCCAAATTGTGTTTTTATTTATCGATTCACAGGATGTGGGTGTCACCGGCTGGATCAGTATTTATTCATCATCCCTAAGTGCCCTAGAGAAGGTGGTGAGCTACCTTCTTGAACCACTGTAGTCCATGTGATTTATATACTCCCACTGTGATGCCGTGGAAGGAGGTCCAGGATTTTGATGCAGCAACATAGGGTGGTATGGAGGCTCAGTGGTTAGCACTGCTGCCTCACAGCACCAGGGACCCGGGTTTGATTCCATTCTTGGACTACTGTGTGGAGTTTGCATATTCTTCTCCATGTTTGCATGGGTTTTCTCCCGATGTTCCAGTTTCCTCCCACAGTCCAAAGATGTGAAAGCTAGGTGGTTTGGCCATACTAAGTTGCCCATAGCGCCCAGGGATGTGCAGGCTAGGTGGGTTAGCCATGGGAATTGCAGGGTTACAGGGTTAGTGTGGGTCTGATGGGATGCTCTTCGGATGGTCAGTGAGGACTTGATGGGTCGAATGACCTGCTTCCACACTGTAGGGATTCTATGAATGACATTGAAGGACTAGGAATAGAGTTCCAATTCAGGATGGTGGGTTGTTTGGATGGGACCTTGTAAGTGGTGGTGCTCACATGTGACTCCAGCCCTTGTTCGTAAACGTTGCAGGTTTGAAAGGTCGAGGGAGCCTCAGTGAGTTGCTGTGCTGCAGCTTGTAGATGCTATACACTGCTGTTACAATGCATTGTTAGTGAGTGATTTTGGGCTGGTAGGTTGCCATTCAAGTGGGCTACTTTGTTCTGGATGGTGTCAACTTCTTCACTGTTGTTGGAGCTGCACTTAACCAGGCAAATGGGGAGCATTCCATCGCACTCCTGAATTGTGTCTTGTAAGTGGTGGATAGCCTTTAGGATGTCTGGAGGTTAGTGACTCACCACAGAATTCCCAGCTCCGGACTTGTTCACATAGCAAGTGTTTATTTGGCTGATCCACTTCAGTTTC
Source organism: Rhincodon typus (assembly GCF_021869965.1). Taxonomy (NCBI): domain Eukaryota; kingdom Metazoa; phylum Chordata; class Chondrichthyes; order Orectolobiformes; family Rhincodontidae; genus Rhincodon; species Rhincodon typus. Next base: position 16,987,695 of record NC_063367.1, on the reverse strand, counting down.
TGGTCCTTGGTAACCCCCAGGATGTTGATGGTACGTGATTCAGCGATGATATAGCCATTGAACATCGTGGGGTGATATTTGGATTCTCTTATTAGATACAATCATTACCTGGCATTTGTATACTGCAAATGTTACATGCCATGATTCAGACCAAGCTGAAATATTGTCCAGGTCTTGTACCAATACAGGGGCTACTTCAGTATCTAAAGAATTGTGAATTGTGCTGGCCATTGTGCAGTCACCAGTAAACATCCCCATCACTGACCTTATGATGAAGAGAAGGTCATTGATGAACAGTTAAAGATGGTTGAACTTGGATCTCATTGGTGTATTGTCCAATATCAATTATGATGGAACATTTGTACATCAGATGCACAGATTAAATTGAATTTACAGCATAGGATCAGGCTATTTGACCCAACGGGTCTTTGTCCATGTTGATACTCAACATGCATCTCCTCCCTCGCTGCTTCTTCTGATTGGATATATTGATGAACATGAGATACTTATGCCTCCTAGTTTTGGATTCTTGCACAAGTGCAAGTATTTTCTCTACATTTACCTGATCAAATTTGGAGGCGATTCTGAGAAACAGGATCTATGTGCGTTTCGAGAGACAAGTACTGATTAGGGAGAGTCAGCATTTGTTTCTATAAATATATAAAACGAAAAAGAGTAGCTAAAGTAAACGTTGGCCCTTTAGAGGATGAGAAGGGGAATTTAGTTATGGGATATGATGAAATGGCCGAGGCATTGAACAGGTATTTTGTATCAGTCTTCACAGTGGAGGACACTAATAACATCAGAGATAGTAGGAACTGCAGATGCTGGAGAATCCGAGACAACAAGGTGCAGGGCTGGATGAACACAGCAAGCCAAGCAGCATCATAGGAGCAGAAAGGCTGACGTTTCGGGCCTAGACCCTTCATCAGAAAAGCCTTCTGGTCTGCCCTGTGTCAGTATCTTGTAAATAACCTTGGTTCTGTTAGCTGTGGATGTTGGATCCTTTATTCTCATCAGTGGCTGCCATAGCATAGCTGCCGGTTTGTGGGCTACAATGATTCCTAGGGGGCGGAGTAATCTGGTGGTCATTTCAGATTTGTCCTTAATGTACAGTAGGGTGACTAGTGCCACTGGATGTGTTGTATCTTCCTGTTGTGTAGGTATCGGAGGACTACACTTTTTCGGGTAACCAGACACAGTCTCAGGATATGGGGTAGACCATTTCGGATGAGATGAGAAAAGATTTTTTCTTTCAAAGGGTAACAAACCTTTGGAATTCTCTACCAGAGAATGCTGTGGAGGCAAAGTCACTCAATAGAGTCAAAATAGAGATTGATAATTTTTTGTTTAGAATTTGAAGGCATGAAGAGAATGTAAGAATGTGTCATTGAGATGGAGGATCAATAATGATCAGATTGAATGTTTGTGCAGGTTCAAGGGGTCAAATAGCCTCGTTTCTATGTTTTATTTCCCATTTCGGCCCACAGTCAGAAGCACAGAAAAATAAAAGGACATGGTCTTTACAATGTTTAATTGTATTGCAATCCAAACACCCCTAGTAATGCACTCAAGTTTCAGCCTGCCCTTAATTAGAGGGGAAAGGAGTCAAAGCTACAACAAAGGACAAAGAACAAAGAAAATTACAGCACAGGAACAGGACCTTCGGCCCT
>NC_063367.1:16953516-16985622 GCF_021869965.1 Rhincodon typus | reverse complement strand
GTGTAGGGTGTCAAAGTTTGCAGATGACACTAAGATGAGTGGCAGAGCAAAGTGTGCAGAGGACTGTGAAACTTTGCAGAGGAACATAGATACATTGAGTGAGTGGGCAAAGGTCTGGCAGATGGAATACAATGTAAATAAATGTGAAGTCATACATTTTGGTAGGAGTAATAGTAAAAAGGATTATTACTTGAATGGTAAAAAGTTGCAGCATGCTGCTATGCAGAGGGACCTGGGTGTCCTTGTGCATGAATCACAGAAGGTAGGTCTGCAGGTACAACAAGTAATTAGGAAGGCAAATGGAATTTTGTCCTTCATTGCTAAAGGGATTGAGATTAAAAGCAGAGAGGTTATGTTGCAGCTGTACAAGGTGCTGGTGAGGCCACACCTGGAGTACTGTGTGCAGTTTTGGTCTCCTTACTTGAGAAAGGATGTACTGGCACTGGAGGGAGTGCAAAGGAGGTTCACTATGTTGATTCCGGAGTTGAGGGGGTTGGCTTATGAGGAGAGACTGAGTAGATTGTGATTATATTCATTGGAATTCAGAAGATTGAGGGGGGATCTTATAGAAACATGTAAAATTATGAAGGGAATAGATAAGATAGAAGTAGAGAGGATGTTTCCACTGGCAGGTGAAGCTAGGACAAGAGGGCATAGCCTCAAGATTAGAGGGAGCAGATTTAGGACTGAATTGAGAAGGAACTTCTTCACCCAGAGGGTTGTTAATCTATGGGAATTCCTTGCCCAGTGAAATAGTTGACGCTACTTCAGTAAACGTTTTTAAAGATAAGGTAGATTTTTTTTGAACAATAAAGGAATTAAGGGATACGGTGAGAACGCGGGTAAGTGGATCTGAGTCCACGAAAAGATCAGCCATGATCTTATTGAATGGCGGAGCAGGCTTGAAGGGCCGGACGGCCTACTCCTGCTCCTAGTTCTTATGTTTATGTTCTTTGCGCATGGGAAATCATGTCTCACAAACTCTAAGGAGTTTTTTTGCAGAGATAACCAAGAGGATTATTGAGGGCAGAGTGGCAGACCTTGTATACATGCATGTTAGCAAGGCCTTTGACAATGTTCCGCATCGTAGACTGGTTACTAAAGTTAGATTGCATGGGATCCAGGGAGGGTTAGCCAATTGGATAAAAAATTGGCTTGACAGTAGGAGACAGAGGGTGGTGGTAGAGGTAACACAGTGTGGAGCTGGAGGAATACAGCAGGCCAGGCAGCATCAGAGAAGCAGGAAAGAAATTTCTGAAGAAGGGCCCCGACCTGAAACATCAGCTTTCCTGCTCCTCTAACGCTGCCTGGCCTGCTGTGTTCCTCCAGCTCCACACTGTGTTATCTCTGACTCCAGGATCGGCAGTTCTTACTATCTCTGGGTGGTGGTAGACGGTTGTTTTTCAGACTGGAGACCTGTGACCAGCGGTGTTTCTGCAGGGGTTGGTGTTGGGTCCACTGTTGTTTGTTATTTATATAAATGATTTGGATGAAAATTTAGGAAGCATGATTAGTAAGTATACTGATGTCACCAAAATTAGTGCTATAGTGGACAGTGGAGAAGGTTATATAAGAGTACAATCGGATCTTGATCAGCTGGGCCAATGGGCTGAGGAGCGGCAGATGGAGTTTACTTTAGATAAATGAGAGGTGTTGCATTTTGGTAAGACAAACCAGGGCAGGACTTACACAGTTAATGTAGAGTCCTGGGGAGTGTTGTTGAACAGAGAGACCTAGGAGTTCAGGTACAAAGTTCCTTGAAAGTGGTGTCACAGGTAGACAGGGTGGCAAAGAGTGTATTTGGTATACTTGGCTTCACCAGTCAGAACATTCAGTCCAGGATGTCACATTGCAACTTTACATGACATTGGTGAGGCCATGTTTGGAATACTGTGTAAAATTCTGGTCATCCTGCTATAGGAAAGATGTTGTTAAATTGGAGATGGTGCAGGCATGATTTTCAAGGATGTTGCTGGGACTGGAGGGTTTGAGTCATAAGGAGTGGTTGGATAGGCTGGGACTTTTTCTTGCCAGAGGAAGTGGTAGATGCAGGTACATGTACAACATTTAAAAGACATTTGGACAGGAAAGGTTTAGAGGGATATGGATCAAACGTAGGCAAATGGGACGAGTTTTTAGTTTGGTAAACTTGTTTGGCATGGACGAGTTGGCCAAAGGGCCTGTTTCCATGCTGCATGACTCTATGATGTTATGATTCTAAATTCCTTTGTAATGTTAAAGATCTCTAGACCTCAAGATAACCCCTTAACGGGATCTTAAGCAGATGGTGCAATGGGCCAAGGAGTGGCAGATGTTGTTTAATTTAGATAAACGTAGATGCTGCATTTTGGAAAGGCAATTTAGGGCAGGACTTATACACTTAATGGTAAGGTTCTGGGGAGTCTTGCTGAACAAAGAGACCTTGCAGTGCAGGTTCATAGTTCCTTGAAAATGGAGTCCCAGGTAGACAGGATAGTGAAGAAAGCATTTGATACAATTGCCTTTAGTGGTGAGTGTACTGAGTACAGGAGTTGGGAGGTCATGCTGCAGCTGTACAGGACATTGGTTAGGCCACTATTGGTCTACTGCATGTAATTCCGGTCTCCTTGCTATAGGAAGGATGTTGTGCAACATGAAAGGGTTCAGAAAAGATTTACAAGGATGTTGCCAGGTTTGGAGTGTTTGAGCTTTAGGGAGAGGCTGAACAGGCTGGGGCTATTTTCCCTGGAGCATTGGAGGCTGAGGGTGACACTTACAGAGGTTTGTAAAATCATGAGGGGCATGGATAGGGTAAATAAACAATGTCTTTTCCTCATGGTGGGGGAGTCCAAAACTAGAGGGCATAAGTTTAAGTTGAGAGGGGGAAGATTTAAACGGTCCCTATGGGGCAAATTTTTCAAGCAGAGGATAGTGAGTGTATGGAATAAGCTGTCAGAGGAAGTGGTGGAGGCTGGTACAATTACAACATTTAAAAGGCATCTGGATGAGTACATGAATAGGAACGCTTTAGAGGGATATGGGCCAAATGCTGGTAAATGGGACTAGATTTATTTAGGATATCTGGTCGGCATGGACGAGTTGGACCGAAGGGTCAATTTCCGTGCTGTATATTTCTATGACCCTATGACCTACTTTTTTATAAGGACAAGAACTTCCTGGTAGTTAGAGCCTCCTGCTTCTGGTGTCCTTTTAGCAATCGTTGTTTGAACTAAAATCAGAAACATGGCAAGCAATGTTGCCTCTATGCTGCGCTGCAGTTGGGAAGCCCCAGACAGGTTGGGTGGCGCGCCATTGAATGAAGTCATGGCTGCACATAGACTTGGGAGGTCAAAATCCATCACGAAGAAACTTTGGTGGCAGGTGAGGAAACCTGCTGAGTGTGTCACCAAGTCATCTTGGCAACCTGTAGCTCATCAGGTGAAGAATCTGTCAATGAATTCACTAATATTTCTGTTACACTTTATCATACTGCAGCATCGCTTACTGAATTACATTTGACTATTCTAACGTAGGTACTAGTTTTGACCTTATTTTCCTGAAGACTCAAAAAATGCAGTGATGATTCTCATTTTCTTTTTCAGTACTTGTTTTGTTGCGCAACCGGGTATGTTATTGTAAGTCTTACTCAAAGCTTTAAGATGCATCATGAGAACATTCTTGTTTGGCACTTGATCAAATTTTATTGACATATTATTTGAGTGACTTGCCAGATATATTCTGGTATCCGGTCAGTTTCACACTCTCACAGGGTTCAGTGCAGCATGGTTTAGATTTGGAACCAAATGCTATCCACACTTTACGAATGGCATTTAACTAACCTACCACTTGTCATTTTGATGCAGGTTATCGAAAGAATGGAGACTCTTTTGGACAAAAAGTTGAAAGAGAGACCAAGAGCAAAGCCTGAAGCATCTAAAAAGCATGCAGGTAAATTCAAGTGGCAAACACACTAAGAAATAGGAGCAGGAGTAGGTCATTCGTCCCCCAGACTCTATTCAGCCATTTAACAAGATCATGAATGATTTTCACCTCTACTCTATTCTCACACCATAGCCTCTTTGACTCGCTCAGTGTCCAAAACTCGATCGACTTCAGCCGTGAGCTCTCTGGGGTCAAGAATTCCAAAGTTTCACAATCTACTGAATGAGAAAATTTGTTCTCATCTCTATCCTAGATGGAAGACCCCTTACCCTGGGATCATAACACCGAGATCTCCAGCTCGCTAAACAGCCTGTTGGTACCAATTGTTTGAAGCATTAAGTTTAGGATGTTTTAATAAATATCCAACCACTCCTGAACAATATGTTTGCATTTGAAATGTGATATAACTCATTTAAGAACATAAAGACATACCAAGGCCATCACAACCTGAGATGGGACTTGAACCTGGACCTTCTGGCCTAGAGACATTACCTCCATGCTACAAGATAACTTAGTCATGTTTAAAAAAAGCTTTTAACCAACCTGTTAAAATATGTTATGATACACCTTCAGGGCAGGTGAGACTTGAATCTGGAGGCTCTAGCCCAGAGGTACGGACACTACCACTGCACCACAACAGCCCAAAGCTTTGTGATTTATGTTGGCAATGTAATTAATTTAAGTGAATTGATTTTTGGTGCAAATGGGTGGTTACATTGATCAGGTTCATGCTGTGTATTGGTAGTGTCTAATGGTGTGTAATGGTGAATCCTGCTTGTTTTTGTACAGTGAACACTGAAGACAACATAAGGAAAGAGGTGGAGTCTGTTCTGTTGGCAGAGAATGCCCGGTTGAGGGAAGAGATTGAAAGGTTACGCCTACAGCCTGCACCCATCATTGTTCAGCATCCCATGCACTCACTGAAGGTATGATTCCTTTATCCAATAAATGCGATTTGATTTCTTAACATTTTAACTAACTGGAATAGAAGCGCTCCTAATTTACTCTGTCCTATTGAAATTCAATCAAATTCTGGAATTTAAAATGTGGACTAATTACATCAATGTACCCAAAGTCAATTGATGTATAAACCCAAAAATAAAACAAAGAACTGCAGGTGCTAGAAATCTGACTGTATTTTAATGTTCTTTGGGGAAGGAAATCTGCCATTCTTGCCTGGCCTGGTCTACGTGACCCACAGCAATGTGGAGGGAAGGACAATGAATGATGACCTGGCCATTAATGCCCAGATCCCATGAGGGAATATATAAAGCCCTCTCTTTATGCTGATCTTTTCACTGCTCTATCTCTTTCTTTCAGGAGTCCCTTACCGACTCAGAGAAACTAAGTCTTTTAGCAAAATTGGAGAAGACGCAGAGACGCGTACAGACGCTGGAGACGCTGGTATGTAGATTTGGAAAGATGCTTTCAGGTTGCATCTCTCCACACTCTGTATGTTTTTGTCAGCTGCTGTTTCACCACTCAGTGTGTGACAGATGAGGGAAAATCTTTGAGGCATTGGACTATAGGCAACTTAGAAAGGTAGTCTGACTCTCTCCTCTTCCGTTAGGAGTCTGTGCTGGAGCTAACTCAGGCCAAGGCAGCAATTCTTTGAATTTTCACTACCTGCAATTCAACTCTTGTTCCAAAGTATTAGCCTGGGACATTGTCTTACTAGTCCAATGACATTCCAAATAATGGAATCCAAATACACAGTAGTCTTTTGCTGACGGAAACATAGAAAATAAGAGCAGGATTAGACCTTTGAAACATTCAATGTGATCAATAGCCTCTTCCCACTCTTTCCCCATACCCTTTGATTCCTTTAGCCTTAGGAGCTACTCCTAACTCCTTCTTGAAAACATTCAATGTTCATTGTGAAGTATGTAAATTGTTGCCAACCCAGGTACACGCTGGAAAGTTTCAGTTAAGCTGTGCCATCTGGGAAATAACTGATCTTTATTTCTCTCTGCTTTTTATTTGCTAGTTGGAGGAGAATTCACGGAAATGGGGACGGGAGAAACAGGAGATGTTGACAAGGCTGTCTGAACATGAACATGGTTTTACCAGAACCTCTACCATGGTGTTGCATGATTTTCCTTTGGTGAGTGAGATTGTTCTCTCAATACTGACCATCTCCAGTAAACTTTGGCATCCATTATGTGTTTTTAAAAAGGAGCTTTTTTTTTAGAAAGGAGCTTTTTTGGGAAACTCAGCTAGTGGGCAAAGTTGAAGACTACTAGAGTAAGTAAGGATATCAGTTAGGAAATTCTGGCTACATGATGTTTAATTTAGATTTCATACCCGCTGGGAGGTTTGAGGAGGATGAAACGGTGACCAAAGACAAAAAGATATTCTACAGTACTAGGTTGGAATGGGTTACATGGCATTGCTGTTTGCCTCAGCTGATCCATGCATATGTTTATACTGCAGATGAGTCCCGTCCAACCTTACTTACTTAAATGCTTTAGCATCTTTTGTACCTTTCTCCCTCATACATTTATATTATTTCCTCAAATTCATCCACTCTTTACACGTCAACAACTCCAGGTGATAGCGAATTCCAAATTCTAAGTAAGGAAGTTTCTCTTGACTTCCTTCTCAAGTTTATCAGTGATTATTACCTTTATGTAGCCTAGTTTTTGACTACCTCTTTATTAGACCCTTGAAATGAGGAGATTGCTTGCCATGGAGGGGACCAGTGCATGGAGTCTTTTACTATAGGGAGACTGTTGCACTGCATCTTTTCTGGCTGAGCAGTAGATTCTCCTGTTCTTTCGCCCTGCCAAAGGCATGTTGGATGGATTTACAGGTTGATAATCAAGCATGGTACAAACACATCTCCCATGGTCCACAAGTCCAGGAGTGGGACTTGAACACCAAGCTTCTGTCTCAGAGGTAGAGATGTTACCCACTGCACCAGGAGATATCTGTTCTGTCTTATTTTACTGCTGCATATCTCCTAGCACTCAGGAAAAATAAAGTGTTGAAGAGGCCCTGAGTTGGATTAGGATTGTACTAGGTATTTGCTACTCTTAATAGTTACCCTTGCCGTTTCAACAGAGAAATGCTTCAGACACCGTTTTGACCCGAAATCGACATGGAATGCTTGATCCTTTGGCATGAATTTCCAAAGAGGATTTCACCCGCAACATATTAAGAAAATAATTGTGCGCCGAGTCAAATTACAAATGAACATCGCAGACAGTAACTAAGTCAGAGCTGGTCATATTTATTTACAACTAAACAAATTGTGCTTCCTTGTAAAAGATTCCTCAAAGCATTACCGTTAGATTATTAACAGAGACCCAGGTAGTATTCTGGGGACGCAGGTTCATATCCCACTACGGCAGATAGTGGAATTTGAATTCCTTAAAAAATTGGGAATCAACAGTCTAATGATGGCCATGAAACTGTTGTCAATTGTCTGAAAAACCCATCTGGTTCACTATTGCCCTTTAGGGATAGAAACTGCCATCCTTACCTTTACCGGGCTACTTGTGACTCCAGATCCACAGTAATGTGCTTGACTCTTAACCATCCTCTGGGCAATTGGGAATGGGCAATAAATGCTGGTCTATCCAGCGATACTCACATTCTGTGAGTGAATAAAATGAAAATTCTGGCTTGTTTTCAACACAAAGCTCTGACATAAAATTTCTGAAGGTAAAGAAATGTATATAGTAATCTTCACAGAGTTGTTGTTGTAATTTATTAATCTGTATATTCTTTATTAACAATAATTAATAAATTGCGCAAAGTAGTTTTTGTTCATTTCAAGATGGAGCATTTTTACACAATATAGGAATAAAATGTTATCCATTAACGATGTCTGTTGTATTGTTTTCTTTGAAGAATAGAATTGCATTAGGAAGCATTTAAACTGCAGCTAATAGTTGAATCTAGTGGCCACAATATATGTTACTTAGAGCGAGTGCCACCGCCGATGATGTTTTAATTGTAGAGACCATAAAACCAGCATTTCAAGGAACTTAGACTCTTGCCAAGTAGTTTTTGGTTTACCAGGTGACCTTCTGCTCTGATATCTGCTGGGTCAAATGGAGAGAGGGGTCTTCCAGCAATGTCATTGCTACAATAGAGTAAGTACGATAAGTGAAGATGTTGTTTGTCTCGCTGAAGGACAACTCAGCCAAACAATTCCAATGCCATTCCTTTCTGATATGTGCCGAAACTGTGTGAGCCAGGCTGCCTTGCATCTTTGGAAGTGCAACAAACTCAGAAAATCAGCTGTTCAGCCAGCAAATGGCACTGGCTTGGGTGTTTGAACACGTGTACACACACATGCACACTCAAGCATGCACACACATACACAATCATACACACACACATACACACTCAAGCATGCACATACACAGATACAATCACACACACACACACACTCTCTCAAGCATGCACATACACATACACAATCATACACACACACACAGACACAAACACACACACACACACACACACACACACACACACACACACACACACAGACACCAGAATCAGAGGTAAATCAATTTCTTGGAAATATTTTGTCACAGGATTTGCAGACGTGGCCACAGAGTGATTTGTGTGACTACAGAAAGTTGCACAATAAAACAAAAATTATGTTCAATGGAGTAGACAAGCTGGCTGGCAAAATAAAATGTAATAGTTGTCACGGGCTTAAGAAAGATGTAAGGAACCTCATATGCAAAAATCCCACAGGGACATTAGAAGGAGCTTTTTATTAAGGTCAGATGAATTGTTTCTGTATCTACCAAAGGGACTAGTTCTTTTATTGCCATTGTTCACTAAGGAGATACCTAACCCTTACTGCTTCATTTGACTATCCTCTTAATGGTCAATTTATGAAGCATGTGACACACTATGATCACAGTAGGAGGTTGGTTATCTGTGGCTGGACAATTGTTTGTGATATAGAGTGATGCCAGCAGAATGGGTTTAATTCCTGTACCAGCCAAGGTTACCATGAAGGACTCTCTTTCTCAACCTCTTCTCCTGCCCAACATGTCTTGATCGTCAGGTTAAACTACCACTGGTTGTTTCTCTCTAATAATAGATCAGCCCTATGGTCTGGTAAGATTATGGTGACTTTATCTTTACTTTAATGATTATGGTGTGGAAACTTTGGCCAAATGCAATAAGTTTTTGCCTTAGGTTTATCTGAACTGCAGGAATGCTGTGTTAGATGAGGGAGCATTGGAGTGTTATTGATATTCCATAATTTGAGGTTACCTTGTTGGTTACTGGCACTGGGGACTGGAATAAAGTAACTGCTACTAAAACTTGCAGAATCCATAGCAGCAAGCAAAACACTAATGGAATAAAGGGCTGTGGTATTTCATGTCAAATACACACCTGGGTGCAGAAGCGCATAGGATCAGATGGATAATATCATTGTCACCTCCCATACTTTTGCATGCCTCACATTTTGCCACAATCCAGGGTCTGTCCCCCTTTAGACCCTGATATTCATGGGGCAAGTGATGTATCTGTATTGCAGAGTACCAACTGTTATTGCTAGTGATCATTTTAAAACAGCCCAAGGCACATGTTAAGACAAAATACTGAACATGTTTAATTAATGGCTATCATTTGAATCGTATTTGTAATATACAACAGAATATCAAAAAATAGTTGGCCATTTGCGATGTGACTGGCCTACAAATAAGAACAATGGATCAATCAGCAGGATGCACACTTAAACATCCAAAAATCACTTAAGGAGTTACAATGTCCCTTTGGAAATAAATGTCAGTGGTGGGACCCGGGAAAACAAGTTACACACCCAAATAAGTTGAGAAACTCGAATAAAAACAGATGAAAAATCTTAATAGCTGGCAAATAATATTTCATACATCTGTGAAATGTACTATTGGTCTATTTATCTTGAAATATATGTGCTAAGAATGATTCGAAAAAAATTCTGAGCATATTCTGCTGAGGTTTTAAGTCTGTTTGTAAGTTTTTTTATTCATTTTGTGGGATGTGGGTGTTGCTGGTTGGGCCCAGCATTTATTGCCCATCCCTGGTTGCCCTTTGAGAAGGTGCTGGTGAGCTGCTTTCTTGAACTGCTGCAGTCCACCTGCTGTGGGTTGACCCACAATGCCAAGTTGAAGGCTGTTCAGATCACTAGGCTTTTTCATAATCGGGGTATTTACAAAAGTTTATTAATGCATATAATCATCACTTCCTGTCATGATAAAAATACAAACAAAACAAACACACCAGGATACAAAACTAGGGAAATGTTTATACGGTGTGATTTTAAGCGGACCTACATGAGAATTAGGATAATAAGAAAAATCCCCTGGTCAAACTAAGCCCACAAATAAATCTGTGTTATAGCCACAGAGGCCAGAAATTGTCTTTGGTAATAGCAGACAATTGATTATTATTGCATATTTAAAGCAATAAAGCATATTTAAAAATAAATTCACTTCTAAGACGAGTTAATTTGCCAAACAAGGAGCCAATGGAGGTTGTAGTGTGAGAAATATATTAAGAAGGCACTTTGACCACTTGTACAATTCTCTAATTGTCCCAGTTCCCAAATAATGCAAAATAAAGGTCAATTTTATTGACTTTTTAATACAATATAAAATTCAAAATAAAAATTCACTTTTTGATTTCTGAGTTTTCATCACTAACCTTTAAAAAAAACTTTGCTGATCATTTTTTAAAAAGATCTAAATTGAACGTAATAAAGTTCTATAGAATCAGATGGAACTGAAAATGAAATATTGTTCCCATGATGAATCATTTACATTCTGTTTATCTTACTATTTGCAAAAATAATTCTTGTAATGCTGAAAATAGGAGATTTGCACACGTTGAATGAAAACCAGATCTCAAAGTGAAGAACAATCTATATTGCTGAAAAGAGAATGCTGATCGGTTCTCATGTAGTTCTTATTCTTAGCTTATGGAGTGTAAATTGTTGTTCCCTTTGAGATTTGGCATTCTTGTGATTCTGTCCTGATGAGTACAACATAAAAAGCTTTGACAGCATGCCTCTTTTTCAGTAATTCTTGCCAAGTGAATATAGAAACAGGAATAATACCCTAACATGAAGCTGAAAAATCACAAGTAAAAACAAAGGTTTGCAATATATAAAATTGTTTGTCACCTTTCTGATTGATTTGGAGTTCTGTTCATTTTTCATCAGGGTAAAGTTCGCTTTGTGTGCTTAGCTTTATAAAATCATGAACTTACTTTGAAAGGATGCCATTACAATTAATTATATAAAGCAAGCAGAAATTATTTAGCTCATGGGTTTAAGCAGCATTTTGTGGGTACACCAGTGGGAGGAAAGACAATACATTTCCCTTCCGCAATATGATTTTTTTTCCCTTGCTGTTTGAACTGGTTTTGCTTACTTCTCTTCTCCCCATCATTCATGAAAATTGGTCACCACATCATTTCAATACCTTAATTTGACCGTTATCACAGTCGCACTGAAATAAATCCAAGTAATGGATAAATAAATTGACTAACAGTGCTAACCCATTAATGATCAGTGAACCTGTATACTTCTTATGATTACCCATGAATTAGTTTCCAATGAAAAGATGAAACAAACATATAATGTATCTTCCATAAATATATCCTTTTCTCTTTACTTAACAGGCTTTAAAATTAACATGATGGGGCTCTCCGGAATCAGGATAAGGTCAAAGGTTGTTCTCACATCAATCAAACGACTTGTTTCAATTTTGAAGTTCTGCAGCATCTAACAAGAAAACAGGGTAATAGGCATTAATCAGCAGTTATAGTGTATCAACATCACAAAAAATAATTCATATAAAAATCAGCATGTTAAATAAACAGCAAATGTAAATTCAATTTGCCCATCCAATCTCACATTGTTACTAGGGTTAATACATAGGTTCTTTTTAAAAATCTCTCCCTCATTTCTCAGCCATTGATAGTTTCTGAAAGTATTGAATTTGATAGAGTGCTGCTAGAGAGAGGTTTATAAATCCCTTATTTTGATGGAAGTATTTATGAAAGCCTTCCACAAACATTGCTGAACTTTGATTTAGTGTTTAAGCTGTCTTAAAATGTTGGTTCTGACTTGATTTGAACAAAAAGTTGAGAATCCTAAAATGGAAAGTTGTTATTGTGAGTTCGGCAACTTCTGGCAAAAAACAAATGAGTGACTTACGTGAATTAGAAACAGCAGCATTTCTGTCTCTGCGATCCTACGCCCAATGCACTGCCGGGGTCCAAATCCAAAGCCAAGGTTTCTGAAGTAGTTACTTTCCTGGTTCAGCCACCTTTTTGGGTTGTACCTTTCTGGCTTGTGAAATATCTCCGAGTTTCTTCCCATTGCATACAATCCCACCTGCACTAAGGTCTATGGTTGGAATAAACCAGAGACTATATTACTGCTTCTATACCAATGTTATTGAACACTAAAGCACAAGGTGCTACTTGGCAACTGCTAATTATGTTGAAAAGCATTGAGTAATACACTCTATCATTGGGCTTGTGATCTCAAATACTGATATTCACATAGGGAAATGCATGCATACTGTAAAATTATTGTACTGTTTCGTGTAAAATGCAAAGCAGAGTTTGTAAATGTTGTTTGATTGTTAACAGTCTTTTAATACGTCAGGTGCTGATAGATGATAGAACTTATTCAGGAAATATACACATGAAAATAATTAGAAATATTCTGTAGGTTTATGTGAGATATTTATTCAAATTTGTGCATTTGACTAGAACAGTGTCACTGCATTTATTGTGGCTGGCCAGCAAACTTCAACGTAGCGAGAAACCAAGCACTCAAGTTGCTGCCTGACTCTCCAGGTCAAAACTCTTGACCACACAAAACAGTTGCTGATAATTGGTGAGAAGATTTTGCAATATAACATTCACAACTAATTGTGTAGAAATATTTAACTTTGCCAGGTGTGTGGTATTTAACTATAACATCATGACACAACTGTTTAATTGTTAGTCATTAAAATTTAACAATTCAGGAGTTTGTTTTGGCTTGAAGAGGCAAACATCAGAAACTAGACTGAGAGATGGTAAGAACTGTTGATGCTGGAGTCTGAGATAACACAGTGTGGAGCTGGAGGAACACAGCAGGCCAGACAGCATCAGAGGAGCAGGAAAGCTGACGTTTCGGGTCGAAACTAGACTGAACTCACTGCAATTCTAGAACTCTAGGCAGCTATCATGATTAACAAACAATATCACGAATGTTTTACAATTGTTGGTGTATTACTGGAACAGTCAACACAATACACAATAAATGTCTGCATGAAGCAGAGTTCTACAGTTGCAGATGTTACATAATGAAGTCACTCCAACTTTTCCTATTCATTCTATAATCATTGCAATCTCACGTATCTCTTCCCAGTATATTTGTGTCCATAATATATGTATTTATACACACACACTACAAATGATTGGCAGTGGTCTAAAGCTCAGACATAAATTATACTGCATTTGTGCATTTGAATTTTACATTCGGAAAGAACAAGCCTGATCTCTACTCCCATGTAAAGTAAAATATTCTGAACCAATGAAGCACTGGGAGGTAAAAAATCAGCCAGGATTTTGGTTCTGCTTTCTGTTTTAAAAAAAGGGTGTAGTTGATTATCTGATGAGGACGTGAGAGGCTTCAGCTGTGATGCTCTGCCATAAAATAAATACATGCATTTATATGGTACTTTATATGACCCCAGGGTGTCCTTGGATGCTTTATAATCAATTAAATACTTGTTACATATAGTGACTGTTGTAATGCAGAAACCAGCCCAGCTAATTTGTACATAGGGAGGGTCACAAACAACAGGCTAATAATGATCAGAAAATCTGTTCTTTTTTGAGGGAAATTTTTAACCAGGCCCCTCAGGGAGAAGACTAGTGCCATGGGATTTTGTGCATTGACCGGGTCCTCCATTTAACAACTCTGAAAGACAGAGGTAGTAACGGTGAAGCGTACCTTCAATAATTCACTGCGGCAGCAATCTTCATTTCTTACTCAATTTTGAATAATAAGGACCTGAATTTGTGATCTTCTGACTCAGGGATCAAAATGAATCAATGTTGACACAATAATTAAGAAGCCCTATGTGCATCCACTATCTGTTTACAAATAAATATGGCAATGTGAATAACGTTGAAGTGCAATCATCGTTGCATCGTGAAAGGTAATAAAATTGGAAAACTGTTTTGGAGTGTGATGGAAGCTGCAGTGGATGATGACACATCGTTTCTGCAAACCAGCATGGTAAGTAAAGTACTTTATTGCCTATATCTTACCCCAACAGGTATGTGGTAATTTTGCAATACAATGTCTTCATTTGTGTAGCGCTGTAATGTTACAGCTACTGGATGAAGCCTATGAATAGAAGTAAATCACATTATCAAGAGACAAAGTACAAAACAAGTGGGAAGCAGTTAGACCATAACCAAAGTGACTAAGGGGAGATGGATGAAGCTTTCGAAGAGGAAATACCAGCACATTGGCCTGAATGGCTTTCTTCTGTGGTTTTCTTATGTGTTATTCTAATGAATAAAATTGCAAAGGCACTGACTTGATATGATATTAAAATCTAAAGAAGGCAGGGGCAACTTTTTGAGGGAAACTAGAAACGGGCAATGAATGCTGGCCGTTAGCAATGCCCAAGGCCCATGAGTGAATAAAAAAAAAGAAAAAAAGGATCTGAACACGATTCCACACCCTTTACTATTCATTTGTTTCATTTTCCTAATCAATCATCTTTCCTTGTACATAACGTTGCAGGTCCAGTTTGCCACATTGAATCTGTCTGTGCATGGTCATCAAATCCTGAAAAAAGCTTACACATGCCATCTCCTAGTTCTCTCGTTATAGCAATTCCATTTAGAATCTCCCTAATGTTACTCCAACAGTAAAAATGAGGATCTAATTTCTCTGGCTTACTTTGAAGTAATATTCTGCAATAATCCTGTCTATGGCCTGCAATGAAATCAAAATATTTTTAAAAATGTTGTGTAGATTAATGAATTTTACATATTTTGAAATCATTGCAGCCCATCATAAGTCCCAGAATCTCTGCTAAAACTGAAATGGATGTAGCCACATTAATGCTGGCAGTAAGATGATCAATTCTAGTAGCACTTTTATCATGAAATAATTCACAATTCTGTGTAAATTCTGAGATTGAATTGTGAATTATTCTTCAGGAAGTTCTGAGGTTGATTTTCATGTGGGTGTCGATGTGTGTGTTAAGTGAATCTTTTGTGGCATTGGTCACAGGAACATTAAATCAGACAAAGTAGAATTTAGGGGATGGCCACTTTTAAAGGTAATTCCTGTGGAATCTTGAAATCAGTGCTGGTGTCTGTTACAAGTCATTGGAATTTGTCAATCAGAAATCCTCACTTTGTTTGAACATTAGGAGGATCAGAGATAGTGCTCATATAGGTATATTCTTGGGGAAAGGAAGCCAATTCACTCCATTTTGGATTGATTTTGCATCTTCAAGTCAGCACAGTACAGGAGGCAGCAACTGTTTAGCTTCTTAAAAAAATTACATTCATATTAGCTTGAACTGCATTTAGGTCTATTATAGTTTATTTGCCTGTGATCAGGAGAAAGGTTGGGAGTCAGTTACCTTGAACAAATGAAGGTTTTTATTCATTCATAGAACTGTGGGTGTTGATAGCTAGGCCAGTATTTATTGCTCAACCCTAACTGCCCTCGGGAATGTGGTTGGGAGCTGAGAAGATAAAGGTGTCTAGGTAAGAATATATTTTATTACGATTGCTTGACTGAAATGTGTTACATATTAAATGCAGAGATATATATCATGTTGCTACGAGACGTTTAAATTATTGATTAGTAATAAATAGTCACTGGGTAGTATAGTACACAACTTGAGTATTGCTGAGATCAAGAAATGCTGCCAATGTTTTTTTATCTTGCACTCATCAGGGCAGATGCAAGAATGTCAAAAGTGTGAGGACAACAGTTCCCTGCCATTTTCTAAGGCAATCGTCAACCAATCAGAACTGAGAAGATAACCAATCAGCCTGGATTTCTCATGCAGTATAAATTTTAGCTCCTTTTGAAATTTGTCGTTCTTGCATCTGCGCAAGATGAAAACCTTTATCATAATGTCTCTTAACTAGTTACTTAATAATAAATAATGTAATCTATTATAGGTGTGTTGTGGCATTTAGTTTGTCCATATATAACCAACTTCAACCCAGAGTTAATTACAGAAAAGTAGAGGGTAGGGTATAAACCACAATTACCTGCTACTCTATTGAAAAGGACAATGAAAGACTTGCATTTATATAGTGTTTTTCGTGGCCTTAGAATGTCCCGAAGTTTTTTATAGTTAATTAAGTTTTTGAAGAGTTACCGTGTTTGTTATGTATGAAACACAGCAACCATTTTTACACAGTAAGCTCTGACCATAACAACGAACCAATGACCAGATAATTTTATTGGTAATGACTGAGGGATCAATGGCCAGGACACGAGAGATATTTTGCCTACTCTTCATCAAAATAGTGTCTTGGAATCAAGTCCACTTGAGAGAGTAGAGAATATCTGAGTTTAAAGCAGCATCTGAAAACAAAGCCTAAGATAGCGTAGAAATCCCTCACTACGGCACTAAAACACTACTGGTACATATAGTACCTTCTCAGTCATTTTAAATGCCTTAAGAATTTGAAAAGATCATAGCTGATGTTTCTTATAATTGCGACCTGTTCTTACCTCAGTGTTTCCTTTAATGCAGCTTTGAGTAGTGGCACTGATTTTAACATTTGTAGTAGATCACCTTGTGTTTTCTGATTGGCTTCTATAATTTCACTGCGTAAATTTTCTTGCACGTTGGGGTTTTTGGCAAGCTCATACATAGTCCATAAGAGAGTCATGGAAGTCTGTTTTATGACAGAAATAGAATTACAAGTTTATGATGGATTTTTTTTTACAAGTCTACATGGATTGAAAGTATGAAGATGAATATACACATATATCTGGGTTTGTTTACAATGAATAAATCACCAAAACATAAGGCTGAAGACAACTTAACTGTTATTAAATATGACGTTTTACATTTATTATCTTACTTTTCCTTTCTGTCTTCTTTTGTACTCTTTGGTTGGAATTTAATGATCCCTGGTGGTGAGTTTGGAGGAGGGGGGGAGACCATTTAATTGATTGATTGTTTGATTGATTTATTGTTGTCACGTGTATCGAGATACAGTGAAAAGTGTTGTTTTGCGTGCTGTACAGGCAGATCATACCGTACAAAGTGCACCAGGGTTTCAGAACAGAGTGCAGAATACAGTGTTACAGCTGCAGAGAAGGTGCAGAGAGAGAGACAGAGACCAGAATTAACATATGAGAGGTCCATTCAAAAGTCAGATAACAGCAGTTAAGAAGCTGTTCTTGAATCTTTGAATAATTGGGCAGTAGGATGTGGGATGGGATGCTGACGCCTTCTCATCTCTGTCAGATTAGGTCTTGGATGAGAGATCTTATGGATGGCTTTCCTGTCCATACCAACAGATTTAAGAACAGCTTCTTCCCTGTGGTTATCAGACTTATAAATGGAACTCTCATATATTAGAGCTGATCTTTCTCTGCACTTTCTCGGTAGCAGTAACACTATGTTCTGCATTCTGTTCTACAGTCATACAGCATGGAAACAGACCCTTCAGCCAAACTAAACTATTTCCATTACCTGTATTTGGCCCATATCCATCTAAAGTGAGAAAGTGAGCAAGTGAGAAAGTGAAGTTGCATGGGGTCCAGGGTGTACTAGCTAGATAGGTAGAGAACTGGCTGGGCAACAGGAGACAGAGAGTTGTAGTGGAAGGGAGTTTCTCAAAATGGAGAACTGTGACCAGTGGTGTTCCACAGGGATCCGTGTTGGGACCACTGTTGTTTGTGATATACATAAATGATCTGGAGGAAGGTATAGATGGTCTGATTAGCAAGTTTGCAGATGACACTAAGATTGGTGGAGTAGCAGATAGGAAGGGGACTGTCGGAGAATGCAGCAGAATATAGATAAATTGGAGAGTTGGGCGAAGAAATGGCAGATGGAGTTCAATCCATGCAAATGCGAAGTGATGCATTTTGGAAGATCCAATTCAAGAGCGAACTATACGATAAATGGAAAAGCACTGGGGAAAATTGTTGCACAGAGAGATCTGGGTGTTCGGGTCCACTGTACCCTGAAGGTGGCAATGCAGGTCGATAGAGTGATCAAGAAGGCATACGACATGTTTTCATTCATCGGACGGGGTATTGAGCACAAGAGTTGGCAGGTCATGTTACAGTTGTATAGGACTTTGGTTCGACCGCATGTGGAATACTGCATACAGTTCTGGTCGCCACATTACCAAAAGGATGTGGATGCTTTGGAGAGGGCGCAGAGGAGGTTCACCAGGATGTTGCCTGGTATGGAGGGCGCTAGCTATGAAGACAGGTTGAGTAGATTAGGATTATTTACATTAGAAAGACGGAGGTTGAGGGGGGATCTGATCGAGGTCTACAAAATTATGAGAGGTAGAGACAGGGTGGATAGCAAGAAGCTTTTTCCCAGAGTGGGGGACTCAATTACTAGGGGTCACGATTTCAAGGTGAGAGGGGAAAAGTTTAAGGGAGATATTTACGCAGAAGGTGGTGGTTGCCTGGAACACGTTGCCAGTGGAGGTGGTAGAGGCGGGCACAATAGCGTCATTTAAGATGTATCTAGACAGATACATGAATGGGCAGGGAGTAGAGGGATACAGATCCTTGGAAAATAGGCGACAGGTTTAGATATAGGATCTGGATCGGCGCAGGCTTGGAGGGCTGAAGGGTCTGTTCCTGTGCTGTAATTTTCTTTGTTCTTTGTTCTTGTTCTAAATTTTTCCTATTCATGTACTTATCCAAATGTCTTTTAATTGTTGTAACTGTACCTGCATCATCACTTCCTCTGGCAGTTCATTCCACACACGAGCCATTCTCTGTGTGGAAAAAATGCCCCTCATGTCCTTTTTAAATAATTCTCCTCTCACCGTAAAAATTTGCCCCTAGTTTTGAACTCCCCCACCCCAGGGAAAAGATGCTTGCTATTCACCTTATCAATGTTCATCACAATTTTAATAAACCTCTATAAGGTCACATCTCAACCCCCTACTCTACAGTAAAAAAAAGTCCCAAACTATCCAGCCTATTTTTATAACTCAAACCCTCCATTCCAGGCAACATCCTGGTACATCTTTTCTGAACCCTCTCCAGTTTAATGATATCCTTCCTGAAAAGGAAGGAAATTTAAAGGCGTGGGGAAAGAGCATAATGTGGGACTAATTTGTATTACCCTGATGTACTTACGTAAGGTAAGATTTGTCTGGTTAGCATGCTATACTTTTCACTCTACCTCAGTACATATGATAATAGTAAATCAAATCAAACCAAACTCTATTTGGGGCACATATGGGCTTACTCCTGCCATGACTGGCATTCAACCCAGTGACAGACTGGGGTGTCAACATGTGAGAAGGCTAAAAAACAAATCTGTTGTGGGCTCCTGGGCTGGGAAGATGGGAGGGTAATTGTCTGGGGGGAGGGATGTCCCTTATTCAAATGTACTCTGTACCTGATTGAAAGACCCAACATTGGGATAAAGGAGATGGAGTGGGTGCTGAAAGCTGCCTCCCTGCCCTTTCCCATGCCGCCCCCCCCAATAACTTCCATGTTGTGACCCCATGCTGTCCTTTAGCCTTAATCCCCAGGTTGACACAGGCCTTTGGTGGGTGGATGGTCCATAGCTGCCACAGTTGCAAGTGGCACCGCCTGCAATGAACAATACCAGCATCGAACCCAGGTCCCTGGTGCTGTGAGGCAGCAGTGCTAACCACTGAGCCACCGTGCCGCCCCTTTACTAAAGTTCTTATAAACAACATCCATTGCTCTACTCTCATCAATCATTTTTGTTACTGCCTTAAAAAACTCAATCGAGTTTGTGAGACAAAATCTCCCCTGCATAAAGCCACGCTGACTATCTCTAATAAATACATTCTTCTCCAAATGAGAGTAGATCCTGTCTCTAAGAAACTTCTTCCATAATTTCCCTACCCCAGATATAAGGCTGACTGGTTTGTAATTTCTTGGGTTATCCATGTTTCCCTTCTTTAAACAAATGAACAACATTAGCTATTTTGGCAATCTTCTGGGGTCTAACTTGTGGCTAAGGAAGGTGTGAAGATCTCTTTCAAGGCCTCAGAAATCTCCTCTCTAGCCTCCTCCAGTATCCTACGAAAGAAGAATGCTCTGAGGGCCAGTGTGGAATTGTTGGGCTGAAGGGCTTGTTTCCACGCTGTAGGGGTTCTATGATCTATGATCTGATTGGACTTTCATCCTCAGGGTCCTTAATTCTCGGGAAGGCCTTGTGGTGGCCACTCAACTGTTGAATAGGCACTTAGAAAGTTGGGCCTTCCCAACAGATTTGGCATAAGGCTTTCAGTGACTCTTGAGTCAGGAAGATCCTCAGCACCTGGAATAAATTCCACTCTATATTTCTCTTTTATAAAATAGAATCCCTACAGTGTGGAAACAGGCCCTTTGGCCCAACAAGTCCACACTGACCCTTGGAACATCCCACCCAGACCCTTATAACCAACCTAAGCTACACATCCCTGAATACTACGGGCAATTTAGCACGACCAATCCACCCTAACCTGCACATCTTTGGACCAGAGCACCTGGAGGAAACCCATGCAGACATGGGGAGAATGTGCAAACTCCACGCAGACAGTCGTCTGAGGGTGGAATTGAACCCGGGTCCCTGGCGCTGTGAGGTAGCAGTGCGAGCCACTGAGCCACTGTGCCGCCCCTTTAATAAAGTTCTTATAGACAACATCCATTGCCCTACTCTTTCTGTATCTGATATGACTAATTCACCTACTCCTTCTCTATCCTTAAATCTCTATTCCTTAATCTCCTATTGGTCAAAGATAGTTTGGTGCTGAAAGTCTTGCTGTCCTGTTTTCAGCTCAGACTTCTATCACAATGTCACTGTACATCTTTTCAGGTTGAATAGTGAGGGAAAAGATCTAAGTATGGGACATGCCATGTTCTCCAGCAAGATCTAGTATTGTAATTGAATTGGGATTATCCAATGCACAGCTTTTCATTCAAATTAATAAACAGTTACACTTTAAAGTCACACATTCCCTCATAAGGTCCAACCATTCAGAGAAAATGCTGCAATTAGCTCCATTTACCAAAACACTCTCATCTGCAGTTTTCAGAAAAGCCACAAGCTGGACCATTTCCCATTTGTGCCAAATAAACATCAAGGACAAGGTTATCAAATTTGCAACTGATAACTTTAGTTGGAACTTAACTAAGAGATTCTGCCTTCCAGTGCAAATACATCAGTTGCTTTCTTTGTGAATACTGTACTGTATCATGTAAAATACACATGTTGAAGGTGATATGTATACTGTCTCTTGCATTCATTTATTAATTGACTGGACTTCTGACTTTGTTTTCTCTTTCACAATTCCTTCTTGGTTTTCACTCAGAGTCTTTCATAGTTTCTGTGTTTTTGTTTTTTTCTTATCATATTTTGACTGCTTTCTAAATCATTCCCAATGCCATGGCAGCTCTACAGACTTTGAGATGATGCAGAAAGTATAGTGTCTTGCACACGTTGCCCAGGCTAAATTTAAAGGAACACTTTTTGCTAATCTACTTGAGGTTTCGGTTAAGTATTGAAAATCATAAGTATTGTGTCTTTCCAATTTGTAAAGTTAGTAATTCATATGACTGCAAGCAAAAGAAAATTGTTCTATGTCACTCAGAAATCTAAATGCTAAATAATGTCAGTTGTATTATTGACATAAAATGCTGATAATACTTTCATCTGACCAGCTGATGATTCTCAGTATTTTCTGTTTGCATTTCAGGTGTTTTAGCAGCCACAATATTTTGCTTTAATATAATTGACATTTGTTTCATGCCTGTGGGTGCATGTTCTCCTCTTCCTTTCCTGCTACCAAGTGCAGAATTTTCCCTGAGATGGATTTGGAGGCGAGACTGGGAGCAAAGTTAGAGGATCTCGGATCCACGCAACTGCCTGATGGTGTTCCAAATTCTGAGCAATCTTGATAGATTCTGACTGGCACTGGTGGCCCACTTGGCAGTGGCAGCTGGCTAGCTAAGACGAATTTTAAATGCCCACTTGAGGGCTAATTTTTGAGGCAGGTGGTATTTTTTTCAGTGGCAGATGGACTCCCCATTGAGGTCAAAGCACTGCCTTTTCCTGGATGCAGTTTCCCAGTAGCAGGCTGGAAACCTAGAATATAGGAGAGAGAGTAGGCCATTCGGCCCTTCGAGTCTGTTCCACCATTCAACTTCATCATGGCGTATCATCTAACTCAGTACCCTGTTTCCACTTTCTCTGCATATCTTTTGATACCTTTATCCCTAAGAAATATATCTTTCTTCTTCTTGAGAACACTCAATGTTTTGGCCTCAACTGCTTTCTGTGGTAGTGAATTCCACAGGCTCACCACTCTCCAAGTGAAGAAAATTCTTCTCATCTCAGTCCTCAATGGCCTACCCTATACTCTTAAACTGTGACCCCGGTTCTGGACTCCCTGGCCATCAGGGTCATCCTACCCAAACTTAAACAATTGATGCCTTCACTTCAATTCCACACCCCTATCTCCCCAAACCCCAACCTACCACCTTCCTGGAACTGAGGGGATCCATGGGCCACAATCGCAGTTGCATGTAATCAGGTAAAGGGGCAGTTCTGACCATTTGCTAACAATTGTAGATGTCTTCAAAGGGCACCTCAACTCTTGAGGTTCCCTCTCCTGGAAAGGCAGCCAGCCACAGCTTTGGATGCTCTGATTAGTCTTCTGTCTGCTCAGCCAAATTAATGTCCCTAGTAGTAGCATGGTGACTCAGTGGTTAGCACTGCTGCCTCACAGTGCCTGGGATCCAGGTTCAATTCCATCCTTGGGTGACTGACTGTGTGGAGTTTGCACATTGTCCCCATGTCTGTGTAGGTTTCCTCCGGGTGCTCTGGTTTCCTCCCACAGTCCAAAGATGTGCAGGTTAGGCAAATTAGCTATGGGAAATTCCCCATAGTGTCCAGGGATGTGTAGGTTAGGTGGATTAGCCATGTGAAATGCAGGGATACAGGGGTAGGATGGGGCATTGGGTCTGAGAGGGATGCTGTTTGGAGGGTCAGTATGAACTCAATGGGCTGAATAGCCTCTTCCACACTATAAGGATTCTGTGATTTAATGAATTGGACAGAGTTGCTGGAGGTGGCCTGTTCACTGGCAGCCTTTAGGAAGATCACACTGGTGGGTGATGTCACAAATACCACTGCAGTCGGGGTCTGCACATTCTTCATTTGTCAGAGCCAGTGAGGAAATTCAACCTATAGAGTGTACAGCACAGTTTGAGGCCATTTGGCCCAATGCATCTAGCTGGCATTTATGATTACACAAGCCTCCTCCCATTCCTCTTCATCTCACCCCACCAAGCATTAGCCTCACTGTCAGGTAAGAAAACAATTTTCTCTTACTGTGTCAACTCCACCTGCCATAAGCTCTGTAATGCTAGCTTTGATGTCATCTAGGGGCAGCAGGCCTTGCAGCAGTAGATCTGCTAGAACTCCAGAATATTCTTTCTCATTTTTGGATCCCAGGTGGAACTGCTTGTATGTTCTTTGTATACAGGTATTAGCTACAAATGAAGGTAGAAAGTATTTATTAAAGCACAAGTATTTCATCGGTAGACAGGAATTTTAACAATGACTGGCAAACAAACTAACGCTAATCATATTTAATACACTTCTCATAATTATGCCACATTCCTTGTGCAGCATTCTGTATAATTTCTTCTGTCTTTAATTAGCTACTCAGCTCTATTGAAAAAAATTCTTGTATCCCACCATAAGTGGTTTTAGCATTTGTTCAAACCAAAATTAACAATTTGGTACATTGTTGATTGCCTGGAAGTGGTGATTTTCAGACAGACATTTCTTGAGAGATAGAGAGAAAACATGCGAGAATTAAAGAGAAAACAAAGAGAAATCACCTAAAACCTGGGTGACTTTCAGTATACAGAAACACTGCTAGACATCTTGGAGCAGGTTTCCGTAAAGAAGCCTAAGTTTTGGCTTAGATATTGTGTGTGACATGTGAAGTCTTCCTGCTGTAGTCCCATTTTCACTCCTACAAACATGAGGGTGGCAGATTTGAGTACATCTGGCGCACAATGGTTTAGCTCTCAATGACCAGAAACTTGACCACATCAAGAGCTAATACATCTCACGCTTCTCTATTAAAATCACTCACTACTAAAGAATCAAGTTTGAGAGCAAAGATAATCCAAAGCACCTTTTCTTCATAACTGACTATCTTCTTAAACGTCTCTCTACCACTTCTTCGAACTTCATCGCCAAGTATGAGGAGCTCATGAACTCATTTGTCACATAATTGAAACGGTTGGAGTCATAGAGCTGTACAGCACAGAAACCGACTCTTTGATCCAACTCACCCATGCTGATTAGACATCCCAAATAAATCTAGTCCCATTTGCCAGTATTTGGCCCATATCCCTCCAAACTCTTCCTATTCATGTTCCCATCAGATGCCTTTTAAATGTTGTAATTGTACCAGCCTCCATCACTTCCTGTGGCAGCTCATTCCATACATGCACCACCCTCTGCGTGAGAAAGTTGCCCCTTAGGTCCCTTTTAAATCTTTCCCCACTCACCTTAAACCTATGCCCTCTAGTTTTGGACTCCCCTACCCTGGGAAAAGACTTTGGCTATCACCCTATCCATGCCTGAATGATTTTGTAAACCTTGATAAGATCACCCCTCAGCCTCCGATGCTCCAGGGGAAATAGCCCCAGTCTACTCAGCCTCTCCCTATAGTTCAAACCCTGCCACCCTGGCGACATACTTGTAAATCTTTTCCAAACCCTTTCAGGTTTCACAACATCCTTCCTATAGCAGGGAGACCAGAATTAGACGCCGTGTTTCAAAAGTGGCCTAACCAATGTCCTGTACAGCTGCAACATGATCTCCCAACTCCTATACTCAGTGCACTGACCAACAAAGCCCAGTATACCAAGTGCTTTCTTCACTATTCTGTCTACCTGGGGCTCCACTTTCAAGAAACTATGAACCTACACTCCAAGGTCTCTTTGTTCAGCAACACTCCCCAGGACTTTACCATTAAGTGTATGATTCCTGCCCTGATTTGCCTTTCCAAAATGCAGCACCTCACATTTACCTAAATTAAACTCCATCTGCCACTCCTTAGCCCATTTCACCATCTGATCAAGATCCTTATGTACTCTGAAGTAACCTTCTTCACTGTGCACTCCAATTTTGTTGTCATCTGCAAACTTACTAGCCATATCTCCTATGTTCACACCCAAATCATTTATATAAATGACAAAAAGCAGTGGACCCAGCATTTACGCAACTGTAACTGTGCCACATTCATCCACCCTAATGCCAGCTTTCTCTTTATGATCAAACCAAACCACATGCCTGTCTTACCCTGAATCTGCATTTTGCTTTTTTTTCCCCTGTCAACTTGGTTCTTGTCCATCACACAATTTCCTGCTCCACTGACTGTATTCACATCAAATTCCTAACGATCCAATTTTTTTTGGTGCCCTCAAGCTAGTTAACAGTATAAATGGTCATACCTCTTCAGGTACTTGTACCGTTTTCGTTTAAAACCATCACCATCACACCTCCTCGGAAAAAAGACCCTTTTCTATTCTGGCGAAGTACAATCATAACTTCACCTACCTATTATTTCAGTTCTTAAAAATACTGTCAAATCCCATGGTCAGATTTCTTGGAATTTTCTTTCTTAATCTCTCCAATTGTGTTTTTCACCTCCCAACCCAAGTCTTTAAAACAATGCCATCTTCTGTGACTATAATATGGTGTCCTACTGTTTTTGACCATTCTGAAGCATGTAATGTCTTGAAAATCATAATTATTTTGTCCTGCCAATTTATACCCATTTTGCCCTTCAAACTTCTCCCAAACTTCAAACAAATGATTATCTGTTTCAAGCTTCTCTTTAATAGCTCCTATAGGATGCACATAGAAGCACTTACAGCAGAGTTAGAGGTCACATGACTATGACAAAGCCATCAAGTACACTCAAGGTCATTGAGTCATAGAGATGTACAGCATGGAAACAGACCCTTCAGTCCAACTTGTCCATGCCAACCAGATATCCTAGGTAAATCTACTTTCATTTGCCAGCATTTGGCCCAAATCCCTCTAAATCCTTCCTATTCACATACTCATCCAGATGCATTTTAAATGTTGTAATTGTACCAGCCACCACCACTTCCTGTGGCAGCTTATTCCACACATGTACCACCCTCTGTGTGAAAAAGTTGCCCCTCAGGTCCCTTTTAAATCTTTCCCCTTTCACCTTAAACCTCTGCCCTGTAGGTTTGGACTGCCCTACCCTGGGAAAAAGACCTTGGTTA
This sequence comes from Rhincodon typus, assembly GCF_021869965.1. Lineage (NCBI taxonomy): Eukaryota > Metazoa > Chordata > Chondrichthyes > Orectolobiformes > Rhincodontidae > Rhincodon > Rhincodon typus. The sequence goes on along the minus strand of NC_063367.1, from coordinate 16,959,176 downwards.
TTCACTCTACTCGTGCCCCACATGATTTTATAAACCTCTATAAGGTAATCCCTCAGCCTCCGACACTCCAGGAGAAATAGCCCCAGCCTATTCAGTCTCTCCCTATAGCTCAAACTCTGACTGGCCCTCCGATACTCAGCTATGGCAATGACTTGGCACTTTTATCAAAGTGTAATGTGGCTTTCTTCTGTTTCACCTCAATCTTTTCACTCATTCATGTTTCTGGCTTCAGTGTTATTTTTGCCATTGGAAGAACAGTTTGGGTACAACATTAGTATGATATTAGTTTATCGACTACGCCACTTTCTATGCCTTCAATAGGTGCACTTCTCCACTCATGGATTCCTTGGTGCAATTCTATGCTGAATTTACTCAATTTCTCTATGATCCCTTTGGCAATTTTCAATGTTGCCTCAGCCTTTTCATTTGACTTGGGGCTAGTGTGGAGATAATGTATGATGCTGAATTTCCAAATCCTTTATAAAAGAGTTGGATTCTTCATTTGTGATACTGCCACTCATCACAATGTTTGGAATGCTGTAATGACTGAATTGTGCATTTAGGCATTCCATGGTCTCAGCAGTAGTCCTTGAATTCAGCTGATTTAACTCCCATTAATCAAACTAGCAGTCTACAGTGACAAGATGGTCATTTTCTGCAAGAATAAAGAGATCAACTCCAAGCTTAATCCATAGTGTGTTGTGGGGTGTTGTGTGTCATACATGGCTCCTTAGCTTGGCATTTGTGACAAGCACTGCACAGTCTGAAGTGATCCTTCATTTCATTGCTCGTGTTGGTTCAGTGCAGCACTTCTATGACCTTCCTCAGATTGGACTCAGTTCTTTGGTGCCTTGCATGAATGAACCTTAGCATCTCTTTCCTCAACTCCTCTGGGATAATGATTCAATTTCTTATATGCAAGATGCTATCTTGGGCTATCAGTTAGTCTCTGCTTGCCCAGTATTCTCCTATGGCAATAAAGTGTTGTTTTCAGGCTATCCTTTCATCACTTCTTCTTTGTAGCACTTGGAGAATTGCACCTTGTTTTGTAGTTTTCTTTCCACACACTGTTTTAGCATCCTCAACTTTCATAGGCAGTGAAGCTCTTGACAGCATGTCTGCAATGTATGTATGTTTCTTTTGCTTGTATTTCACATCCAGATGATATCTTTGCAAACAAAGTAACATTCTATGCAGGCACACTGAAGCAGGCAAAATGATTTGAGGGAGATGTGTGTAAGTGCTTTATAGCAGACTCGACTACCATTTTTTCTCTCTTAAACCAGGTACTGATTAAAATGCTCACAAGCAAAGTCAATAGCCAGGTGTTCTTTCTCAATCTGAACACAGTGTTGCTCACTTTGTTTTAACGCCCTGGACACAGATGTAACTAGCTGTCCTGGTGCACAAGTGTTGCTCTGAGTCTTGATTCACTGGTGTCACACTGTAAAGTAACTTCATTATTGACACTGCAGTACCTCAGTCCTGCTATTGTCAGCAGTAGTGTTTGTTACCATGAAAGATGCTTCCTGTTCTGTGTCCCACCACTGCACATCCTTAGCAGTGAACTTGTGTTGTGGTTCCCACTTTGACAGCAAATTAAGCAAGCGCTTTGTTTTTACATCTGTTGGTAACTGCCTCGCTGGTACAGCTAGCACTTTGCAGGATCTGGGCAAAGTTCTTTTGCTGTCAGTATGTGACCTATGTACTTGACTTCAGGATCCACAGTTGCCTCCTTTTCTCATTCGGCTCCAGACTCACCTGGTGAGCTCTCACTAGCAGTTGAACTAGATTATGATCATGATTTGTGATGGCTTCATCTATTGCATCTCCACATCCATAGACAAGTAGACCATCCACAATAACTCTTTTACTCTGGAATTATCACTGACTTGTTTTTATTCACTTGTGGGACAAGGGTGTCACTGGCTGGGTCAGTATTTATTGCCTGTCCCTAGTTTGCAAAGGTGGCGGTGAGCTGCCTTCTTTAATGGCTGCAGACCTTGCTACCTCAAGCTGCCTGTACTGATACTCTTCTGGAGCTGTGGAAATGCCAAGTGGCAATATGCAACCATCTATTTCTCCAGAACAGTAAACAGAAAGCAATGAGAAAACTGCTCTTTATATCAGGCTTCACTTGCCTTTGCCCATCCTTTATAACGAGAGTAGTGAAGACCTTTGCCTTGGCAGGCTGCTGCAAGATTCCTTCAACTGTTGGAATTGAGTAACGAGACCTCTTCTAAGTTTTACTAATTGTCTGGATCTACACATACTCTTAGTTTTCCAGGTTTTCATTGATACTGTGCTTCACATCCAGTCTATATGAGTTGTCACATTCTTGACTGCTGCCTTCTTTACTAGCCGTTCTACCTTGGCTTTCAGGTTGGACGAGAAGGTAATGGGAACCCTCCTCGCAGATGCTACATCAGTCTTTCACTCTCATTCGCTTTGACACAATATTCACCCGGAAGACATCCAAGACTTGTAAAAACAGCTTTAAACTCATCTAGCATCTGTTTGGTAGTCAATGGACAAGCTGTTTATGCAAAGCACTTCTGGCACAGCTAGGGTTACTTCTCCAAGCTTCCAACTTGCTGAAATAAATGGATTTTGTTTATCATCTGCCAACTGGAACTCCAGGTTTTCATTCTTCCCATTGCACTGGGCTTTCAGTTTAATTTATCCCCTTGGCATGAGGTTGCTCCCAGAAATGGAGGGATTTTCCTATGAGGAGAGGTTGAGTAGTTTGGACTTATTGAGGTTTAGAAGAATTAGAGGTGACTTTATCGAAACACTTAAAATGCTTAGTAGGCTTGGCAGATGTGGAGATAATGTTTCCCCTTTGGGAGACTCTATGAGCAGAGAGCATAATCTCACAATGAGGAGTCATCTATTTAAGACAGAGATGTGGAGGAATTTCATCCCTCAGAGAGGAGTGAATCTAGAATTCCTAACCATAGGGAGCTGTTGAACTGGGACATTAAAAATATTCCAGTCTGAGATAGTCAGATTTTTATTCAGGCCACCTGGTCTTGATTTTTCTGTTGCCTTTTCTGCAAAACGTTCTTCCTTTTTACAAATCTGTTGATCTCACTTGGTCTGGAAGGTCTCTCAGCATAATGAAAAACCTTGTTTGTTCTCCTATTAATGTGCTCAAGCTGATGATTGACAAGTTTAGAACTTTTGCAGATATCAACAGTTTTCTTGACAGTAAGTTTCTCCTCTCTTAATAAATGTGCTCTCCAGGATCTCTTATGCCTAAGACAATGCTATCTCTGAGATCAGCTTTCAGTTGTCCAAACTCTCAGGATTCAGTTGTATTAGTGTGGTCACATATTGATCAATAGTCTCTCACCTTCCCTCCTTGAGCTCTGGCATTGAACGAGTACATTAGTGGTAGAATGATTAACACTAATATGGGGTTCAAAGTGTCTTTACAGCATGAAACATCTCCTCCTCTGTGGCTTTTCTGCTCGTCCGTAAGATCTAGGCTGTAATGACCTCTGTTCCTAGCACTAACAGCAAGGTTGCAACTTTTATAAGCTTCCATTTTAATTCATTCTGTTGTTATTTCATAATATTTCTAACTGAGTAGAAAAGAAAATCCAATGCTGTCTCATATCTACTTTCATTTCCACAACGGCAGGAAGTGGAAAATGTAGAAGCATTTTGATTTGCCAAGTAATCCAAAGCAGGAGACTCGATTTTCTTGTGCTTTTTCCTTGCTATTTCTTTCAGTCGCTAGCTTTCTTAGAGCTCTGAGAATTCAACTCATATTTTTACACAGTACCTGGTTCAAAAATCGGCTTGAAAATCCACACATTTTTTCAACTGCATCACTCTGACACCTTGTTACAAGCCATTTATATTTAATGGCTTAAAAAGCCATTAAGCTATAACTGAACATAAAGGCACTTACAGCAGAGGTAGATGTCACATAACTATCACAAGAGAGCTAACGGGCTTTGGCCAACATCACGGGTTTCCATGGCTGTGCTGCATTCTTGGGCCTTTGTGTTGCATGGGTAGCGATCCTATTCTGGACCAGGAGGCCTGGGTTTAAGTTCCACAGGTCCAGAAATGTGTAAGAACAACTCTGGTAAGATTGTTTAGAAAATATCTATAATTGTATTCCTGCAAATAATTCATTTACCTTTATTTGACAAAGATTTACTGACCTCACTTCTGAAAGCTCAAATTGAAATGGCGTCCAGTCCTTATTGGAAGACAGTTCCAAATAACCACCATACTTTGTGAGATTAAGTGCTTGATTTCACTCTTGAATCGCCTGGTTCTAATTTCAAGGTTCTGCGCCAAGTGCTGCTCACTTTAGTACTGCTCCCTGTCTTCAATTGACCTCTGGATCCCCATTGCCTCCATTTGAAATTCAAACGACACGCTTCTGCCATTTCAAAACTTGCACCAAGTCCTGTTTATCCATCACCCTTGTCTTCTATTACTTTCATTGCTTCACCTGTTCCTACCTCTGTAACTTACTGGAGCACCACAACTCTCTGAGATCTTCACTTTCCTTCATCTCTGATCCATTGATTATCTCCAATTTTCATTACCTGCCACTGGCAACTGTATGTTCGGCCAAGTCTCAAAATTCCCTCCCTCATCAATTTAAGATTATATAACCATTGGTAAGTTGTTGATTTCTCAACCAATGGGATGACCAAGTTCCAGCAACAGTGTCCTACATAAAATGACCAGCAATTTGCAAAACAATTATGGAGATTCAACACAACTAAACATTGTGAAAGCATGCATTGATTTTTCAATGCCTAACTTCAGGCTTCAGAGTTCAAGTTTTGTATTGCAATCAACTGTCATTGGAAGGTGACTTTCCCTCAATTGCCAAGCTTACTTTGAGATCAACGGAAAGATTAAAAAGAAAATTAATGGTTAAAATGCTGAAAGGAGGAAGTGAAGAAGCACAGAATTGACAAACACATGGGAAAAGAAAAGCACATTGTAGCGTACAATGTCCTGCCGTTCTTGCTGAAGAGGTAGTCAACAACCAGTATGTAGCAGATAGAATAAAATAAAATTATAATTGGAAATAGCCAGATTAAATAAGTAAGTTGTAATGGGAAATAGAAATTCAACGATTGAGTCCACTTGGGACCACCACTAATTTCCACATTAATTGACATTTGTCCTGATTTTCTCACCATGTGCAAAAATGGTATCCCAAGCAGCAACGTGATCTTGCCAGATCTTCGATTTGATTGATTTCAGAAGCCCGGGCGGAATATAAAGCATTGGGGATGTGGATTTGAACATCATTGTAACTGAGTCGATGAACTTTTGTGATGCAGGATTATGGAGACCCTGCAGTAAGCCGAGACGTTCTCCATACAATATATGGCATACAGCTGTAAAAGCAAAGAGATTCTTCCACTATTTCTTGATGAATTTACATTAAAACACTGACATTGAAAACATTTGGAGATATTCTGGTCTTACTTAAGGAATATAACATGTATGGAGTGCATTTTAGGCTGGTGCTCAGGCTGCAGACAACCAATGTTCCCTCTAAGATGCGCATATGCAACCCAGATTTCACTCAAATAGAGATAGTAGGAACTGCAGATGCTGGAGAATCCGAGACAACAAGGTGCAGGGCTGGATGAACACAGCAGGCCAAGCAGCAT
>NC_063367.1:16927131-16953116 GCF_021869965.1 Rhincodon typus | reverse complement strand
TTTATTTCAAAACCCCCTTCCCCTCCCCCTTTTCTGATGAAGGGTCTCGGCCCGAAACGTCAGCCTCTCTGCTCCTATGATGCTGCTTGGCCTGCTGTGTTCATCCAGCCCTGCACCTTGTTGTCTCTCTTCACTCAAATAGAAGTGATGCTCTGCAGGCACAAATAGGCATTCGTAGTGCAACAACGGGCGTTGACTGTATGGCCTGCAGCAAGTCCCTCGGAGAGTGAGGGTGAGGTGTCAATGGTGGAAACTGGTTAGGACTGCCTTGAAGTTACTCAGTTATGTTTAGAGGTGGTCTTGTTCCTCCTGAACCCACACAAAATAGGTTAAAATGTATCTGCCTGGAGTTTCTTTCACTGGAGTGTACACAGTGTACGTAGCCCTGTCCTAAATTAGCTAACATGGTTCGCTGCATTTCATTCAACCTTGATTCACATGTTAAAAGGGAGTTACTTCCTGAAAGGGGCAGGCATTTTGTAAGTGACACATACCTGTAGAAAAGGACACCCCCAAAAGAACAGGCATTAACTGGCCTATAAAGCCTGCCTATCCCATTTTGCTGTCATTACTGTGTATTTAGCTCAGCTTTAAGTGAGTTAAAATTGGCTGCAACTTAAGCCAAATGCAGATCTGAAAATTCGCTTCCTGAATATATATCTCTCCTAAAGTCTAACTAAGGTCAAATTTTACTTAGAGGATATGATGGAGCTGAAACTGAATACTGTGAATTTACAGTAGACGGAACTGTATTTGTTGACCTTCATTTCATATCTCCTACAATCAATTCTGTTGAATATTAGCTGTGTTGCTTAAAAGAAAGGGGATACGATACAATCTGATTTGCTCCCCATTCCTGTCCAATTTCACCAACAGTTTTTGTTTATAACAAAACATGAGTGTTAACATTAAGATACTAGTAATTTAAATAAGTAACTGAGCTCAGCAACTCAAAAGGGACTAGTGCTGGCTACTAGTCTGGGGTAACTTTAGAGACACTGTACTGAAGTATATTTAAGATGCTCTACTTTTCCAAAAGTTGGTACAACATTCTTACTTCTATATGTAGTAGAACATTCAACAATTAATGAAAAATAATACCAGTTCAATGATTTAAATAAAACAGACCAGTTTGGTTCACTGTGGTATCTGAGCTCATCCGAACTCTACATCCTGAATTGCAGACATCACCAAACCCGTCAGTCATCACTTCTCTTCTCGTTGTCCCATGTTGGCTGGCAATCTCTCAACTTAATATTTAATTAAATTTATTTTCAATTGTTCCATAGCCTTGCTCCTTCTTATATCGCTGTCATTTCCTCCAGTTCTGATCACTGTTCTCCTCCAATTCTGAGCTCTTGTAAATCACATATTTTAATTGTTCCATCATTGGCTGTGTATAGGCATGGAATTCCTCTCCAAACTTCTCCATGTCTCTCTGTCACTAAGATGCTCCTTAAAATCTAGCCCTTTGACCAAACCTTGACACATCTCACCTCATAACTACTCATGGGATCTAACGTCAAATGTTCTTCTATAATTCTGTAAAGCACCTTGGTGCTTTTAATTACATTAAAGTCAATTCATAAATACAAGTTCTTGTTGCTGAGATCTGAATATATAAACATACAAATTAGGCACAGGAGTGGACCAATTGGTTCCTCAAGTCTGCTCTGCCATTTGGTAAAATCACTGCTGATCTAAATTTTGCCTCAACTTCACTTTCTTGCTACCACCCCTTCCTCCCCCACCCAATTCACCATTGACTTCCTTGTCAGTTATGAGTCTCAGCCTTAAAAGTGAGCCTGCTTCCACTACTCTCTGAGGAAAGAATTCTATGGACTAAAATCTCACTGAGAGAAAAAGTTTCCCTGCATCTCAATGTTAAATAGGAGGTCAATTTATTACTAAACTGGATTCCCAAGTTCTAGTCTGTTGCACTAGGGGAAACATCCTCTCAACATTCACCTTGTCAAATCTTCTCAGGATCTAATATGATTCAACAAGATCACATCTCATTCTTCTAGACTCCAACAGATGTAGGTCCAACATTTTCCAATGAGATAGGGAGACAGGGAAGCTAAGCAAGAGATCTGTACAATACCACCTTGCCACACTGTTTACATGTGATAACATACAGTCTGCACTGAAGCACCAAGGGTTTCATCTCCACAGCAAAGAATATTTGCAGTCAAGGCATCTATTTATCACTTAAACTGCTTCTCCCATTGAAAGCTGCAGTACAGCAATTTGTACCAAAATGATTGAGAAGTTTTTTTGTTAAAAATGGTTTTGAAGGCTACAACATGCAAGTATAATAAGGCAATGGCAATACCAAAGTAAAGAGGCAATATTGGATCCTTACATTCAAGTGCAAATTTGAAGAGATCATTTGAGAGATCAGCTGTCCAATTCTTTCTCCCACTGTTCTCAATCTGTTTGTGAACTGTGGACACAAAATCCAGCACCACTTCATTGAGAAGTGGGATAAACTTTTGGATAATTTGGGGTGAAATCAGTGCTTTATTTAAAACTAGTCGATCTCTTCTCCATTCTTCTCCACTTCTGTAAAATAGCCACAATGCAAGAAAGAGGGTTAAGAATGTATGAAGACTCGTTATGTAAGTGTCTGTGATAATGATCATTGTCTCAATCCTTTAGCATTTCTCTACCTCTTTGAAAACATTAATATCATAGCCTCCATCAAAACACCTCCAATTTCCATTAACTTGAAGCACTACTCCAACTCACTTAAAAACTGAAAGAACTGCGGATTCCGTAAATCAGAAACGAAAACAGAAATTGCTGGAAAAGCTCAGCAGATCTGGCAGCATCTGTTGTGGAGAAAACAGAGTTAACGTTTTGGGTCTAATAACCTTCCTCAGAACAGAAAGAAGAGTGACTGGACCTGAAACGTTAACTCTGATTTCTCTTCACGGTTGCTGCCAGACCTGTTGATCTTTTTCAGCAATTTCTGTTTTTGATTCCAACTCACTTTTTGTCTTTTCTATAAAATCCTGTAATATGTTGTTGTTCTGCAACTACAATCCCATCTTCCCAAAACTGTCCCATTGAGACCCTCCAAACTGGCTTGAGTCTGATCAAAATGACTAATGATATCTTGTGCAACTACAATGGAAGAATACTCTCTCTTCGTCTTCGTCAATCCCTCATTTTCTCTGAGGCTTTCAACATAGTTAAGCGTATCATCCTTTTCCAACACCTCTCCTTCCCAATAAGCTTCCATGACACAATTCTCATGGTTTCATTCCTACAATCCTACATTATAACAATTCACTGTGGCCCACCAGCACTTTCTCAGGATAATTAGAGATAAGCAATAACTGCAATCTTGGCAGCACTGCATACTCCCAAAGGTCAAGACAAAAAAAAGACTCCAACAGTTCCTCTTTCCATGCTTATAAGGACATTATCAATTTGTTTCCCACACTTCCTCACTCACAGGCTGCCATCTTGATATCATAAGTAAGCATGGTGATGCTATCACCAATTGGCTGCCTTATTTTCTACAATTCCAGCCATAACTACATTTCAGAAATGCTCGATTGGCTGTAAAATGCAATTGTATGTCCTGAGATCATGACAGGTGCTACAGAAATGGAAGTTTCTTTCTTCTTTGTTAATGCTTCTCTTGCTGGCATCCTGAGTTCTACCCTTCATAAACTGCAACTCATCCAAAATTGCACTGCTGACATACTAGTCTCTCTGATTTGTTAAGATTTACTGGTTCCCAATCTGTCAATGCAACAAGTTCAAATTCCTTTCCCTCTTGTACAGATACCTCCCTGGCTTTGATCTTTCTATCTCTCTAACTTTATTCAGCAGAATGTTCCTGTACCTCAATATTTGCTGTATCAATTTCAGCTTCTTTTACTTTGCTCCTCTTGTAATTCCTCCCAAGTCCCCTTACTTGCAACCTTCTTCTCCCTGAAAGGCCACCTTAAAAATGCTTTTCCATCCTTGCTTTTATAAATGCAAAATTCTACATCATATATTTAAAATGACAAGATCTCAGCATTCAAAAACTAGAGGTATTAGTTTGCTATAAATTCAAACTTACTTCAACAGGACTCCATATTTTTCTTTTCTATGGTCTCTGTAAGCCATCCATGGCTTCACCTTCATTCTCTCTGGAAACATGCCTTCAGATTTAAACAAGATTGCGGCATCCTCTGGGTTAATAATGTTTACACTATTGTTGTAACCGATCTTTTCCCTGAAAATGCACAAAAAAGCTCAACATAATAAATACATTTAAAGTAGCTGATTCAACAAACTGGATTGGACATAATCAAGGCTCAGGACAATTATTTTCTGCTTTCATACAGTTCAGATGGATGACAAAATGAGCTTTTTGTCATGCGACATTATTTGCATTATCAATCCAGCTGGAGATTGTAACTTCTTTTCAATATTCATTTGTTCCAATTCTAGAATTATAGCTTTTAATGTGTTGAATGTCAGCTAAATTTGCCTTGGGACTTGTCTGAATCCATAGTTCAATGATATTTTCATTACAAATTATTAGTCCCGACACAAATAAATACATTTTTAAACAGGATGGTTTCGATGGACTCGACTTCAGCTTCAAGTTTGCACAGTGTACAAATGCCTTGGCTCCTATTTTGAGTTGTTGATAAGGCCAATCTTATAGTGTGAACTCCAACAAGCACAATGACCCACTATTCCATTATCCTGTGGGATAAAAGCTACCCTTGATCAGATCATTTCTCACTGAATATGATACAAGCTCATAAAAGGCACTCAGGCAGTCTTGCTTGGTGTTGAAAAGTGTCTGATCTACTTCAGATTACATGGGAAGAGTAAGGTATCACAAAAGCTTGAGGAACAGGCGAAGCTAGCTGTTTCATGATACCATGACCAACAGGATGCTGATATCAAGTGAAAGAGTTGTTCAGCCTAACACACAAATGAGTAATGTAATATATGAATTTCAGTGCCAGTGTGATGCTGGATATATAGGACACTTATCCCAATGACTGGTGGATTGTATCAAACAACATATCCCTTTGGGTGTGCATAACAAGTAAGGTACTGACTGTATCCAACCAGTCAGCACTTGCAAAGCTTGCAATACCATGACCAACATTCAAAGTAATTCTGCAATCGGACATTTGCTGGACAATTGTGTGTAAATTACTGCAAGCTACCTTTAATTCAGCTACTTTTTAAGAAATCTCTCAGACAATCAAATACTGAAACAATTACTTAAGTTTTATTGCATTTAGCAATCAAAATAAGACCTCTCAAGTAAGTAAGCCTCACAAACCAACTTAGCCATTACCCGATTAATGTGGGATTTAGCTACGATTCCAATCAACACCATCCATCTCTGGATGTCCAGCATCCGATCCCTGTGCAACATTGTTCTCCAGTGTTCTGCTGCTGAAGAATCCTGAAGACGTATTCTTATAGGATTTTCTGTCTTGTGAAGTTTGTGATGTGACATTATTGATGATCGTTTAGATCCTTTTGTCCACAACATTGTTTACACTTCTGGAGTTATGCTGGACAATGCCATGTGTATGAAAGGATTATGCAGACAACCAATTTAGGATTATCAATTGGGTTCATGGGATGACATTATTGCATATAGTGAAGGATACATATATTAATGTTCAAGGCCTTTTTTTTCTGTAGACAGAAATAATATGTTTATGCATTCTCCTTTCTTTCAATGCAAAAAGGTGAAAGCCTATCGCTGGTTCATTTCTCAGGGCAATGTGCATGGTTTAAAATTTAAACAAAACCTGCCAGCTAACTGCCAATCATCATTAATTGACATATTCTCCATGGCAACATCTCTATCAAAGTCCACTTGCCAATCAATCAGCACTCTCCTTTAATGTAGTATGAATGTTGGTTTTCCCCTTGGATTGGTATTCTTGTGAACTGTCCTGCTAAGTGCAAGACAAAAAAGCTTCAACAATATGTGGTGTTTATCAGCAATACTCAAATTCTACACTCTCAAATGACTATGTAATCACAGAAATATTACTTCATCCAACAGGGATGTTCCCAAAAAGGCATTTGTTTCTTTCAGACCACAGATTTCATCACCAGCAGTGCAAAGTTGTACAAGGCAGATGACAAGCAAATTACTAAAACTAATTCCTTCATTGCCACAATCACAGAGCAATGTATTTAGTGGCTGATTACTTCGAACATACAGAACATTACTGAAGTAATGCATACGGACGTAGCTCCCTTCCCCAATTCCGTGACCTTCATGAGCAGAAAGCAGTTCCACTTCATTAGCCTTCAACTGTTGTGAAACTCTGGGCACACTGATGTGTACAAAAATGCCCGTTAATGCTGGTATAGCAGGTAGATCTCTTTTTCAATTTTCTACCCAGAGGCAGGTCCAATCCATAGCACCATGGTCTCCACATGGTCAGGGCATGGCGGTAAGTCTTGAGTCCTGTCCAGCTAGAAATGGGAAAAAGAACCCTAAGTTGTTGCCCCCATTCTGCTCCACAGGGCATATAGCCAACTGAATTGGCTGGCTGCCAAAGAGTTTGAACTGCTGTGACAACATATACATTTATATGAATGTTGTAGCCTGGAACAATGGTTAGTGGTGATAGCGGCTAGATTAGCATATGTGATGCCTTTACCTTTTGACAATCTAAGGTACCATCATTATTTGAAAAGCATGAAGATCATGTGGATAGCCACTCAAGGGCCAGGTGTGTCCTTTTCATCTGTGGATTAGTCTCCTTGAGAAAACCAACAAGGAATGCAAGTGAGCAAATTGAAGAGATAAGCCATGGGCATCAAGATCATGGCGGGATTAATCTCTAGAATCCTAAATTCAAATGCTTTGACAGATCAGGTATAATGTTGTAGTCCAGCTCTGCCAATGTCTGAAACATTTCAGTGGCATGTAGTGTATCACACAGCATCCTTATTGAGAGGTATTATGATTGAACCTTAGGAGCCCTAAGCACAACCACTGACAGAGGAGAATATTGAACTTAGGCTAAAAGGTGTCTTACGATCTGTCGCAGAGGTGTGTCACAACATGTCTGAGTAGGTTGATTAAACATATTTTCTCAGCAATTAATACTGCTGATCAATGAGACAATAACATTTAAGAGCAGAAATAGGTCATTTGGCACAAAAGTCTGCTCTGCCATTCAATGAGACCTGATAATCCTCAACTCTACTTTCCTGCCTTTTGCCTATAACCCTTGATTCCTTTGCCTATAAAAAATCTGTCAGTCTTGAATATACTTAACGACATAGCTCTGCAACCTCTGCAGTAAAAAATCACACAGATTCATTGCCCTCCGAGAGAAGAAATTCCTCTTATCTCTGTCTTAAATGGGCAATCCCTTATTGTTATATATTTCAATAAGGTCACCTCATTCTCTAAACTCCAATGCATCCAAGCCCAACTTACTCAAACTCTCCCCACAAGAAAATTCCTCCATACCTGGAATCAACCTAGTGAACCTTCACTAGCCTCCAATGCCAGTATATCTTAGATATGGAGACTAAAACTATTTGCAAGATTCTAGGTGTGATCTAACTAGTACTTATATAGCTTTAGCAAGACCTCTCTATTTTATACTCCTTTCCCTTTGAAATAAAGTCTGATGTTCCATTTGCTTTCCCTAATACCTGCTGAACTTATATGTTATTTTTTTGAAATTCATTCATAAGGATCCACAAAACCTGCTGCGCTGCAGCCTTCTGCGGTGTTTCCATTCAAATAATATTCACTTCTGCTATCCTTCCTGCCTAGTGCATAAATTCACATTTTCCTATAATACATTTTTGCCTACTTAATAATAGTTTTTTTATAGAGTCCCTACAGTGTGGTAACAGGCCCTTTGGCCCAACAAGTCCACACCAACACTCAGAACATCCCACCCGGACCCATTCCCCTATAACCCACCTAAACTACACATCTCTGACACTATGGGCAACTTAGCATAGCCAATCCACCTAACCTGCACATCTTTGGACTGTGGGAGGAAACCGCAGCACCCAGAGGAAACCTACACAGACATGGGGAGAATGTGCAAACTCCACACAGGCAGTCACCTGAGGCTGGGATCAAACCTGGGTCCCTGGGGCTGTGAGGCAGCAGTGCTAACCACAGAGCCACCATGCTGCCCTGTATATATATTAACCTGTATATATTTCTCTGTAGACTCTTTGTGTCACCTTCACCACTTGTTCTCCCACCTATTCCTGCGTCATTCACAAACTTGGTGATTGTACATTCACTTCTCTTATCCAAGATATTAATGTATGTTGTAAATAATTATGACCCCAGCACTGATCCCTATGATAGTAAGCACATCACTCTGACACTAAGCACAACACTTGTATAAATTTAACTAGTTGCAAGCTCCAATTAACAGGTATCAGTTGAAAATATAAATTTGTTGATTAAAATAGTTGTTTAAGATTCATCAGTTCACAAGATGTTGATTCTAATAAGTATGAGTTTGTTTCTATCCTCTCTCTGTCTCTGTCTCTGTCTCTCTCTCTCTCGGTGTTTCTTTAACTGAGATTTCTTAGAACCCAAGAGTTCTACCAGCATCCCCGAAGGGTTTGTGACAATTTTCAGGATATTTGAAAACTTTACCAGATGTAGAAGCCTTTTTTAAATTTCTGCAGAAAATTAAAATGAATTAATTGTGATATGCAATTATACATATAACATTATACAATGCAAAACAATTTATCACAAACATTTAACAATGAAGTTTAATTTTGCATTGCTTTAATAGTGCCTTACATTGTCTCCATTTTTACTTTAGTATACATATACAGTGGAAGGGGAACAAGGAGGTAGGTTTGGGATTCCACAGAATTTCACAATATGTGTGTTCCATAACACCCCCAAAATTTGATAACCACTACCGTATCCTTTGCTTTATATCTTGCATGGATTTCGTATTTGCTGATACTGCACACAGCGCGATATGACAGAAATTACTTAGAATTTATAGAGCTACTCTTAAACATATCCAATTCGAATTACAGTTTGATTGCTATTGACATACCTGTAAATCGGACCGTACTTATTGAAGTTACTTAACATGAGATTGTGCATATTTCTGATGCCACCATTTTTCCAGAATGTGTAGACACTGACCCAGTTGTTCCTCCATTCCCCGGGTATCGCGTTGTAGGATTTAAGAGTTTGGTCAGAAGATGTATACGGTTCACTAGTTCCTGAATGATGCCGGCAGATGGGAAGCTGGGTCCCATTCTCCACGAAGGCAGAGGAAATCTTATGATCATAAATGCTACCAGATACAGAGAATCTGAATATTCCCCTCATCATGGCTCTAACGGTTCAAGTGGCTCCGTCCTACTACGGATTATTCCTTTCACTGTCGTTTTTATATGCTGCATCCAAGGACTACTTTAACCCTGCCGAATAACGGCGTCATCCAAAGTTAATGTGAAACTTTCATGGAAAAAAAATACATGACGCAGCGCCACTAGGTGAAAGGTTGTGAGTCGGTTGCCTAAGATATTTCTTAGTGTTTTAGTATCTGCATCTGTTTGCAGAAGCGATAAGGTTACACTCAGCAGCAGCATTTTGTAAACTACAGATAAGAGCTAAGTAATTCTACGTTAGAAATGTCAGGGCTTCGTAGCGTTTGCCCAAGGGCCATAGATTTGATCATATCATTTTCATTGTTAAAAGTTTTGATGATTTTCCATGCTATAACATAAAAAAAGCCTTAATTTGCAATGTAGTTATAGCTATTCAAATCCAATGCTGTCAAATCTTCATTGGTGACAGCCCAATCCCTATCTCTCAATATCTCATATCTTGCAACTAACGCGATCAGAGGGAGGGAAAATGAATTAATAAGCTCAACTGTGCTAAGAAAATGCGACAATAAAGTATGCCAAATAAGTGTGACACCCCTCCACCGTGAAAAAAGAGCTAATTTGGAGCAAGCATTTCCAAAGCAACTTCTGGAATTGCACGTAGAACCGAAAAAAGAAAAAAAATAAGCTTTGAGTATCTCAGTTACACCTTGTGCAAAATTATATGACACCAGAATGCAACGATTACAAAGTATGTAGGTTACTCCAGTTAACAATCTGACATCTAAACCAAGCTACTTCAGCATTGGTCTCTCTGTAACAACTTTGTTGATGACAGAGGTTACCAAGATGATTTTACTTAGTTTGCATGTTGCTCTTTGTTCAACTTCAATGTTTGAAGGCTGTCTTTCTTTAAAATACAATTGCCCAAATCATTTCCCACAGAAATATAAACTGCTCATTAGCAATAATAAACAATTTTACTGCTGGCCCTTGCCTCCATTTCTTTCTGTTCCTGCTCAACTCCTACACCTGCCTCACCAAAATGCACAAACAATGAAATGAGGCAAAAACTGTTTTCAAATTGCTCCTTTAATTACTTTTGTCAATGTAAAAATAGTGTGAAATTCATTATCCTTCAATTTTTTTCACTTATTTTGTGTCCAAGTGCGAATAGTAGTAGGTGAAATTAACTTTGGTCAAGACACTATGTTTAACTACTGAAATAGCCAATAAGAAACACTAAATCAGTGACAAATGATCAAATTTTAGAGTGTGTTCTTGACTGTTCCACCTATATTTAGAACATAGAACAGCACAGGAAAGGGCCCATCGGCCCATGATGTTGTGTCAAAGACGATGCCAAATTAAACCAATCCCTTCTGTCTGCACTCGGTCTATATCCCTCCATTTCTTGCATGTTCATGTGCTTATCTAAAATACCCTTATTGTATCTGCCACCACCACCACCTCTGGCAGTGCATTCCAGGCTCCTACCACTCGCTGTGTAAAAAATTTGCCCCTCCCATTTCCTTTGAACTTTCCCCATCTCATCTTAAATGCATGCCCCCTAGTAATAGAGATTTCAACTCTGGGAAAAAGATTCTGACTGTCAACCCTATCTATGCATCTCATAATTTTATAGACTTATCAAATCCCCTCTCAGTCTCCACCGCTCAAGAGAAAACAACCCGAGTTTTTCTAGCCTCTCCTTATAGCTCATACTCTCTAATTGAGGCAGCATCCTGGTAAACCTCTTCTGCAACCTCTCCAAAGCCTCTATATTCTTCCTGTAATGTGGCAACCAGAATTGAACACAATACTCCAAGTATGGTCTAACCAAAGTCTTATAAAGCTGCAAATGACATCCTGACTCTTGTACTCATCTCCCCAACCAATAAAGGCAACTATGCCATACGTCTTCTTTACCACTCTATCTACTTGTGTGGCCACTTTCAGGGAACAAAGGACTTGAACCCCAAGATCCTTCTGTACATCAATGCTGTCCAGAGTTCTGCCATGAACTATATACTTTTCCGTAACATTTGATCTCCCAAAGTGCAGCACCTCATTCTTACCTGGATTAAACTGCATCTGCCATTTCTCAGGCCATATCTGCAACTGATCGATATCCTGCTATATCCTTTGACAACCTTCTACACTATTCACAACTCCAATGATCTTTGTATCATCTGCAAACTTACTAATCCACCCATCTACATTTTCATCAAAGTCATTTATATATATCACAAACAGCAGTGGTTGCAGTACAGATCTCTGCGGAATACCCGTCCACCATTGTCTTCTATGGGCAAGCCAATTATGAATCCAAGTGGCCAAGTCACCCTGGATCCCATGCATCTTAATCTTCTGGATGAGCTTGATAACTGTCTCATAATAGAGGAAAATATTTCTTAAATCTGTCATTTTAGTCAAACAAATTAATAGTAAAGTGCTGCAGATACAGAAAATATGAAATAAAAACAAAATGCTGGAGAAACACATGTCATGCAGTATCTGTGAAGAGAAAAGCAGAGTTAACATTTCGAATCCGATGTGACTTCTTCAATACTGATGAAAAATGATTAAAAGCCCTACTAAAATCCATGTAAACAACATCCAGATGTGTACCCTCATTGATTACCTTTGTCACCTCCTCAAAAATTTCAATCAAGTTAGTTAGACATGACCTGCACTGCACAAAGCCATGTTGACTGTCCCTAATTAGGCTATGCTTTCGCAAATGTGCATAAATCCTATCCCTCCAATAGCTTCCCAACCACTGATCTGAGACTCACTGGTCTATAGTTTTCTGGATTATCCCTATTTCCCTTCTTGAACAAAGGAATAACATTAACTACCCACCAGTCCTCCATAACCTCTCCAGTGGCTAGCGAGGATACAAAGATCTTGGTCAATCTCCTTGGCCAGCAATCTCCTCTCCTGCCTCTCTCAATAACCTGGAGAAGATACCATCAGGTCCTGGAGACTTATCCACCTTAACGTCTTCAAGAGATCAACACCACTTATTTCTTGATCTCAAAATGCCCTACTATTTATCTTGAGACCAGGGCACTCAATGCATACTAACTCATTAACCCAGGAGGCTTCAACAGTATTATTGGAAACACAATCTGGCAACTTCTACTTTCTCATGCTGTCCCTCTTTTTCAACAGCAGACTCATCAAGAATGATTGCCATGGACTGGATTTCCTTTCTGAAACACCTCAACCTTACAAGTTCTTCTCAATTTCAAAAACTTTCTTGTAACTTACATTTGACCACACCTTTGGCTACCTTCCTGATCTCTCCAAATTGTTTCTCAGTGTCTGAATGCCTTCAATGAGAAACACAATGGAAAATTTTGCAATGTCAAACACTATTACATAAATAATTGACTGGTTGCCCTCTTGTTGTTGAATTGAGATGAAACACTGTCCGCTAATAAAAGGAGCTTTCTTATCAAGAATCATTAAAGCTATTAGTAGGAAGCAGCGATGAGTAAAGAAGAGGTTACCAGCATCAAAAGCTTAGGAAAATAACTGTGTGTTTAAGATCAACCAATAAGATTGTACATAAATAGCTGATTGACCTGAGATGGTCAGAATTGAAAGACACTTAATTTTCCACTGAGGCACATTACCACCTCTAGGACTCAATACTGAGTTCAATGACTTCAGAAGGTGATCTCTATCCTTCATTTTGATTACAACCACCAGTATCCCACTCCAACATCCTTAGCCATGTATTGTTTTGTTTTGTTGATTTGTTGTCTGGAGAATGGACCCATTTTCCCCTTTTCATTCTTATCATTTTTACCCATTTTACATCTCTATCTCTCCTTTATCACTATTAGCACTCCTCTGCCTTTTGCTCTGACATCCTTGCTATCTTTCCCACTTGCTCTTCCACATTCCGCACCCCCGCCCACCCCCCCAACTTCAATAGCATAAATGCACCATTTTTCATCAGTATTGAAGAAGTCATACCAGATTCGAAATGTTAACTCTGCTTCTCTCTTTATAGATACTGCATGACATGTGTTTCTCCAGCATTTTGTTTTTATTTCATATTTTCTGTATCTGCAGCATTTTACTCTTCTTTTGTTGGACTAAAATGACAGATTGAAAAAATATTTTCCTCTATTATGAGACAGTTATCAATCTTCGAGGAACATTAATGGTGGGAAAAAGTTTAATGGAAATGGATAAATAGCAAAAGCATTGTTAAAAGCTTAGGGGCCTGTTGCAAAATTAGCTGGGTAACTTTCTCTTCAGTATTACCTTCACCTTCAACTCAGTGCAATTTTGGCAAAGGAATACATAAAAAAGGTTGCATGTATTGTTTTCAAAAATATTTCATATGACATGAAAGTCTACCAGGGTCAGACTTGATATAGAAATTTCTAAATGTATGACATTTAACGTGTTATAAGACAAAATGTGCTGTTGGGTAAAGACAAGTTTGTGTAAACATTTATATCAACGAAAACAAATTATTAACTGTGGCAAAATTTGTATTGGGACATAATTCTTGAACAATATTGTGCATTCAATGGCTTAATGAAAAGTAACTTAGCTCACTGCTTATATGAACTAAGATTGCCAACTTTGGTTGCATGTGTTCCTGGAGATTTAATTTCCATAGATCACTTTTGCTCATAAGTTCATAAGATATAGGGACAGGATTAGACTATTTGGCCCATCAAAGTCTGCTCCACCATTGATCATGCCTGATATGCTCCTCACCGGCATTTTCTTGCCCTCTCCCCATCACCGTTCAACCCATTACCAATTAAAAATCTGTCTAACTCCTCCTTAAATTCGCTCACTGTCCTAGCAGCCACTGCACTTTGGGGTAACAAATTCCACAGATTCACAACTCATTGGGAGAAGTAGTATCTGCTCAACTCTGTTTTATATTTGCTACACCTTATCCTAAGACTATGACCTCTTGTCCTAGAATGCCCCACAAGAGGAAGCATCCGCCCCACAACTATTTTATCTATACCTTTTATCATCTTGAATACCTCAATTTGATCTCTCCCCATTCTTCTAAATTCCAGAGAGTATAGGCCTAAACTGTTCAATCTTCTTCATACAACAAACCCATCATCTCTGGGATCAATTTAGTGAACTGCCTCCAATGCCACTACATCTTTCCTCAAATAAGGTGACCAAAACTGTGCAGAATACTCCAGGTGCGGTCTCACCAATGCCTTGTATAGTTGCAACAATACTTCCTTACTATTATATTCTATTCCTTTTAGCTATAAAAGCCAACATTCTGTTCGCTTTTGTAATTATCTGCTGTACCTGCATGCTGATTTCTGTGACTCATGACCAAGGATGCCCAGATCCCTCTGCACTGGAGTACCCTGAAGTCTCTCCTCAATTAGATGATAGGTCACTTCCCACTTTTCCAACCAAAATGCATGACCTCACACTTATCCATGTTAAACTCTATCTGCCATATTTTAGCCCACTTTCCTAACCTAGGAAGGTAAGGTTCTTATTTCCTCATTGCAATTTACCATCCCCCCTATTTTTGTGTTGTCCACAAATTTGGCTATAGAGCCTTCTATCCCTGTACCCAAGTCATTAATATAGATTGTAAACAGCTGGGGTTTGAAGACCGAACCTTGTAGCACCCCACTTGTTACTTCTTGCCATCCAGAAAAAAACATCCATTTATCCCAACTCACTGTCTTCTCTTCATCAGCCAGTTACCTATCCAAGCTAATAAGTTACCCCTAATCTCATATGGTCCAACGTTGTGAATTAACCTTTTGTGCGGTACCTTATCAAATGTCTTCCTGAAGTCCAGATATATTACATCTACACAATTCCCATTATCCACTTTGCTTGTTACATCTTCAAAGAACTCGAGCAAACTTGTCAAACATGATTCGCCCTTCATAAAACCATGCTGACTCTGATGGTTAGCATTTTGACTTTCCAAATGTTCTGACACTGCTTCGTTGATAATTGATTCTAACACTTTGCCAACAACAGATGTTAAACTAACTGGTCTGTAATTTCCCACATTTTGCCTCATAAGAACATAAGAACTAGGAGCAGGAGTAGGCCATCTGGCCCCTCGAGCCTGCCCCGCCATTTAATAAGATCATGGCTGATCTTTTGGAGACTCAGCTCCACTTACCCACCCACTCACCATAACCCTTAATTCCTTTACTGTTCAAAAATTTATCCAGCCTTGCCTTAAAAACATTTAGTGAGGTAGCTTCAACCACTTCACTGGGCAGGGAATTCCACAGATTCACAACCCTTTGGGTGAAGAAGTTCCTCCTGACCTCAGTCCTACATCTGCTTCCCTTTATTTTGAGGCGATGCCCTCTAGTCCTAGTTTCACCTGCTAGCGGAAACAACCTCCCTGCCTCCACTTTATCTATTCCCTTCATAATCTTATATGTTTCTATAAGATCTCCCCTCATTCTTGTGAATTCCAATGAGTATAATCCCAGTCTACTCAGTCTCTCCTCATAATCCAACCTTCTCAACTCTGGAATCAACCCAGTGAAGCTCCTCTGCACCCCCTCCAATGCTAGTATATCCCTTCTCAAGTAAGGAGACCAAAACTGCACACAGAACTCCAGGTGTGGCCTCACCAGGACCCTATACAGCTGCAGCATAGCCTCCCTGTTTTTAAACTCCATCCCTCGAGCAATGGCAGACAAAATTCCATTTGCCTTTTTAACCGTCTGCTGCACCTGCAATCCCACCTTCAGCGATTCATGCACAAAGACACCCAAGTCCCTCTGCACAGCAGTGTGCTGCAATTTTTTACCATTTAAAACATAGTCCATTTTGCTGTCATTCCTACCAAAATGGATGACCTCACACTTATAAACATTGTACTCCATCTGCCAGACCTTTGCCCACTCACTCAGACTATCTATATCCCTCTGCAGACTTTCAGTATCTTCTGCACACTTTGCTCTACCACTCACCTTAGTGTCATCTGCAAATTTTGACACACCACACTTAGTCCCCAACTCCAAATCATCCATGTAAATTGTAAACAATTGAGGTCCCAACACTGATCCCTGAGACACACCACTAGCCACTGACCGCCAACCAGAAAAAACACCCATTTACCCCTACTCTTTGCTTTCTACTGGTCAACCAATCCTCTATACATGCCAATACATTACCTGTAATACTGTGCAACTTTATCTTATGTAGCAGCCTTTGGTGTGGCACCTTGTCAAATGCCTTCTGGAAATCCAGATATACCACATCCATAGGTTCCCCATTGTCCACCATGCAAGTAATGTCCTCAAAGAATTCCACCAAATTAGTTAAACATGACCTACCCTTCATGAACCCATGCTGGGTGTTCCCAATGGGACAATTTATATCCAGATGTCTTGCTATTTCTTCCTTAATGATAGATTCAAGCATTTTCCCCACTACCGAAGTTAAGTTAACTGGCCTATAGTTACCTGCTTTTTGTCTACTTCCTTTTTTAAACAGTGGCGTCACATTGGCTGTTTTCCAATCTGCGGGAACCACTCCAGAGTCCAGTGAATTTTGGTAAATAATTACTAGTGCATTTGCTATTACCCCCATCACCTCTTTTAGTACCCTGGGATGCATTTCAACAGGGCCAGGAGACTTGTCTACCTTTAGCTCCTTTAGCTTGCCCAGCACTGCCTCCTTAGTGATAATGATAGTTTCTAGGTCCTCATCTGCTATAACCTTCTTGCCATTAGTTTTTGGCATGTTATTTGTGCCTTCCACTGTGAAGACCGACATGAAATAACTGTTTAATGTCTCGGCTATTTCCTCATTCCCAGTTATTAAATTGGCCTTCTCATCCTCTAAAGGACCAATGTTTACCTTCGCCACTCTTTTACGATTCACATATTTATAGAAACTTTTGCTGCCTGTTTTATATTCTGAGCTAGTTTACTCTCATAATCTATCTTACTTTTCTTTATAACTTTTTTTGTGGCTTTCTGTTGGCCTTTAAAGATTTCCCAGTCTACTAATTTCCCACTACTCTTTGCTTTTTTGTATGTGTTTTTTTTTCAATCTGATACTTTCCTTTATTTCCTTAGACATCCATGGCTGGCTCTCTCTTTTCCTACAGTTCTTCCTTATCACTGGAATATACTTCTGCTGAGCACTGTGAAAAATCGTTTTGAAAGTCCTCCACTGTTCCTCAATTGACCCACCATAAAGTTTTTGCTCCCATTCTACCTTAGCTAACTCCTCCCTCATTCCTTCATAGTCTCCTTTGTTTAAGCACAGGACATAGGTACTGGATTTAACCTTCTCATGCTCCATCTGTATTTTAAATTCGACCATACTGTGATCGCTCCTTCCGAGAGGATCCCTAACTGTGAGATCATTAATTATTCCTGTCTCATTCCACAGGACTAGATCTAGGATAGCTTGCTCCCTCGTAGGTTCCATTACATATTGTTCAAGGAAATGATCTCGGATGCATTCTATGAACCCCTCCTCAAGGCTGCCATGACCAACCTGGTTTGACCAATCGATATGTAGATTAAAATCCCCTATGATAATTGCTGTACCATTTTTACATGCATTAGCTATTTCTATGTTTATTGCCTGCCCCACCACGATGTCATTATTTGGTGGCCTATAGACCACACCTACTGTGACTTCTTCTCCCTGCTATTCCTAATTTCCACCCAAATGGATTCAAAGTTTTGCTCAGTAGAACCTATATCATCTCTCACCACCGCCCTGATATCATCCTTAAAAATCAGAGCAACACCACCTCCCTTACCTTCCTGTCTGTCCTTCCGAACAGTTTGATATCCCTGGATATTTAACTCCCAGTCATGACCATCCTGTAACTGTGTCTCTGTAATAGCTACTAAATCATACCCAGTTGCCATGATTTGCACCGTCAACTCATCAACGCCTCCCTCCCTTTTTTAATAAGAGTGATACATTAGCATTTTTCCAATCCGCTGGAACCTTTCCCATGTCGAGGGAATTTTGAAATATTGTAACCAATGGATCCACTATCTCTGCCGCCACTTCCTTTAATACTCTGGGATGTAGGCTATCAGGCCCAGGGGACTTGTCTGCCCTCAATCCTAATAGTTTGCTGAGTACCTTTTCCCTATCGATGTTCATTGTTTCTAAGGTTTTAGAGTAGATTTATAGCTTGGGTTGTGGATGTTGTGGTTGGTTGGCTTGCCAAACTGGTTTGTTGTTCCGCAGACATTTCATTACCCTGCTGGGTAACATCATCAGTGCAGCCTCCGACGAAACCTTTTCATTGTGTCATCACTGGCAAACATCCTTCTGACCTCATGATGGAGGGAAGGTTGTTGATGAAGCAGTTGGTTGGGCCAAGGACACTACCCTGATTAACTCTTGCCGTGATGTCCTGGAACTGAGATGACTGACCTCCAAAGACTACACCACTATACTATGTGCCAAATTTGACTCCAACCCTCAGTTTTTCCCCTGATTCCCATTGACTCCAGTTTTGCCAGGGCTCCTTGATGCCACACTGTGTCAACAGCAGTCTCTCTCACCTTAACTCTGTAATTCAACTCATGGTCCTTGACCGATAGAATTGGAGTTATTGGAGGCAGGTGGGAAAATACAATTGAGGCCACAATTAGATTAGTCAATGAAAGTTTCCCAATCCTCCTGCCTGCCACTGGCCTTTGCAATATGGTAACCTTAGTTTTTGACTTTATATTGTCCTTGACCTCCTTATTTAGCCTTGGATGTTTTTTCTTTAAACCCCCCTACCCCCTTATCATCTTTTCTCACTGGGATATATTTTGGTTGTGAGGAATTGAGAGCTCCTTAAACAACTGCCACTGCTCATCTGTTGCCTTACCTTTTAGCATTCCTGCCCAATCGACTCAGGCCAAATCTGTCCTCATGCCTATGTAATTTCCTTTGTTTAATTCCAGAACACTACTGCGGGAAAGCACTTTCTCAACCCAAACTGAATTTTGAATTCTATCACACTATGGTCACTACTCCCTAGAGGATCCTTAACTATGATGTCATCAGTTAATCTCTTCCTCATTACACAATACCAAACCCAGAGTAGCCTGCTCTGGTTGGTTCCACAACATACTGCTCCAAGAAACAATCTCTAATACATTCAATGAACTCTGCCTCCAAGCTACTCTTGCCAAATTGATTCTTCTAATGTTAAAATCACTCGCGATTATTGCCAGACCTTTCTTGCAAGCCCCTAATATATATCTTGGTTTATATTGTGCCCTGCTGTGGAGCTACTGTTTGGGGACTTATAGATTATTCCTACCAAGTACTTCTTCCCTTTGCTATTTCTTATTTCTACTCAGACTGATTCCACATCTTGATCTCCTGTGCTTATGTCATTTCTCATTACAGCACTGATCCCTTCCTTCACTGGCAAAGCTACACCACGTCCTTTTCCTTTCAGTCTATCCCTCCGAAATGCCAGGTATTCTTGGATATCCAATTCCCAGACCTGGTCTCCTTGTAACCACTGTCTCAGTAATCGCTACCAAATTGTACCCTTCTGTTTCTATTTGTGCTATTAACTCATTAATTTTGTCTCAAAAGCCTTGTGCATTTAAATAGCTCAAAGACTTTGCTCAAATAATTTGGTCAAATGTGCTGCTCCTGGTTCCCACCGTCAGTTACCCAACATTATCATCATCAGAGAGCACTGCCCTGCCAAGCCAATTCCTATACCTCTTGCATAATTCTTATCTGTCAGTTAAATCCTACCTCCAAATTTTGATTTATTAAAGTGTTCTTGGAAAAGGCTAAAGCAAAGCAAATTATGTGATACTTGGCAAGGTTTCTTCTGTAGTCTTCCATCCTGGAATTGTTGCAGAAGAAACAGCCATTGTTTAAAGTTTTGGCAAAGATCTGTAGCTCCGGTTGTGGGTGAGGTTGTTAACTTACTTGCTGAGCTGGTTTGTTCTAGTTCAGACATTTCGTCACCATGCTAAGTGACATCATCAGTGGAGCCTCCGATGAAGTGATGTTATTCTATTCTGCTTGGAATTTATACTGTCTTGTCCATTATGGTGAGTAGTGTCATTTCCGGTTTTGATCTGTATGGATTTGTATATATGGTCCAATTCTACATGTTTGTTGATTGCATTACGGGTGGAGAACCATGCGTGTCTGTTTGGCTTGGGCTACTATGGTTACCTTGTCCCAGTTAAACTGATGACCTTCATTGTCTGAGTATACCTATATTAAGGACAGTTCATCGTGCCGTTTTTCTGCTGGTTGATGTTCATGTATTCTGATGGCTAGTTTTCTTCCTGTCTGTCCGATGTAATGTTCGGCAGTCATTGCATGGTATTTTGTAAATCATGTTGGTTCTGCACATTGCGGAAATGGGGTCTTTAATCCTTGTAAGTGTTTGTTACCTAACATGGTGACGAAATATCTGAACGAGAACAAGCCAGCTTGGCGAGCAAGTCAACACCCTCAAGCAGAAGTGTAGTCAATGGTTGCATTAATTTAAAAAGATCAACATCTTACATGAGTCCTGAGAAGGCATGGGGATTAAGGTTAAATGGCTTAGAGATCGATAGCACAGAAAAAAGACCTTTGGCCTGTCGAGTCATTAGCTTTATAGTTGTAGACAGAGAGTGGTGGAGGGTTGTTTTTTGGACTGAGGCCTGTGGCTAGCGGTGTTCTGTAGGGATTGTTGCTGGGTTCACTGTTGTTTGTCATTTATATAAAAAGATTTGGATGAGAATTTAGGAGGCATGGTTAGTAAGTTTGCAGATGACACCAAAATTGGTGGCACAGGAGGCAGTGAAGGAGGTTATTGAAGATTACCAAGGAATTGTGATCATCTGCGCCAAAAAGCTGAAGAGTGGCAGATGGAGTTTAATTTGGTTAGATGTGAGATATTACACTTTGGTAAAACGAACAAAGGCAGGCCTTATACGGTTAATGGTTTCATCTTCTAAGGGACTAACATTCACCTAAGGGTTCAGGTACATAGTTCTTTGAAAGTTGCATTACAGGTTGACAGGGTGGTTAAGAATGTGTTTAGCTTGCTTGCCTTCATTGCACAGACTACTGGGAAGTCATGTTGAGGTTGTACAGGATGTTGGTGAGGCCACTTTTGGAGTATTGTGTACAATTCTAGTCACCTTGCTATAGGAAGGATATTATTAATTTGCAGAGGGTTCAGAAAAGATTTATATGGATATTGCTGGGACTGGAGAGTTTGACTTATAAGGAGAGGCTGTATAGGCTGGAACATTTTCATTGGAGCATAGGAGGTTGAAGGGTGACCTTATAGAGGTTTATAAAATCATGAGAGACATAGATAAGGTGAATAGCAAGGGTCTTTTCCCCAGAGTAGGGGAGTTCACAATTAGAGGGCACGTCTTTAATGTAAGAGGATAAAGATTTAAAAGGGACCTGTGGGGCAACTTATTCACAAAAAGAGTTGCTTCAATGTGGAATGAAGTGCCATATGAGTGTGATAGATGCAGGTACAGATACAACCTTTAAATGATATTTGGACAGGTACATGAATGTGAAAGGTTTAAGAGGGATATAGGCCAAATGCAGGCAAGTAGGACTAGTTTAGTTTGAGAAATTTGGTCGGCATGGACAAGTTCGATCTTACTCTGAGTCTGCAACAGTCAAAAACAAGCACTTAATTATTCTAAACACAATTTCCAGCACTTGGCCCATAACCTTAGCATTACAAGTGCACTCTACATCCTTCTTAAATATTATGAGGATGTCTGCCTCAACCACCCTTACACTTCCAGTGAGCTTCTGGGAGGTTGTTCCAGTCCTTGAGAAAATGGGGGTTGGAAAAATGGGGTTGAAGTGACAAGTGGCTACTTTAGGTGCCACAAACTTTCTATAACGTTCAGTTGGAGCTGTTGATGCTAACACTTGAAGCTGCGTGACTTGTAAACTTAACGTACTGCTGAGAAATACAGGCAGTCCCTGTTCTAGAGTCTCTTCACAAATCGATTTGTATGTGAGTTGGAACACAATGCAGGAAAATATAAAGGAGCCGTTCCTAAGTATAGGAAATGTTCTTGTGTCGGGTCTTTAAAATTATGCCTGTGCACGGGATTGCTTTTGTTAAGTCAGACCTTCACAAATCAGGGACCCACCCCGTATTTAAGAATCAAAAGAACTGCAGGTGCTGTAAGTCAGAAACAAAAATAGAATTCGCTGGAAAAGCTCAGCAGTTCTGAGACCATCTATTAAGAGAAATCAGAGTAAATGTCTCAGGTCTGGTTACCCTTCCTCAGAACTGATGATAGCTAAGAAAATGTTGGTTTATATGCAGAATGTAGGGTGTGGGGAGGGGGTAAGGAGTAAATGATAGATGGGGATTGAATTCAAAGAGAAGAACAGTTGGACAGTCAAAGGAGTGGATAACGATCTGGCTGGGAGGGTGAATAACTGTTAATGGAGACTGTTTGTGGCTAACAATAGGCAGTGTATAATGGCAAGCTATATGTCAATAAGGCCTGATGTGTGGGGTTGGGAGCAAGGACATGGGACAGTTCAGGCTCTAAAATTATTGAACTCTATATTGAATCCAGAGGGCTACAGGGTCCCCAAGTGGAAAATGAGGTGTTGTTCCTCCAGCTTGTGCTTTCACTGGAACATTGCAGCAAGCCTGAGACAGAGAAGTTGGCCAGGAAACAGGCTGGTGTGTTAAAGTAGCAGGCAAATGGGAGCTCAGAGTCTTTATTTGGGGGCAGAATGTAGATGTTCTACAAAGCGGTCACCCAGTCTATGTTTTGTTACCCCAATGTACAGGAGACCACGTTGTAAGCAGCGAATGCAGTAGACTAGATTATGTGAAGTGCAGGTAAGGTGCTGCTTCACCTGGAAGGTATGTTTGGGCCGTTGGATACTGGGGAGGAAGAAAGTAAATTGACAGGTGTTACACCTTTGGCGGTTGCAGGGGAACGTGCCGTGGGGCTGTGTTGTGTGTGTGATGGGGGGGGGGAGGAAGCGAAGGAAGAGCGAACAAGGGCATCCCAGAAGAAACGGTCCCTTGGACGAGGGAGGGGAGGGGAAATATGCGTCTGGTGGTGGCATCTTGCTGGAGGTGGCAGAAATGCCGGCTGATGTCTTCCGGATGTGGATGCTGGTGTGATGGTAGTTAAGGACAAGGGGAACCCTATCGCTATTGCAGGACGGAAGAGAAGAAGTCGGGGCAGAAGTGTGGGAGATGGGTCAGACTTCAACAAAGGTGCCTCTGAAATATCCAACTTCTTCCTCAACCGAGCATTTCCCAGCACCGTTGTCGACACATAACCTGCCATTACACACTACTTATGGTTAGCCACTAACAGTCTCCAAGAACATTTATCCACCATTCCAGCCAGATCGTTATCCACTCCATTGTGTGTCCAACTGCTCCTCTCTCTTTGGGCTCTATCCCTACCCATCGTTAACTCCTTTCCCACCCCCCACCGTGTTGTATATATAAACTGACCTTTTCCTAGCTCCCATCAGTTCTGAGGAAGGGTCACTGGACCCGAAACGTTAACTCTAATTCCTTTCTTCACAGATGCTGCCAGACCTGCTGAGCTTTTCCAGCAGCTTCTGTTTCACCCCGTATTTAACTTTTTTTCACAAAATTAACGTTGTTCCTCTCTCCCAGGTTACGTAAAGTGATGACGGCACATTCCTTAGAGATTTTGACAGAGGCTCCAGCAGCAATCCGAGTAGTATTAGCATCTCGCCGAGTCCAGGTGAACATCTTCCACTTCCGACCTTGCAATCTGCAAAACAAAAAACCGTTAACGGCCTCCAGCACACCGCGCGTGCGCACTGCCAGCCGCAGCCGGGTGGCGCGCATCCTCCGGCGCCCCGGACTTTGGGACCAATCGGCGTGCGTCATTTCCAGCACGTGGTTACGCGCGCCGTGGGTCACGTGGACCGGGGCGGTGGCGGCGGCGGCCTGCGCATGCGCGCGGGGTCGGTGCCTCCCTCCCTTTTGGTGAAGGCGGGGTCTAAAGGATAAAGCGTGGACGTTGTAGCTTCGCGCCTTCGATGCTGCCCTTCTGGCTGAACTGTTTGTAGCTTTTTATTCAAATTAATCGAAGGTAATGCTTAACAAAAGAGGGTAACTGCGAAAATGTAAGGAGAGATGATGAAAAATGGCGATGTGTTAAATTTATTCTTGTGAATTGAGGATAAATTTTATACCCGGTGGAAAACCTATTGCACATCCTGGTGCATCTGCAGCATTTTCTCCCACAGTGTTATCTTCCGAAATCTGGTTGCCTTCATCTTTCTATAATGTTCCATCAGCAATCTTGGTCACTGGCATGGTTCTTTTGGAAGGGACTGCTCAAATTGCAACCTTTTTTCTGGCTTGCTGCCCATGTGTATTTCTGTTTTGTTTACTCCAAACTTTTTCTCAAGGTGCTTTCGTAGAAATTTTTTAAAATGGAAAGAGGCCCTTCAGCTCATCATGTCCCCGCTGGTCATCAAACATCTATCTATTCTAATCCCATTTTCTGCATTGTTCGTCTAAATATTTTGTAAGTGTCTTGATGGTTCTCGCCTCTATCCTCTGGGTGAAAACACCTTTCCTGAAATCCCATCTTAACCTCCTACTCGCCTTAAGATTGTGCCTGTTGGTTATTGACCCCTCAATTAAGGGGGAAGGGCTCTCCTTATGTATGTCTCTCAGATCTTTATACAGCTGAATCAGGTGCCCCTCACCTTCTCTGCTCTCAGGAAAACAAAAAGCACAGTCTAGTTTTTCACAAAGCATGGCTGAATGACCCCAGACAACATCCTGGTGAATCTCCTCTGCACCCTCTCTAGTGCAATCGTTCCATGCAATGATTTTCAAATTGCAACGTTGGGGGGTGGGATCAGTCAATCCCAAATGGTGATTGCTGCATTAATCACAAAAATCACATTTGTATATGGGGGACATAGGTAGGATGAACAGCCAAGGTCTTTTCCCCAGGATAGGGGAGTCCAAAACTAGAGGGCATAGGTTTAAGGTGAGAGGAAAGATATAAAGGGGACCTATGGGGCAACCTTTTCTTGCAGAGGGTGGTACATGAATGGAACAGGCTGCTAGAGGAAGTGGTGGAGGCTGGTACAATTACAACGTTTAAAAGGCATCTGGGTGGGTATGTCAGTAGGAAGAAGGGCCTAGGCCCGAAACATCAGCTTTCTTGCTCCTCTGATGCTGCTTGGCCTGCTGTGTTCATCCAGCTCTACACCTTGTTATCTCAGGGTTTAGAGGGATATGGGCCAAATGCTGGCAAATGGGACTAGATTAAAATAGGCTGTCTGGTCGGCATGGATAAGTTGCACTGAAGGATTTGTTTTCGTATTGTACATCTCTATGACTCTATATGGCAAATTTCACAACTGCAGTATGTCCAAAGGTGTTTTACAGCCAATTTGGTATATTTGAAGTGTATTCATTTGTTGCATGATAGGAAATGTTGCAGTCAGATTGTGCACAGCAAGCTCACATGGGCAGCAATGTGATTGAAGGATAAATATTGATCTGAATGAAAACAAATTTGCTGGAAAAGCTCAGCAGGTCTGGCAGCATCTGTGGAGGAGAAAACAGAGTTAACGTTTCGGGTCCGGTGACCCTTCCTCGGAACTGATGGTGGCTG